>NW_023494806.1:20859172-21303778 GCF_904425465.1 Colossoma macropomum
ATTCGAATCCTTCATTTTATCAAGCATGTATTTGGTTTCGTCATCACTCAGAAAGTGTTTTGCTGCGTCTCGCGGCAACGCTGCTCACTTATTTCCGGTCTGTTTTTACACATGCACGGACTGAGAAATCCGAAAGAAATCCTTGTAAGAGTTCACATGCAATGAGAAATCTGATTACTGAGCTAAAATCCAGCTCTCTTTATCAGATTTCTTAATCAGATTTCTAGACCTTACACCGATGTAAGAAGTCAGAGTGTGCTGTTTGCATGACAATTTGAATAATCAGATAACTGCAGAAATCTGATTGTGATCGGATTATTGAGTGCATGTAAACACACTCAGTATCTAAATGAGGGGCTCAGTAAAGACTTTAGGAGGCCCGGTCACCACAGTCGGTCTCCCTGCATTCAGTTTGTTTCAAATTAAATAAAGAAGCTGCTGTTGTTCTCAGAACAATGGACTGACCACCCCAGAGTCCAGACCTCATCATCACTGAATTTGTTTGATTACTTCAGAAAATGATCAACCAACTTCTAAGACTTCTAAAACTGAAAGCAGGTCTTCTGAAAAGAATGGAAGCTGTAATAAAGGAAAAGAGCGACACACTAAATACTAAATATTTGATATTATAATTAGTTGTTGAGGTTTCTGTGTAATTTTGTGTTAAATAGGTTTTCTGCTTTTTTTATGCTGAAACATGAATAACTTAATGGTTGTTTTGACTGGAATTAAATTAATAAATGGTGGTCTCTGACTTTTGCACAGCACAGTACATTCAAAAAGACTAACACACTAGAAGACACACACACACAACACGTACATTTAAAACAAACACACACAGCGTGCCGCCCCCTCCCCCTCGCTGCCGCTCAAGTGTTCTTCACTTTCAAAAAAAGTGTCACCTAAAAAATTGCTGTCACCATGGCAACGGCACACTCATTATCATTAATCCACTAATTGCCAGCTAGAGCCGTGATTGGTCGTAATTACCTCTGTGGTGGTGGGTGGGTGTGTGTGGGGGGGGTTAACCCTTCGTTCAGTGTACTGTACCCACACACACACACACACACACATGCACACACTGCTGATTTAACCCCCTCTAAACCCCTCCAAATCGCCCCCAACAGCCACACACACCCCTGCTCCACATACTCCAAACCCCATCAAGCATTTTGCAATTAAAGGGCTGGTTGCCATGGTGATTAATCGTCCCATTTTTCCATCACTGTTTTCCATGAGCAGGACGTCGCCTGCTTGTTTGTTTGTTTGTTGATGAAGCGTAAATAGTCCAGTAGATCCACCTTAACAACAAAAAGGGTTTTGCTTTTGAATATTACAGACTTTACAGACTCATGTAGGCACACTTATTTATTCCTAGACCACTTTGACCTAATTGTCCTACATAAGCTCCACCCACAAATGTGTTCTTTCACAGCCACTGTTACTAGATTGTGTTTATATCACAGTACCTACATTTAGAGCCAGTTATTCATTCAACCTAATGAGAAAATCAAGCTGCTTCAGATCTGAAAACGACTCAGCGCTGTGGGTCTGAAAGGATGTGTAGCTGTCAGGAAGAACCTCACTGAGAAAAGGAGACGGACACATCAAACAAAGAAGCTGAACAATGGACTGACCACCCCAGAGTCCAGACCTCAACACCACTGAATGTGTTTGATTACTACAGAAAATGATCAACCAGCTTCTAAGACTGAACTTTGGAGGTGTGTCTGCAGATTTCTTTAAGAAACTGACAGTGAGTCTCCTGAAAAGAGTGGAAGCTGTAATAAAGGTAAAGAGTGTCTCACTGAACACTCAAACATGTTATATTTAGATGTTGAGGCTTCTGTGTGTTTTTCCGTTAAATATTTTTTGCTGAAAAATTAGTAACTTGCACTTAATGGTTGTTTTCACAATAAATTAAATAGATGAAGAGGGGGCTCTGACTTTTGCACATACTGTACACACACATAACACATCTGACGGTAGTGAAGAGTGTGTTATTAGCCTTCATGATTGCAACCCCCCCAACGCAATCAGGAGCAGTGTGTCCATGATTGGAGATACACACAGTGTTCACCTGTGCGTGTGTGTGTGTTATTTAGAGAGTGTGTGAGTTTGAGAGATAGAGTGTTAATGCTGTCACACACCAAATGTGACACAAATCAACGGCATTAAAAAGCTAAATATTCTGACGCGATTTTTCTCCCAAAACTATACACACCGGAGGCGATGTAAATTTGAATTTTTCCGAATGTGCTATGTTTAGTTCAATCATCCAATCCCAAGCTCCACCTTATTTTCTCAGTCCTCCAATCACAGCTTAGCAACTGTTTCTTTTTGTCATTGCCTCAAGCCTTCGGTTCTTTATTAGTGCACCAGTATTTGAATATGAAGCCCCAGCTGCAGATTTTATTATTTGTGGCCTGACACTACATATTCCTGACCAATCAAAGGACAGTCACAAGTAACCAAACCAAAGTAAAAAGACAATGTCACAAGAACTCCAGTGCAAACTTTAGCAAACAAAACAACATAAATCTGATGAAATATGTCTCCATGCTAATACGTCATAAAAGGCATGCATGTTAAATCAGCTAAAATATGCATATCGATGATGCACATATGCAGTACAACTACAATCAGGGGGTGCAGATCAGGCACAACATGTCATCAGTTATATATGTTTTTGAATTCATTTATTGACGTCTGAATAAATGAGTGTGTAAAAACCTTTAGAGAATATAAGTGTATTTGTCTGTGTGTGTATGTGTGTGTGCCTTTTTGAAGCTCACACACACACACACACACACACACACACACACACACACATACACACACACACACACGGAAAATAGCCCTGAACCCAGAAGAGCACAATTTGGGTCCCATCTGTTCAGACACTTCCTATTAGAGAGAGAAAGAGAGAAAGAGATAGGAGAGAGAGAGAAAGAGAGAGTGAGAGAGAGAGAGGGGGGGAGAGAGAGAGATAGAGAAGCGAGAGAGAGAGGGAGATAAAGAAGAAGGAGAGAGAGAGGCTGAGGGCTGAATTGCTGTGATTTGCTTTTTTTGTGGGAACTCTTTGAACTCCAGGATTCAGCTCCAAATTCAATTATTTTATGGTGCTGCTGTGTTTTTCTATCTAAGGGCTGGCCTGCGTTTTTTTTCCCTTCTATCTTTCTGTCTCACTCTCAAGAGTGAACATCCTAAAGAGAGAGAAGACGAATGGCCGTGCTGTGATTCTGTAAACTCCGTCCAGCCAGCGCAAACTGGGCCAGATAGTCCATACAGGTGAATAGAAAAAGAAAGACTTCCTTGATGTTAAAAAGCCTTGATTCAACCATTATTAAGGGGAAATGCTATGATAAGTCACAGAGAACAAACATAGGGAGGAAAATTTAGTGTCATCTTAAACATCCAGCAAAGTTTGAAAGATATATAAGAAAACACTTGCTCAGACCAATCTGGACATTGTCTGGGCGTGGCCCAGTGTGTCCAAACTGGTAACTTTTCAGCAGAAGGAAAAAACCCACTTTACTTTTAATGTAAGTCAATGGAACCAGACTTTTTTCCAAGTAATTTTGGGCTGTTTCTTTTGGTCCATTTATCATGAGATTTATACACAGTGTAAAGGCCAACAGGCATTTTCAAATTATGTCAAGAACTGAAAAATGACAAAAAAGGAGATATGAGGTTTAATTCAGACAGCAGCGATATACAGGTGGCGTTGTAGGCCCTGCTGTGTCTGTTCACTTAAGACATTATCTAGATTTTATGTAGAAACATCTAACAGAAATTAAGGCTTGTATTCACTTCACTGCTGGACATGCATTGAGTGAATGTACATACATGCAACCTACAGACCAACAGACAGACATTAATAGCTCAGTTAGGCCTGCTTGGATAGCTTTCGCTTGGTTGTTAGCCTTTTTTCTGTTTCTCTGACTGTAAGAGATTACAGAACGAGCCACATCAGCCTTATGATGGGTGAGGGTAGGGGGGGGGTCACAACCCAAATGTTAAGAATAGCCATTTTGTCCTTTCAAAAAAAAAATAAAACCACCTTGGGAGCCACAACATTTTATGTCCATTTTATAGAAGTAACATTTTACCATCTTGGCTAAAAATATATCTTAATATGTGCTAATGTCCTATTATACACTAAAAAATCTAAATGAAAATGCAGACTTGCTTTGCTCTGCTTCAGCTCAGCTATAGCCAATTTTCTCGCATCTCCGGCAGGAAACTTTCCCTAAAAGTAGAACAGTTTCTTGTAAAATGTCTCTCAATGTTCGATTTTTACGAGGTTGAAGTCTCTTCTCATTCACCAGCTTCTTGTTTGAATTTTCCCGTTTCATCTTAACTGGTGCCTGAGGCGGCAGAATGTATCTGCTGCACCATTTTAGGTGGAACAGGACAATTAGAACAAGAAGCTGGCAAATAAGAAGTGACATCAGCTTCGCGTCTTTAGTGACAGTTACTCGTTGCAGATTAAACGTATCAAGAAACCAGCCGGAGTGATTATAAATGCAAATAAGTCCATTTGTCTCCAAACTATCGATGTTCGCCTTAAATCTTTCTCTTTGCCTTTTCGTTAGCTACTACCTAGGCGAGATTGTTGCTGTCTGCATTGCTATGGTGACCAGCAGTCTGTGCGCCAACCTTCAGAGTTAAATGGTGAATTAGCAGTTCTACATTAACTCCAGCGTTTAAGACCATTTATTGTTAAAACTGTGTTGAACGATCAGCAGAGATTTATTTTACTGCAAAGGAGGATTATTTTATTTTTACCTAAAAATCTAATTCTGCTGTGGAGCTGCATGTCGCTGACCCCTGGGGTAGGGCTTACGTAAGTGCTACGCAAGACTAGGCCCAACCAGTTTACATCAACGCTGGAGAATGCTGGTGAAATCCTTTCATTCTCAGTCCGGTTGATACGGTCCTCGTTTAATTTTGTTAAAGTTCATGCGTGGAAGGAGCTAGAGGAGCCCACCTGGCACAGACGCAAAAAAATAGGCATGAGTGAAACAGGCCTGCGGTATCATGTTCATAACAGAATTCACGAAGTGATGAAACAGTCAAGTTTCATTCATATTCTCTCTCTTTCTCTCTCTCTGTCATGCGCTGGTCTGAAATGGCTCTGCTTTCTTAACTTTTCACCTTTTTTTCTCTCCTCTGTGAATTAACATACCGCTGGCCAGGAGGGAAGTGGGTTGCCTGGGCAACAGATTGCCTCCATTCGCAGTTGGAGCAGAGGTGTTAATAGTGCTGACTGAAACTGTTAACATCGGGAAATAGCACAGGCCCAAAAGACCTGGTACTTGTTAGCCATTTGCATTAGCTTTGAGACGAGCCCAGGAGGCCTACTGCGCATTGGCCTTTAGCATCATATTAGAAACCAGCACAAAACTCCTAATGCTTACCTGTTAACCACCACTAATGTTTTAGCCCAAAAAGCCTGGCATCTCTCTTTTTGACATTTTAGGTTCCATGAAGTTGAACTAAGTTGGTCTAATGCAAAGATGATAGATCTATTCTTTTTAAATATTAAAAAATTAGACACATATTGGAGTTTTTCATGTATGCTAGCTAAACTGTCAGAAGCTGCTAATGAGTAAAGGTGACCCAGAGTCTTGTCAGCACCAACAGAGTGACCTTAAACAGGGCTGGAAGTATCTGAAGGGCTGAAACTCACCATTTTAGCACCTTCAGTTATTTTAGCGACAGTGACAGCACTGCCAGAATCCCGTGGGCTCCGAGTGTTCACAGCTTTTCTGACAGAAACATCAAAAACAGAAAGTCCATTAAGACCATCCTGGGTGAGTGTTGAGTGAATGTTGGGTAGATTCCTTCACAGCATCTTCACTGTTGAAAATCACTTATTAATTTATGGATGCTGTGTGGAAAAATGTAGACTGTTTTGAATTTAAAGAGCAATGCTAACATTAGCTAGTCTAGCAAGCACCTAGCAAAGTACCAGTGACAGCGATACTAGTGACACTTCCAAAATGGGCTCAACTGTTCAAACATCTAAGATAAATAACATTAGCTAGCTAACTCATGACACTAGCATGACGCTAACTCAACTCTGAGTTCAATGTCTGGTACTGAATTAACATGGCTGCTCAAAGCATCAATACTAGTAAAGAACAACTTTCATTTTAAATAAGATTTCAGATCCATCAACATACAGACACAGTACTTCATTAAATCTATAACACTGAACGCACAGTTAGCTGTTCTGAGCAGCTAAATACACCATGAAGGTTAAGTCTCTCATATCGCGAAGATTAGCTGGCTAGCCTGTTTCTAATAATACTCTCTTTCATCCCTGCTAGAAAAAACAGCATAGATTAGCATAGCTGTAATCGAGCTTATGTTGTGTTTTGGATGCTGGTATGCTTGTCAACTGGCTAAACCAGCACCAGACCATCATAAGCCAGCTGTTTTTTCAGTGGGGATGGTGCCCATGTTTTTTTGTACTTGAACATGGAGGTTGAAAATTATATAATTCGACTATAAATATATATATATATATATATATATGTATATATATATATATATATATTAAACACGACTTCCCACTTCCAATTGTGTGGTAGAAATAATAATAATAACTAATAACAAGTTAACTAATAACCAGTTAGCTACTACAATTAGCTAAAAGAACAAACTGATGCCTAACTAGTATTAGCAAGTTAGCTAAAGAAACATGATAGCTAAACCTAAAGTAGACCTAAAATTTCTAGTATATTTTAAACATATTAATGCTACATTAAAGTCTAACGCCACCCAAAAATGTTTTACAGAGATAGTCTGATGAAAGACATTATTAGACATACCAATCTATGCTTCAAATGATAAAAAATGACCAGATTGTGTTTTTGCTGCATTTTCCTGTAATGTCACTGCTAACGCTCTTTAACATTAGCAGTAAAATTACGGGAATTAGGACAGGAAAGTGAGTCATCTTGTGCTGCTGAGAAGAACTGGTCACTGATGCAGTGATCTGATGATGTCATGGGTCATCGCAATGCCCTCACGTCTGTTAGGGCCCAAATAGCAGAAGCTTATTCACTGTCCAGTTAGCATAGCATGACAGCATACCCCAACCAGCTTCCCCTCCAAATGACAGTGCGTTTGTGTCTGAGTGTGTGTGGCCTCTGTGTAAACCCAATTAAAGAGTGTGGATTGGGATGAGAGCAGGGCAGAGGCCCCCCGGCCCCACCTCCTCGCCCCCTGCCGCATTAGCGAATGATAATAGCGACAGAGAGAGGGACGCCACTCCTGACAAATTGATTTCTAGGTGTTAAACAGACAGAGGCCTCTGAGGCTGTGACACCTCCGCACCTCCTCAGGAAAGGAGACAGAAAGAGAGAGAGGGAGTTTTTTTTCTGTCAGAGATGCTAAACCAGAAACTAGGCTACTCGCTAAGATGCCACAGCATCTGGATTCTAAAGCTGGCTTGATAGAATCTACTGATATTTGTACAGATATAAGTGTGTATCGTAGAGTTGAACAGTTTGGTATGTAAAAAAGATGTATTTAAAAAAAAAACAGTTGTGAAATGAGGAGTACAAGACGCTAAAAGCTAAAGTTAGCAAGCTGGCTAGCTTTCTAGATGCACTACCTTGGTTTAGCTCCTTTTCTCTGGCTGAAGGAATAAAATCTTGGGGCTGGTGTTCATTCTGGGCTGAATAAAGATAGAAACACTGTTTTCCTTGCAGTTTTGTTTGAAGTCCAGGGTAAGAGTTACACTAATGCTAGCTTTGTTGTATTTAGTAGCCTGTAGATCAAGCTAGGCTAGCAGCCAGGATTGGTTGACACCACAGGGATTAGCAATGGTGGTACGCTGTGTTTGTGTAAAGCTTGCTGGGTATTGAGAGAAGATTAATGAAGGAAACACATGAAAATGATAAAAAAAAAACAATCAACTCTAGTTTTAGGCAAGAACGCTCCTTTAAAACCCTCCTTGCGCTGCGAGGCATGTCTGCTCTTCTGCCACTGGAATGGTAAAAGGTCTGATTAATTGTACAGTGCTTCATGGCATAAGCTCGCTAATTACACTCTATTTCCTTCAGCCGGGGTCTCCTCGGCCACTGATTGCACGCTTCGCCCCTGCAGAGACAGACGTGTGAGTGATTGTAGACTGCCCTCTTTTCTCTGCGGCCTTTTGAAAAGCCACATCCAGAGACTGAACGGTTTCCAAGATCATCTGTTAAATATAAATGTCGGGTATTTCTCATTATAGCCACTTTATTAGAAACCTCTCTCTTGTAGCTCCACCTTGCTCATGTGTGGTCAGTGTCTGATGACAGAGCTGCTCTTGGCTGGCTATTTTTGAGTGGTCAAGCTAGCAGTGACACTGACGTGTTTAAAAACTCCAGCAACACTGCTGGGTCTGATACACTTCTACCAGCACCAGCACCGTGTCAGCGTCACTGTTGTGCTGAGAATGAACCACCACCCAAATAATCTCTGGACAACAGTGATCCTGTGGTCAGAGACTGACCAGTGATTTAGACGGTAGAGGGGGCTGATAAACTGAGCAGCAACAGATGGACTACAGTCTGTAATTGTACACCCACTCAGGTAGGTGCTTACAGTGCTGTTTCAGCTTTTCTTGATTGGAGTTTGAATATAATAAGAATTCAGTTATTTATACAACATATATTATATTGTTTTAATTAGGGCTGTGATATGATTGAAATAATCAGAAAAATCTATAATCTATATCTACTTCTATATCTATCTATTCCTTTAAAAATCTAAAGAAATAAGCTTATCAGAATGTATTTACTACTTTCAGTAATTCAAAAACACTATTTTGTACAGGGTTCTCATAAACCTGACCTCGAAACATTGAGTGTATATATCATATATATAATATATATGCAAGAAGTGAATATATCGTATGTATTATGTAAATCATATACAGTAAATAAAAATATATTTCATATATACAGTTAATGAGTGTATATATCATGTATATACATCATATATACAGTTATTGAATATCATATGTATAATATAGCATATCATATAGAGTTAATGAGTGTATATGTTGTATATATCATATGGAGTCAATGAGTATATATATATATATATATATATATATATATATATATATATATGTATAGTATAGTATAGTGTAGTATAGACATAGTCAATGAGTGTATATATCATACGTCATATATACAATCAATAATTGCATATCTCATGTATATCATACATACAGTCAATGAGTTCTTACAGTGGAGATCGTCAAGGGGAACTGGAGCTCCACTTTGCTGTTGCTTTTGTTAGTTTGCTACTCGTTGATTTATCCATAGTTCTCCTGCCCAGCAAAGTCTGCTGAGTGTGTCCTCCGGTGCTAACGTTACTGATACTGCAGCATCAGCACTGCTAGTAAATGATACTTCAGACTTGATGTACCTCAGTGATAAACAAACAGACAGCCCCTGGAAGTAGCTTTTCCATCATCTCACCGAGCCATCAGTGAAACCTGCCAAATGAAAGTTTAACGAGTTGAAGCCCAACTGCAGCTGGGCTTCAGCCTGCACTACTACGAATTGGTCAAAGGGTCAAACTAGGAAAATGTGTTAACCACATGAAAAAAACTAATGGCATTAATAATTTGTGTTAACGTCTTATTGGCTCATTAACTACTTTTAACATAAAATAGCCAATACGCTATCATAAAGTGTAGGATTGTAACATAATGTCATATCACGTTGGCCATAATGACATTTCAGAGTTGTCTTTTCAGTCGTGATGCAGTGCGAAGAGGGTCTAGTGAAGCTGTCAGAGGCACCAGTGTGTCAGCGTCAGTTTGAAAGCTCAGCTCTATTGTAGAGTGGAGTGTGATGCTGACACCATCTCACACTGTGAATAAGGTCACAGGCGTGTGTCTGGCAGCCCTGTCCACCCCAGCTGCTGCTGAGAGCCCAGAACGACAAAGACATAACCACTCATTCAGTCATGGCTTATGATCAGAAGTAGAAAGTAACAAATTAACTAGCTCATTATGGTTATTACCACTACAATATGTGTACATATTTTCCTGTTAGTGTACTTTTCTTAGTGTAATTTAATTATAATACTTTTATTTGGGTTTATATAGTACAGTGTTGTCAGTTTTTTTAAGCCAGAATAACTTAAATATATATATATATATTGCTGTTGTCAGAGGAAAACCTCGTAGCTCCAAAATGGTAACTTTACAGGAAAAAGAAAAAGCCTACTTTCATAGCCTTCCATATATATATGTTAAATTCAACAAATAAACAGTTTATTGCAGATTAAATGTGTATTCTCTGTACTTATTTTCACTTAGAAAATCAACAAATACATGTGATTTGACCAGGGTTTTTGCACACAAAAGTACAGAGCTCAGAAGTGGTCGTAGGACACTCTGAATATAACTTATGTCATGTTTATTTGGTAACACCTTACCTACTATGGGAAATGGACACTCAACTCCGTCGCGCATAGTTCGGGTTCGGATTGGTAATCGTGTAGCGCTGTAACCGGCTAATGCCCGGTGGAAAAATGTCACCAGTGACCAACTAATTCATAAAATGAATTGTGAGAATGCTAAACTGGGCCATGCTGTGGTCTTCCACGGCTGAGCGCCAGGAAACCAAAAGATTTAGAACTAGTTGAAGACGTAAATGCAGGTGTTTCGGTCTTTTGTGAAGATCTCAGTGCCTGCTGAAGGGTACAGATGGAGCCTTGTGATTCCTCTCAGGAGTTCAAATGTTAATTAGTATTTTTCAAGTCTATCTCCAAACCGTGTGGCCACAGTTCCTCCTACATTCAGAGATTAAGTAAATCCAAGATGAGGTTTGAGTCGCCTCTTGACACCAGGTAGACTTATCTCACCTGCGTCTATTGTCAGGCAAATAAGGAGTGTGAAGAACAAATCTGGCTAACACACAGAGGGGCTCCCGAGATAAGAGCTAAGCTCAGGTGGGCCTCTGTAGATTTCACACCATCATCCAATGGGTTTTATGGACCCGAGCCACTAGGGGGCCCCCATGAGTAAATCTAAAACAAGTGTTTTGACTCGTAGTGGGGGATGAGAGCAAGAACAACAAAACCAAAACACTTTCATTATAGTCAGTGATGATACCTACAGTAGCTGCGAGCGGCAGAGTCCGATGCGATGCGCCATTTTTGACAGACGTTTTCTATTTTTATCGCATGTTGTTGCTCTGTGGCTGATCAAAATCTACGTCTTTCCTAAATGTCAGCTTAATTTTTTCCTCCCATCACTGCTTAGCGACCGTTACACGATCCACCATTACCTCAGTGAAGCTTTCAGGGTGTCAGCAGTGAGCTTGTGTTCCTTTGAATGTATGTTGATTTTGAAGCTCCAGATATTCAAAAAATCTTTCTGGGGACAGAGCAGAAGACGCCCATTTCCAAGGCCAAATATAAAATACATGTCACCATGTGGTGCTCCACAGACTTTGTGAAACCCACCGTGATATCATAAAATCACTGACCACCCAAAAAAGGCAGCCACATAGGCACCCACCAAACATTTGTGCCCAGGGGCTACTAACTTGATGATCTGGGCCTGGCCTACAATCAGCACCTTAGAGAGGTAGATTAATATATTGCTTCATATAAAAATATTCTTGCTAATGAAGAATGAAAGCTGTTGGGAAAGCAGTTGGCATTAATGACCTCATGCTGACTGCTGTTGGCTAAGATTTGCTAATCACCATTAGCCACATTAGCCTTTTCCTCTTGGCCACATATCAGGTTGTTGCTAATAAAGTATAAAAGGTACTGGACATGCTGTGTGACACAAATGAGATCATGCTGACTGATCTCCATTGGTCTTTCTATGTTAGCATGTTTAGCATGTGTCCACCATTATTGCAGATGAAACTGCTGGAGAAGTTCTACAGAATATTTCTCAATTCTGCTAATGTTTTTTTCTCCTCAGGACTTGGGAAACTGCTTTCTCACTGAGGAAAGAGATGAGACAAGAAGATAATGTGATAATAGATGATGTTTGCTGAAAGTATTTGGTCACTTCTGTGGGTTAATTTAACAAAGGACTACGGAAAATTGCATAGCATTGCAGTTGCGTAGAGAGTTTCATCATTCATGTAGGGCCTGGTTACAGGTTCACAGCGCCAGCTATGTGGGGAAGCATTATGTCCCATTGCTATAGTGAAGATGACAATCAACTAGCCTACCTCACTGTAGCCATGTCAGTAGAAAAGTACCATAACCAGAGTTAACAGCTCACAGCACAATGGTGGGTAAAGGCTAATCAACCTCGGGCCTAACTTTTACTAAGCTAGGACCGGATGTCTTGTTAAATTTTTAACAGTACTGAACTTTGTTTTCTTCCCACAGTGAACTTTATTACTCAGCTAGCACACTAGCTAGGTTAAGCACTCACTTACCCAAGGAGCTAGCACAACTCAGCTAAGCTCCCACAGCCTGCAGAAACAGTCCTGTGGGCTAATACTGTGTTTCTATGTTGAAAAACAAGGGTCATTTCATGCCTTCCTGATGAATAAAACAGCGACGGTATGTGACCAATGATAGCATGCAGCCATGCAAATGCCATCTTGGTGATGAATGCCTGTTTTAAAGTGAGAATGGTAGCGTTAAACCCAGTGTGGATGTAACTGAGTGACTGTAAGTGACTGTAAACTATTAGTGAGGCTCTTATATAAAAAAAAACTGCATAAGGGCGCTAGTGAAAATTAGCATTATTGCAGCAAAAGCTGTATATAAAATGACACAAAATGCTGCCATAGAAGTATTATAATGTGGAGCAGTTGCTTGCTTGTAAGACAAAAAGTCAAACACTTCATGAAATGACTGGCTCTAAGCCCCAGTGGGCCCCACTTGACCTTTATTAGCTATATATATAAAGAGAAACAGGATTGAGCCCATGTGGGGCCAGTAGATAATGACTTACATGGGCCCCACTTGCAGCCACTTGTACATTAGTGGCCCATAATAATAACACACATGGATCCAATGGACAAATCTTTGTGGACCCTACCTGGGCTGCCCAACTGCCAGTCTATTTTTAACCCATGTGGGGCTGACATTGACATACTGGCTGGGACCTGCTGAGAATTTGGTAACAGGAAAGCTTTAATGGTCACTTTATTTTGTTTAAGGCACAAGGAAACAAGAAATCAGCATCTTTGGATTCATCTAGTATTATAAGAACATGAAATTAACATTTTTATTGGCACTGGATGTTTGTTTTATTTTGAGCAGTCAGAAATGTGTGGAAACCTGGCTTTCATTTGAGACAGCCTAGGCCCTCCAGCACCCCCCATAGCTACACATCTGCTGCATTATTAAACACGTTGCTAATGCTAAGCTAGAGCGCTAAACTCAAAGTATGAACATTCTGCCTCAGCAAAACTTTGAGATGAGGTGGTTGCCACATTTTCCAAAGAGCTGAGCAAGAGAGAAGTCGATTGTGTTTCATTAATGCTGAAAGCTCCGGGCTTCACTTTTAATCACGGCTAATATTGGCCCTGAACGTCTGGCACTAGCTACGCTAGCAATACTGATGACCGCACCGGGGTGTTCACGGCATTTTTGACCTTCATTGCTGGGCCCCGGGCCAGGCAGCTAGAACTGCTGTAACCCCAAACCTGACTCCTATCTCCACAGTCTCATCAGATCACATCCACACCTCGTTTTTTTCCTCTCCCTTTCATATCTTTCTGCGTCCCCTGTGCCCTCCACTGCCACTTCCCCTGCTCTCCGTCATGCTTTATCTCCCCCTCTCTCCATCTTTCTCTGCCTGTCTCCCTCTCACTCTTTCTCTCTTTCTCTCCATGTCCTCTACCCACTTGACACTTCGCAGCGGCTCCCCCTCGCCGACTTTGGCAGACAGCACACGTTCCACCCGCGGGCTCGGAGACAGGGATCCGGCCCTATCGATGGCAGATAAATCAATGTTATCTCTTTTTCCCATGCCTCCGCCGCCATCGATTTCCTCGCCTGTTACCTTGCTGTTTGCGAAGGCCTGAACTCCGCTCAATTAAACGCGCCTCGCTCTGGCCTGGGAGCCAATTGAAATAGGACACGGCTCAGGGCTTCGGAGAAGACAGAGCGCATATTAGCCTGAGACAGATGAGCACTTCTTATGAAGCTGTCGGTGAAAGAAAGGGAAATTGTGGGCGAGAGAGCAAGGGAGGGAGCAAAAGTGAGCGAGAGAGAGACAAGTGCCTCTAATTCAGCGTCTGCATCGAGAGCCTCATTTTCCCGTAAGTGCTGGCAGGGCTTCGGCGAGCAGCACCGGTGCAGCCAGCATCGGGCTTTCAAGTGCCAGTTTAGCTCGGAATTAGCGTTTCATCCTCACCGCAGATGAACCAGCCCGTTATTATGTGTCTTGGAACCCGATGCATCGTGTTAAACTGCGATTGCGGAGACGCCGGGCCAGTTCTTGTAAAAAGCCAACAAAACCCAAAGCAGCAGTGCTTAGAGAAGACCAATGCAATCTCACACAGCAGATGTCTCAGAAGAAGCAGAGCGATATCATCTATACAGAAACCGAGCACTTCGGCCAAAAAGCTAATCCACTCATTTTTCGCCTTTACTCCGAATGTGGCTGATCAAGACGTGTTTGGTGTCTGAAGTTTGCGTCTTTAGTTTTGCACCGGAGCAATGAGGCTAACATTGCTAACAAGCTTATGTGGTTTCTGACTCTGTCCCAGGTAGCAATAAACTCAGTCTATCTCCAAAGACTTTAATAAAATCTGTATTTAAAATATCTCCTCAGTACAGGGCAATCAGGTTTCTCGCAGGGCAGGTGCTGCTAAAATTAGCACTTCAACTTTTTTGGCTCTTCAATGCTGCCATGTGAAGCCCCGCCCCCTCTGAGATCAATGCACGACAATGCAATGAGGCCACGAGTTAAGTTTCTCATAGCCACAAATTAACATATTAAGGCCACGAGTTAAGTTTCTTGTGGCCACAAATTAACGTATTGAGGCCGCGAGTTAAGTTTCTTGTGGCCACAAATTAACATATTAAGGCCACAAGTCAAGTTTCTCATGGCGACATGCATTAATTTGTGGCCTCAAGAAACTTACCTCATGGCCTTAATATATTATATAATATATATTATGTATTCACTCGTGGCTTCAATATGTTAACTTGTGACCTCAATAAACTTAACTAATGGCCTTGATATATAAATTTGTGGCCTCAATATGTTCATTTGTGGCCACAAGAAACTTAACTCATGACCACAATATATTAATTCGTCACCACAAGAAACTTAACTTGTGGCCTCAACATATTAACTTGTGGCCTCAATATATTAATTTGTGGCCTTATTAAAAAATAATCACAGTGTCACCATGTCAGGGGCTCTGTAGTTGATACGTATCAAACTGATAAGTTATCTTCAAGATCTGATTCTGTGTTATTTCTCATGATTAAATATGATGAAATATCCTGACACCTATTATTACTTTGTAAATGCTGTATCTGTGAATCACAGGATACAACACAAACACACAAACAGCTGAAACCATATGATTAATTGTCTGTGTAAAGGTGAGTGATATTCTGTTTATCAGCTACACTATCAAACGCCATTGTGATCATAAAAGCGAGTAATAGCTCTGTATCAACGTTTGCAGGGGTTAATCAGTGTTAGTTTGACATTAGCTTAAGTTAATGAGCCCAGCTATACTAAACGATCACAATAACTATGATAATTTCAATTTAATATAAAATATCTAAAACCTAGTGTAACTAGATCTGTAGAAGTAGCCCTAAAGCGGTCATTCAGAAGCCTCTACTGGTGAAGGCCTGCCTGGTTGGAGTTTTGACCAGCGTTTCTGTATTATTGGTCTTCTGAAATCTTTCTTCGCTGTAGCAAACCTTTAGCTGAATCATTTCTGCTGCAGGGCACGAGCTGGTCATAATCCTTCGACGGGCGGCGAGCGCTGCTGTGTTGGTCTTCCATTAGCTGGCCTGATAGGAAGTGGAGGAGCATTAGCCAGAGCAGCAGCCTGCAGCCGCAGATCCGTCTTAAGCCACATCATCAATTCCTCCTATCTGATCCTCCTGCTTCCTGCATCTCCGCTCACACAGCTGCTCCATTCACACGCCTCGCGCTCCGCAGGCTTCAGAACTCAACTGTGCGCGTGTAATAAATTGGAGGATTCAGGAGGCTTAAAATAAAACGATTATGAAAATTACAACAAGGCATAAGCATGAATGTATATGCGGTACTGTGTACACATTTCATTTATATATTATAGTATCAGAAAAAAGCAAAATAAACATGATCAGCATAAAACTAAAGAGAAGTAAGTACAATATCATATTATAAGACCAAAGTTCAGTCTTTTTGCCTTTGCTGATCCAAGTAATCCCAAACACATTCAGTGAGGTAGAGGTCTGGACTCTAGGGTGGTCAGTCCATCATTATGGGAACATTCATTAGTGTGCGTTGTGCTGGTGCGAGTGGATCAGACACAGCAGTGCTGCTGGAGTTTTTAAACACTGTGTCCACTCACTGTCCACTCTATTAGACACTCCTACCTTGTCAGTCCACCTTGTAGATGTAAAGTCAGAGACGATGGCTCATCTGCTGCTGCACGGTTTGTGTTGGTCATCCTCTAGTCCTTCATCAGTGGTCACAGGACGCTGCCCACAGGACACTGTTGGCTGGATATTTTTGGTTGGTGGACTATTCTCAGTCCAGCAGTGACACTGAGGTGTTTAAAAACTCCAGCAGCACTGCTGTGTCTGATCCACTCAGACCAGCACAACACACTAACACACCTCCACCACGTCAGTGTTACTGCAGTGCTGAGAATGATCCACTGCCCAAATAGTACCTGCTCTGTGGGGGTCCATGGGGGTCCTGACCACTGAAGAACAGGGTAAAAGGGGGCTAACAAAGTATGCAGAGAAACAGATGGACTACAGTCTGTAATTGTAGAACTACAAAGTGCACCTATATAGTAAGTGGAGCTGATAAAATGGACAATGAGCATAGAGACAAGGAGATGGTGACAATGTTATGCCTGATCGGTGTATATGTACGTATTTTGTGTGTGTGTACATATAATATATATATATATATATATATATATATATATATATATATATATATATATATATAAAGCAGTTTAAGCTGCTACATGTATGAATGTATTAATATAGATATATAAATGTATATTATAAATATTTGATGATGAAAATGGCCTGTGCAAATATAAAATGGCACATTTTATGTTATATACTTTTTTTTACAATTTATTTCTAACATGTCAACCTTAGCAAACAAATAGGAATTATGCTCTCTAAGTTGCACAAAAGTGCAATATTTAAGGTTATTTCCTGTAGAGGATAAAATTATTCTCATTTTAATTATTTCTTTCAAAACTACATACGAATACCAAATAACCATTAAATATTTTTATATTAAATAATGTAATAACTATAAAAAGAACATACAGAAGTACAACACATGAGCTGTGAAGTGCCGAGATAGAGAGGCCTTCAGACAGACTGCTACTTCACAGAGCTGCTTTAGGTCTGGATGAGGATCAGGCTCAGTTTGGCAGATCTAAAGGTGCAGATTTGCACCTCAAAGAGTGTACAGTCGGAGTGTGAAAGGAGCCGAGGGCGGAACAGGGCTGGAGCTTTTTACCCCTGAGTGCTGTCGTTTTGTTTGATTCCGTTCACAGTCCATTCGGCTCCATCTGCGCCGCTGCTTTTCTGGTTAATTCAGCAGAACGTGTGATCTAGGTCCTCACGGATGGTGCTTTAGGTGATCTGATTTGATAAACAGGCGCCTGCTACGCCTGTTTATCCAGCTCTGATTGGAGTGGACTGGGTTTGTGGAGAGATCGGAGACTCTGCGGTGGTGAATTCTCTGCGGGCAGCGCAAAGGTTCACGAAACTCATGCATTATGTACTAGACTAAACAAATGTGTCAAATGCAATATCACACTGGGTAATTTCCCCTGGGCTGAGCTGGAGAGGCGACTGGGGGCCTTTAAAGGTGTGATAAGTAATATCTTGACTTTGTGTGAGACTCACTGTTTGTCACGAGCCTGGTCATCACAGCACTGTAGTAGGAAATGACCTTACCACTTTCACACCTAACGCGTGCTTCTAAGACCTACGGCTACTACTGCCATTTTTATCTTGATACTATAATGGAGCCTAAAATAACTTAGAAGTTTAAAAAAGTAACGTATAGACTTGGACTTATGGATGGCTGTGGCATCATCAAAAAAGCGAGAACTGAACTTGTATTTGTGGTTTGATTTGATTTTGATTAGTGGTATTGACAGCATGTTGAGACGGTTCCCAAATGTTAATGTTAAATGTTCCCAAAAAACTTCAGTGCTGTTGAAGTCTGGTGACAGCTTTCTCAAAAAAGACTTCTCAAACACTTCAGAAAAAAAACAAACAAAAAAGAAAATCAATGATAATTCAATATTTTTTACACTGCTGTATCATATGCCCATAATCTATAATACTTTCACCTCCAAATGACATTCCTGTAGTTCTGTTTTATAGTCATCTATTAAAAACTGCAATAATTCTTGTAGTGGTGCTATAGATACTCTGTAGAATTTCTCTAGGAATTCCTATCATAGTACTATAGATCTAATGTAATAAATTCTGTAAAATTTCTTTAGAAATTACACTAGATTTACAATAGATCCTATGTAGACATTCTGTATAAATTATGTAAAAAAAATCCTGTAGTATTACTATAAATCTACTGTTGAAATTCTGTAGAATTTCTGTACAAATTTCTCTAGTATTACTGTAGACATTCACTAGAAATTCTGTAGAATATCTTTAACAATTCATGCAATATTACTATAGCTTAGTTGTAGAAATTCTGTAGAATTTCTGTAAAAATTCCCATAGTATTACTACCGATTATCTGTAGAAATTCTAGAAATTCCTATAGTAATACTATAGATCTTCTGTGAAACTTTCTGCAAACATTCATGCAGTATTACTACAGATTATCTGTAGAAATTCTGTAAAAAAATTTTTGGATATATCTTCGGTAGAATTTCTGTAGAGTTTCTGTTGAAGTTCCTGTAGTATTAGTATAAAACATCTGTATAAATTCTGTGGAATCATAGAATCTTGTAGTTGTACTATAGATCTTCTGTAAAATTTCTGTAGAAATTCCTGTAGTAGTACTATAGTTCTTCTATAGAAATTTTGCAGAATTTCCTGTAGTATTACTACCAATTATCTGTAGAAATTCTGTAGATTTTTTTTTTTAGAAATTCCTATAGTAATGCTATAGATTTTACTGCAAAAATTCATGCAGTATTGTTACAGATTATCTGTAGAAATTCTGTAAAAAATTCTGGATATATGTTCAGTAGAATTTCTGTAGAGTTTCTGTTGAAACACCTGTAATATTAGTATAGATCTTCTGTAAAAATTCTGCAAAATTTCTGTTTTAATTCCAATATCCATATCTACTGTAGAATTTCCATAGAATTTCTGTAGAAATTCCTGTAGTATTACTATAGGTCTTCTGTAGAAGTTTTGCAGAATTTCTTTAAAAATTCCTGTAATATTACCATAGCACCTTCTGTATGAATTGTGTAGAATTGTAGAATCCTGTAGTTGTGCTATAGATCTTCTGTAGAAATGCTGTAACCTTTCTGTAAGAATTCCCATATTACTATAGATCATCTGTAGAGTCTCTGTAGAAATGATTGTAGTATCACTGTAGATCTTCTGTAGACATTTTGCAGAATTTTTGCAATATTACTATAAATCTCCTATAGAAATTCCTGTTAATTAATAATACTGCATTAAATTTATAAAAAGAGGAAACTATGTTACTATTTGCTTTTTGTTTTTGATAATCACCACAAATTAACAATTAAATCAATCGATAATGGATTTTTTTCATTTTTGTTCATATAATCATGAACGAAGCCAAGGACTTCATTAACTAGTATATTTTTGAATAGATTTGAATGTATTTTTCTAGTGCATACCCTCATTTTCTCCTAGTAATTTTGCTCTGGAACATTTGGAAGCTCGTTTCCAACAGATAGAGAGGACTTTTTCTCTGTTTCTGGCAGCAGTGTGTCAAAAATTTTGACTTAACATCTTGAACCGATGGCTTACTCTCTCAAAATACTGACCTACTATCCCAAAATAATTACCTACTTTTTGAAACATAATAATTCACTACCTGGACATTTTTTCAAAAGCATGAGAAAATAAGTGATTGTTTTGAGAAATGTCAATATTTTGATGAAATAAGTCTTTATTTTCTTAGATTAAGTCAATATTGTGAGAACATTAGTCATTTTTTTAATTTTAAGACAATATTTCAAGGTACAACATCAACATTTTGATTTAAAAATTCATTATTTTTTGAAAATGCTAAGCCATAAAAAGAAAAAGGGGGGAAAAGCAGACGATTTTCCCTGCTCTGTCTGGTGGGAATGAACTTCCACAGGCAAAAAATGATAAACCACAAGAGAAATCCAGGATATGAGCCCTTTAAATCCCCCTGCGCCCTGATTGGTCGGTGGGCGGGGCCCGGAGCAGCGAGACTCGGCTGCGCTCGGTCTTTATTGTCAGTGTGTCGCGAGGACGGACGGAGCGCGGGTGGAAGCTGCGCGCGCCCTACACTGTACTGCAACTGCGCTCGCGGACGGAACGCTCGCGAGCAGATTCGAGTCGGTTAACCTAAACAGCGGACAGCAGGTCCCGCTCTGGAGCGGAGGATCTCATTTCTACAGAAACAGTAACCGGGCCGCGGAGTTTGATGTTTGTTTTTGAAAAATAACTGAGTCTCGCGCGGCGGTTATTTTTTTTGAACAGCCGTTGGGAAAGTGAAGAAGCCCAACGGTCGATTCTCCTCAGGATTACAGCGGAGCGGGCGGAGAAAAACGCCTGAAAAGCCCTCAGAACCGGAGGATACTGTTGTTTTGGGGTGTGTGCGGTGAGTTACGGCCGGCTGAAGCCACTTTAGTTCGGCGCTGTCTCGGGTAACGGCTATACCGGCGGACGGAGAGCAGATCTCCGGACAGGAACGCTTTTCTCTCTCTTTTCCAGGATTATCCGGGGTTTTCTGTCGGATTGGACTCTTTCTAAGCGGAGTAAAGTGAGAATTGTGGAGGAATTAAACGGTTATTTGTGCGGAATGAGAGGTGTCGGTCCCTCGCAGTGACGGAGCTGGATGTAATCGGCAATTTATGGTGAGTAAATGGCTTTTTTGTGTACGTTTTACCTTCATACACACACGAAGCTGAAGTCAGCTCTCTGTTCGCCAGCTTCTTGTTCGAATGACCCCGTTCCACCTTAAACGGTGCAGCAGTTGGGCGCCTGAATGTAACTGCTGCACCATTCAAGGTGGAACGGGAATATTCGAACAGGAACCCAACTTCGCTCGTATATATATGCTGAGTTCGTACATTTACACTTGTCTCGCGCACGCGCACGCTCATACACCGAGTACGACCACCGCACACGCGCGCGCCCGCGCTCTGTTGTGTGTAAACCAGAGGTGCGGGTGCTCGAATGGAGAACCAGCTCAGCGCGAGACGAATCGGTCGCGAGGGTCAGATAATGAATAAATAACAGGACACAAGATGACCGTTACGGCAGCGCGTGCTTAAAAAGCGCCGCGCATCTGTCCTCGCGCGGCCTCTGCGCGCGGGGATTATCAGAGCGGCTCCGTCTGCGCGCGCCATACGCAGCTGTGAGCGGCTTTACATCAGCGAACTGACACTTTTAACCCCTTTATTTTAGTCTCCCTCACCAAGTCTCAGACTTCCCTGTTCTTTTAAACGCTTCAGACTGTTTTGGGGCATAAACACTTAGTACAGTACTAGATACTACACTCTTATAAAAGATGGTTCTTCAAGGGTTCTTTAGTAACGAAAGTGGTTCTGTATAGAACCATGAATACTCAAAGAAGGCTTTGCTGAATAAAGGGTTCTTTGCATGGTAAAATGGTTCTTCAGTTTGATATTCTGTAAGGTTCTACATGGAACCTTTTTGAAAATGGTTCTATACAGCACCAAAAAGGCTTCTTCTATCTTTACAAGCTTGTCGTGGTAACAGTAGAAGACCCCTTTATGGTGCTATATAGAACTGTTTTCAAAAAGGTTCTATATAGAACTATATACAACATGTTCTTCATCAAATCGAAGAACTCTTTACTCATGTAGATGGTTCTTTAAGTGTTCATGGTGCTCATGCATGCTTAAAAGGTTCTTTGCATGGTTAAATTGTTCTTCAGATTGAAGGTCTATATGGTTCTACATAGAACCTTTTCCAAAATAGTTCTGTATAGCATCAAAAGGGGTTCTTCTATTTTTACATGCTTGACCTTATAACAATAGAAGAGCCCTTTTTAGTGCTATATAGAACCCGTTTCGAAAAGGTTCTAAATAGAACTATAGACAACATGTTCTCCATCGATCTGAAGAACACTTTACTAATGCAGAGGGTTCTTTGAGTATTCATGGTGCTCATGCATGCTTAAAAGGTTCTTTGCATTGTTAAATTGTTGTTTTGATTGATGGTCTATATGTTTCTATATAGAACCTTTTTCAAAATGGTTCTATATAGCACCAAAAAGGATTCTTCTGTTTTTACAAGCTTGACTTCGTAACAATAGAAGAACCCTTTTTGGTGCTATATAGAACCCTTTTCAAAAAGGTTCTAAATAGAACTATATAAATTACATTCTCCATCAAACTGAAGAACACTTTACTTGTGCAGAGGATTCTTGGTGCTCAGTCGTGCTTAAAAGGTTCTTTGCATGGTGAAATGGTTCTTCGGATTGAAGTTGTATATGGTTCTACATGGAACCTTTTTGAGAATGGTTCTATATAACACCAAAAAGGGTTCTGTATTTACAAGCTTGACATCTTAACAATAGAAGAACCCTTTTTGGTTCTATATAGAACTGTTTTCAAAAAGGTTCTAAATAGAACCATATACAACACATTCTCCATCAATCTGAAGAACGCTTTACTCATGCAGAGGGTTCTTTAAGTGTTCATGGTGCTCATGCATGCTTAAAAGGTTCTTTGCATGGTGAAATGGTTCTTCAGATTGATGTTGTACATGGTTCTACATAGAACCTTTTTCAAAATGGTTCTATATAACTCCAAAAAGGGTTATCCTATTTTTACAAGCTTGACATCTTAACAATAGTAGAACCCTTTTTTGGTGCTATGTAGAATAACACATTCCCCATCAATCTGAAGAACCATTTCACAATGTAAAGAACCCTTTAATCTTGCAAATCAGTGTTTATTGTTCTATATAGAACCATTTTCTGTACTAGAGGACTGATCTTTTTTAAGAGTGTAGTGTTTAAGCGTACTACACACTTGTTAGAGTGCTGTGTACAAAGTATGCACTTCATGTTACACAGTTAAGTGTGTTCTAAGTGTGTTACACGTTTTATTTTTAAAGTTACATTATCAGATGCTACGTTAATGTTTGCCTTGTCTTCTATGAAGGTTTTGTATTTCTGAGATATGAGGTTCTATTATGATGGAATATGTGAAGTGTGGAACGCCTTGCTGGGTCATTTCCCACAGACTCGGAGAGAACAGACTGTTATTAAAAGTGTCACACATCACCTGCTATGGGATACGTGGTCACATGCAGCCCTGACCAATGTAGACACTGTCAACACATTTCTGTACCTGCTGCCATTATGCAGCATATGTACTGCACTAATTTGACCACTACACATCTACTATGCTGTAATTTGATTACTGCACATCTGCTGTGGGCTTATTTGACTACTGTGCATCTACCACTCACTTACTTGACTACTGCACATTTATTTGACTGCTGCATATCTACCATGCACTTATTTGACCGCTGCGTATCTACTCTGCACTTATTTGGCTACTATGTATCTCCCATGCTCTTATTTGACTACTATGTGTCTACTGCGCTCTTATTTGATGACTGTGAATTTACTACTACTACCTATTTCATTACTAGGTGTTTACTACACATTTACTACAAATCTACAGTACATGTATCTGTCCACTGCAAACCTACCATTCTTTTAATTGACTAGTACATATTTACTATGCATTTATCTCACTACTATGAACCATTTAACCATTTTTTTATTGCTACGTATCAATCATGGATTTATTTGATCACAGTGTAGCTTTTAGGCACTAAGACTGAAAGATTAATCTGTTTTTTATGTCTAAATGGTTTTGAAAGTGTGCAGATTTCACATTGCAAGAGAAAAACATCTTGAGTTTGGATATTAAACCTAATGATAAGAAGCTTGTGACTTGACTGTAGATGAGTTGGACCAATCAGAAGCAACCAAACACCAGTGTTCTGTGTACGTGACAATACAACCACAGCTAACTGGCGGGCAGAAGTGGATTTTTTGGCCCTAATACTAGGCTTGGATCCTTAGTTTATTAAAAATATTTGCCTTTGTATTGATTGAAAAATTGCAGTTGGATGTTTTCACTTTAACTCTGTGTGTGCACTTTTGTACTTATTCAGGTGTTACGTTTATTATACATTCTGCACCTGCATAACGCCAATTTGCAATGCAAATAACCAAGTTTATGACATGGAGTATAATAATATATGTTAAGTTAGTAAAACCACTACCATATTCTCAAAGTTGACTGCGTACTGTGGTACACAGTACAGGATACAGGTACTCTCTGTGTCTTATGTGGTGAATATTGTGGCTGCAGAGTTCTGTTTCTGGCTCTGTATATGTAGATTTCGGACACAGCCCCTGACTCTCTATCCCAGATTTTTGCCTTAAATTAATGTGTTCGCATGTGTAACCGGCTCATGACCCCCAGCAGAGTTCCTCCTCTCGAGCCCCTCTGAGACAGCACCTGTCGAGCAGTAATGCTCGCTCACCGTTCTGCTGAATAAAACATCTCGTGATGCATGAGCGCAGGGGGCCTTCCGTGACCCGCTGAGCTAACTGGCCCAGTATTAGCTGTGTGCTCAACAAACAGGGCGTCTTGCATAATGCTAGCCTTAGCTCAACCTGTGTGTGTGTTAGCGGAGGAGATACGGCATGAGTTAATATGAAGGTCACTGAATTACCTTTTTCCTATCTTGTCCCTTGTCAGTCTCGCGTTTTTAAAACTCCTCCCCTCATACATTTCAGTTTCACCACTGACTCTGCCCTGAGCAATATAGTGAGGATGACCTACATGTTGGCTTTTTCTGGCCATTTGAGAGAAACACCACTGAAATTATAGAAAAGCAGAAACTGGAGTTTAAACATGTGTAGACCAAAAAAAAACTTTGAAAAAGGAAACGTGCACTGATGTTAGGCTAAAGTAAGGAAGAAGGCTAGCTAGACACTATTTCTACCACACTAGAATTAAATTAGCTAATATTAATGCTAGCCGAGCTAGTGTTACATCTTTCCACGATTGTATTGCCACGTCCAGTAGATGTTAACTCCAAAAGAGAGAGGTGGGGGGGGGGGGTTTCAAAAGATGATGTTTGTATTTTTCTTCAAAAGGAAGCTTTGTACTAAAATCTAGAGCTACAAGATCTTTTTCAAGAAAGAAAATGTGAAGAAACAAATCCCCAGACCAAGATTCCTGTATGATCCCTCAGCAGTTCAGCAGCATATGATGGTTGAGCTCAACTTAAATGCTAATATTGCACCAAAGCTAGCCCCGTTAGAATTATCCGAATGAGAGGATGTCAGCTGGTCTCCCTAAGTTTTATTGATTGCTGGCCGCATTAGCAAGTTTGAGTGAAGTGTTCCAAGTTTATGGAAATTGTCCTATTAATGCTGCAAGACGGGGAATGAGTAGGACAGCTAAAATCGAAGCTAATGATTGAATTTCCTGAGGTGAACGTCCTTTTTTCAGGATTTTCCTGCCTCTCTGGCAGCTATTGATGGATAGTTTAATTTTAGGAGGATATTATTAAAGAAGCTTCATTTGAATAGAGTGATAAATTCTCAGATTGATTGATTGATAGGCCTGGGGCGGATTCCACGCTTACTCTTCCCTTATTAAACTCCGAGCTGTAACTGGGGCAGAACGAGACGACTTCTCTCATGAATATCATTTATGGTGGTAAAACTCTAATTTCCTGCACTGCGTATTAATCTACATTTTTTTCCCCCTCGCTTTAATATTGAACCCACCATAGACTTACAGAGACGTATCAATGAACCTGACGGAGTGAGAAAATGTGCTTGTTCAAAAATAGCAGAATATTGTACATCCGAAATCAATAAGCACAGTGAGGGGGAAAATAAAAGTGCTACCATGCACTGGCCCCAAAGCCGGTCATTGTTTTTCAATTCCACGGCAGCTGGCCGTGATAAAAACAATCCGTTTTCTGGGCGCTTTTGGAGAGAACCTCACCAAGGTCAAACACAAGGCCTTCTTATCTGCTTGCTCCGCCTGGACCCCTCCACTGGATGGATGGATTGGGATGCGGTCCTTGAACTGATCGCTCTGAAGGGGGCTATCAGTGGGTAATTAGGTTCAGTGCCTGTCAGCCCTCACTCTGTCCCACAATGCACTTGGCCTCTACCTGAGAATGACTGTAATCAGTTTAAAGATCTACATCGTAATATTTTAACTCATCAAATTTGGCCGTATCATACCTCATCATTTTTTCTGTATTTTTACCCCTTTTAAATATGCAGCCTTTTTTCATGAAGAATGGACCAATAGACATTTCCAAAGCCATCCAGGTTGTTAAAGTTGCGTTAACAGATGCAGAGTTAATAGTGTTTGCTCTTTCTTCTATAAAGTTTTTATATTTCTGAGATACGAGGTTTTATTACAATGGAACGTGTGAAGTGCTGAGGGCCTTGCTTGGTCATTTCCAATGGACTCAGAGAGAACTGTGTTTTTTTTAAGTGCAATAGAGACATCTTTTACTTATAAGTCACATATTACTAGCTGGGGGTTGGTGACATGCTGTCCTGACCAATGTAGAGACTGTCCAGATATTTCTCTACCTACTGCTTGACTGTAGAGCATTGTTTACTTTGTGATACTGCACTGCAGGTTTTTTCTATAAGAACTCTACTGGTAGAAAGAGGCCTCTTTTTCGGACACAGATCAGGCCAGGTCCTGAACTAAATTACTCTGTCTACAGGGATTCTCCTTTTTAGTGTACGTCCAGAGTTGAAAGTGTGTCAGGGAAGATAAGTAGGAAGAATCTCCCCAAGAGTTTTTGAGGGTCAGCTGAACTTCAGCAGAGCTGATAAGGGGGGGGATAAAAAAGTGTTTAATGTTGACCTTGTCCTGAAGGCTGTTTTCCATTGTGTTACTCTGAACCTACCTGCCACCGTTTTCTCCCATTGGAGTAGCCAGTTTCTTTTGCCCTGTAATGCTTTAGATGGAAGTGGATTTGGCTCAATCCAGAGTCAATGAAAAGTATTGTTGCTTTATTACATTAAACGATGGTTCAAGTAACCGTAAAAGTAGCGTAGCAAAAACAACTCAGATCAGAGAGACATTTATGTACTGAGTGTACGGCAGTAGAACTGCATCCAGCATTAATCAGCATAGAAACTGAAGTTTGTTAGGTTCTATTGTTCTCTTTTTGGATCACACTGGTCTAGAATAAAATGCTAAAGCTCCAGTGTGAGAGGTGTGAGCAACAGTAGATCAGTCCAGGAGCTGAACCAACACCACAGAATGAAATTAAACCTAAAATAGAGAATTAGGAACTCAGTTTGAATGAGTAGAGAAGTACAAAACCATCGAAACTGAACTTGAGTACTTGTAACTGAGTGATTGTAGCTAGTTTCTACCCACATCTGGACTGACTGCGCTGATTACTTGCCTAATTGATTAGCTGGCTTCACTTTTTTCCAAACCTATAATAAATGGTTCCTAAGAAATCCTTTCATGTAGGGGGTTAAGAGGCGAGAGAATGGCTCCCAGCTGGGGTCTGTCTGCTCTGCTTTAAGAAGGTTGGAGTTTGTGGCCGGCAGGAGATTATCAGCTAGGTATATTGTCAGCATGTGAAAGGGTCTTAATGGCTAGCAGGTCCATTTCTGTACACATTTCTGTTTTTTCTTAATGCATTACAGAAATGGTCACCTTTGATTTTTTTTATCAAATGAGTTTAATGTAGTATGTAAAAGCTACAAAACCAGCCACAAAAAACACATTTGCGCACGTCCTCCTACCTGACAGCAGTTTAGCTCCACTCATTCAGACTGAAGTTATAAGAAGTGTTTCAGCCTGGACTGTTATTTTAAAAGAGGCATATCACAGGGCAGCCAGGGCAGGATATGGTCCCTTTAACTTAAGTCACGCAGACGAATGCTCAAAGGCTGCATGGGCTCGTTTAAAAAGTTTAAAAAGATTTCTCCCATGAAACACAAACAGGCGGTAGATTCTCTGTGGTTAAACAGAAGCCGAGCGAGAGAACAGAGCGAGCGAGAGAAATAGAGGGAGAGAGAAACAGCTCTGCTGGTTGTGAAAGTGGCAGTAAATGGATTACAGCTCTGCTCTCTCAGCCCCCCTGCGGAGCTCCTCCTGTAAGCGTGACACGGCGAGGCAGTGCCATTGTTCGGGAAGTGTTATTATTATTTCTGTGCCCCTGCTAATCCTGCACACCCCCCCACCCCACACCCCCTCCTTTCCACACAGCTCGGCCCTGGAGCCATGGGTACAATGCCAGCCGTGCCTGCAGCATCTGTTAACACGCTGCACCTGCACCAGGAGCTGTTTGATTTTTCCCTCTTTATGGCTTTCCTCATTCCCCCGTCACCACATAAAAGACCATGAGTGTGTGCACATCTGTGTGTGTGTGTGTGTGTGTGTGTCAGCTTTTGTATGTATGTATGTGTTTGTATATCCAGCTCAACTCAATTTATTTGTATAGTGCTTTTTATAACGGCAGCTTTACAAATTCAGGCCCCAAATGAGCAAGCCAAGGGCGACAGTGGCAAAAAGGGGGTCAACACTGGATAACAAAACAATAATACAAGAGCAATATGAATAAAAAGTGAAGAATATACAGTAGAAAAAAATGAGAAATGTCAGTGGACAGAAGTATTTAAGTAAACCAGTGATAACTGATCAAAGAAGTATGTTTGAATGGTGCCTTCATGGCTGTTTGTGCGGTTCTTCAGGGGAAGATTGATTAGAATTGTCGCAGTGAAGTTCTAAGCAGGGAAGCAGATGGTAGCAGCTGGTGTATGTTGGCGTTTTGGGGTAGTGAGGTCGTGCCGCATTTAAAACGATAGTCTGGCTTTTGTAGTTTTGTGCTGAAGCTATGAGGTTAATGAAGCTAACAAGTGATGGAAGCTTACGTACACCAATTAGCCCTGTCATCACATGCTTGACATAAAAAAATGCTGTCGAGTTGTTGAGCAATCTCTAGTAGACTTGTTAGTGCATTCTGTAGTATGCTGTCTTCTACAAACAAGGGCAAAAGTCAAGCTTCTAGATGGCTGCTGATACTGCATTTAGATATGTGATGTACTTTTCTGTGTTTGTGTCGATAAAGGCGCCAACATGTCTGACTGACCACATTTGAAGCAGCGGAAAGAGTACATTTCGTTTTTTGGCCAAGCTGTTGCACAAAGGTCACTGACACCCTGCTGTTTTTGCAGGTCATGATCTGTCAAAGGAGCTTATCAGTGGAGTTTTGTGGTTATCAATGCTTGATTACTTCTGTGTTGTTTTTGTATTTATTTGAATGGTTTAATTTAAGTCAACCTGAATGGGTGGTAACATTCTTTCCTTCAGTACTGTAACATGGACACGAGACAGAGTTGAATTTCAGATTGAATTCAGTGACGGTGTGAGGATTTGCAGGTTTGATGGTACAACTGTACGGAGAAAGGCTACTGAATTATGGCCACTTTTAAAACGTACAGGCTGTATGATTACCATGCTTTCCGTTATTCATAATCCAATACACTTTAGGCTCTTTTCGATTAGAGCTCCTCGTTTGACTACGCTGTGCTTCTGTAGCTTCAGAACCTCTGGTAAAGATGACAGAAGGAAACCTAACCTGCAAGTAGAAAAGATCCAGCCGGCAGTGACGGGTAATTCACAGGTCACAGTTATTTTACAGGTTAATTACTCCGCTAGCAGCCGTATTTCTATGGTGATACCATTCATCATGTCTGCCATGCGTGGCAATTTACGTGTGCAAACAAGATAATTGCCCGGGTTTTTTTTTACATTATGCCAGTGCTCAGTGTAGCACCCCTGTTTTATCTGAGTTACTACCTCATTTGTTTAATGTACACAGATCAGTCCAGTTTGTACCTGCTTTATGATGACGGGCAGAAACGCTGCTGCTCAGAAACCCATCAAGCTGTCCACAAGCAGCCTTGTGTGTGTGTGTGTGTGTGTGTTTGTGTGTGTGTGTGTGTGTGTGTGTGTGTGTTTGTGTGTGTGTGGTGTGCAGGATCTGCGTGAGCTGCAGATTAAATGGCATATGAGTTAAACTCCACTTGTGACGAGCAATAAGACACGTTGGCGGCTTTATGGCTAATGGGCCGAGAGGGGAAAGAGAGAGCATGAGCGAGCGAGCCTCATTTGAAGGACAGATTGCTCTCTCTATCTCTCAAAACAAACGCTTGGGTAACCGGCGTCCTGTCCTCATTGATTTACTGGTTGTGACTGTCTTGCATGCTGGGAAGGAGTCCCAGCTGGCTGCCATTGATCCAGCGGAGCTGCTGACAAGTCCGACTCTGTGCTAACCTTACGGCATTGTGGGAAATATTAGTCTGGTGATCATTTCCTCATAATGCACTAGTATGACCACACGGCATTATATTAGGTCTCACTTAGTCTTATGGGAAATGCTGGACCATGACGACACAACTTTATGGGAATTTAACATTTGGCTCAGCTAAAGCCACACGGAATTATGGGAAACGTTCAGCTGTGGCTAAAAAGCATTATGGGAAATTAATGTTTACCTTAACCATGACCTTGCTTTGTTATGGGAAGTGTAGGCAAGGCCATACAGTGCGACAGCACAAATTTGCAGTTAGGAAATATTGTTCAACCATAAATAGTGTGTGCAGTGATGAATACTAACTCACATGTGCAGTCCTTTGAATTGCTATCATTGAATTTTGATAAATATGCAACAGCAAACTTTATGAATATTGTCGACAGAGTTTCTACAAGCATCGAGATTGCTGTAGGATGTTACCTTTCTACTACAAAACACTTAATGAGAGTGCATGACCAAGGACAAGTTGTCAAGGAGCAACTGAGAAGTTTAAGGTGCAGCTGTATTGATAGCCTAGTTGTGATAGCTGGCGTAGCTAGTGAGGGCCAAAAACAATGCAAAGATATTTCTGCGTTCTCATGTTTACCTCAGAAAGGCAACATGTTGGCACATCATCTACTGAGGAGAGGAGCTCTTGTGTAGATTTTGAGTTCCTCTGACTGTCTAACGTTGCTTCATCTAGTATTAGCTTTGTGCATCTAGTGTTAGTTTTAGTGTCATCTCTGGTGTTAGCTTTAATGTTAGCTCTGCTGTTAGCTTTAGCGTTAGCTATGAGGTTACTTAGCTCATCTGAAGGCCTAACCCTCAATGAGTAAAACCCACAGGGGCTAATGTAATGTTCTAGTGGCAACACATGAATGGAAATTGAAATATTGAATAGTCATATTTATTATAAGATTAGCTTACCAAAAAGGCTTCTGCATTTTCTGTGTTGTGCTGTACTGTTCAGTATAAATGTTTCTCTGTGCTAATGATTGTTTTAGCCTGCTAGCACCAGTGCTATTACCGAAGAAAGCAACCGAACAGCTCTTATTCAGGCTTGTTCTGTTGAGAGTTTGTGTGCGGTGGGTACAATGATGAGACCCCATTGCCTCATTTGGACCAGAGCTCTTGATGTTTGTCTGTGTCTTTCTTCTGAGTTCTTTGACTGTCGTTTCAGACTAGTTCATCACTTCCTGCCTGCCGCTCTTTCCTCCAGTTCTGCAAGAGATTTCGCCAGTGTTTCATCACTAGCACTCTCCAGTGGAGCCAGCATTGCAGCCTAAAGTTGAGAAAGCAGGCTTGGGCGATTGTGATCGTCTGACTTTCATTGTTCATTGTGATTGTTCTGCGTTTATGCCCTGATCCGATTCAAACAGCAACTTCGTTTAGGCATTCAGCTCAGGCTTCGTAATCCTGTTCGGGATCATTATCAAGCAGAGGCCACAGCTGATTCTTAAATTACAACAAATTCCTCCTTACAGGCAACAGCGTTTGTTGTTTCAACACTCTGACCTTTCCAGCAGGACACATTACGTTCTTAAAACTGCACAGCACAAACCAGATTATGTCCACTGTGTTCTCAGTCAGCTGAACGATTGCTTCTCCAATTTCTCATGACCTTTGGTTTTTGTTCTGTATTGGAGAACACAAATAAGTTAAATGACCATTGAAAATCTAGCCAAGCTTTAAATATAAAGCATGTAACTAATGCACAAGTCCTGGAATATTTCCTGCTTTAGTCAGTAATGAGGTTTCTCTGCATAACTGTGGCTTCCAGACGTTATTTATTAGCGTCATATTGAACTAAGTGAACAAGTGTGTGCTTGCTGTTCTGTTGCAGGGTGTTAAGGCCAGAGCGTCTCTCAGTGAAAAGCTATAGTCTGTGACCTGTTTACAGCACTGCTGCTTCCTTTACTGCCAGGAACAATGAGCTTTGACACGCACCATGGTGCAAAGTTTACTGCATTTAATTGCGTTCTCGTACATGGCCAGAGAAACAACTGCAGGGTCACTTTGTTCTTTCCTTTTTTGCAGCTCATTCAGAACCACACGGCTGGAGGTTTCTGTGCGTATCAGCTTAGACTGCACAGTCTATGTGGTGCTGGACAGCTTTGATAATATTCTCAAATATTGTGTAGTATCATTGTTTCAGGTGAGCTGAAAGTTAGCATTAATTAAGTTAATACATTAGCATCAATTAATGAGCTCATGCTTTCTAGGTGCTGCTGCTCTGCTACTGCTGAAAATGTCTTACAAATCTGATACCTGTTTTGATTGGACTGTTTTTTTGTTTTCTTCTCTTACAACTACACCAAAAGAAACCTTACATGTTCTGAGAAATTAATCAAGACATTTCTAGAAAGGAAACTCATTATATACTATATTTTAGACTTTTTTTTAAATACATACATGCAAACTCATTGCCTGTCATCAAAACTCTACCACTTCGTTTTTGTCTGAAATTCATTTAGTTGAGTTGAGTTTGTGTGGACGTTCTTACCTGCAGTTAGAGTTTATCGACTGTCTACAAATTACATTGCGAATAGCAATTTTCAGGGTCCAAGCATGACATGCCATTTTGAAGCTAGCAGAACACAAATGATGGGCAAAGTGGTCTTAGAAGTGGGGTCCCAAAAGACATCTGCCAGTTTTTTTACACATTGAAGTTTTGACTTTGGCATGGGAAGGAAGAGATTTTTAACAAACAAGTTTACCTCGTTTACGAAATACCTGGCAAACAGTGCACGACTTGTATTTGCATAGCTGTTGAATTCCTCGAACTAAATAATTCCGCTGGAATTACCCCTGTTTCATAGTTTCCCGAATTTCCATAAAAAGACAACATTTTTTTCCTGGAAACAACTGCACTGTACCTGTATGCAGGGGATTGGTTTCGTAACTTGTCACCTTTGTTGCTGCTCATGAGATTTCATGTCTGAAAACAATCTGAAGCAACCAATAAATGACACTGCAGTTAGTTATGTTTTTATTAATTATACTATTCAAATTGAAATTCAGTAAAATCAATAACAGAATACTGGTATAGATTATGGTATTATATAATATAAGCTATAATAAGCATATGAGCACTTTAACCAATTACAGTGGTTTTTACTGTGCGCTGTGGTCATCCTGACCAGTCATGGTTCCAGATGAGTGTTTATGTTGTTGTTTTGATGAATTGAGGCAGTCGTGAAATCCAACAAAAGTCAAGTTTGGTCAAAATAATGCAGGATAATTTATAACCATGTCACGTTAATAATTCTCTATATATGGCAGTCGCAATATATAGCAGTATAATCGCAAAAGGGTATTTTGTCCATGTCATGATGCTCTAATCTCTGCCACAGCAGCAAAAGGCAACAAGGCCAACTCCGATGACTCAGATGGGGGGTGACATATGCACACAATGCACACACACACACAGTTGGTATTAGCTGTGCCTCACTGATGCTCTTTCCCAATCCTGGTCACTGTGCTGTAATGGAATTTCTACTGGCTGGTGAAACAATGGGTCCAGACTGAGTTATGGATGGTGTCTGCACCCCTCCTCCAAAACTCTGCCTAGTGAAAACAGTGCAGCAGGCTTATGACAAACTCTAAAGCCCTTTAGCCAGGAGCCAGAAAATCACCACGAAGCCCTGCAAGCTTAGATTAGACCGCTGGCCCTAGTCTACCACTGCCCGGCACATTTTAGCATTTTTGTGCTGTAAACACACACTGTAAACAAGATCTGTTATAATGAAAAGAAAAGTAATCTGGCTGCCTTAGAATTCTTAGTTCACTGAAATCTTGACACTGAAGAGTTTTATTCGTTATGTAAACATTCTTAAAATGTCCATACGGTCACATGCGGCAAAAACAGCCTGTTTTAAAGTTATTGTGTTTGTGATATCACAAAAACAACACATTTGCATGTCCACCTATTCAGCGGACCGCACTTTCACATTGAAGTTCTGCAACAGCTTAAAAACAAGCATACAAAATCTTAGGGACCAGATGTCCACGCTCCCACGCAGACAGTTATTATACGAAATTGTGAATACACCGCTTGATGACTGAGACACTGTTTTATGATCGATTTTTCAGATTTCCCACTATGTTACCCTCAGTATTCCATATAAAGCTCAGAAGACGTGTGTAGGTTGACTGGTGGTTTTGGATAGTAGATAAAATGTCTGTATTTGTGTTGTAGACATTGTGACCCCTGGTTCCTTTCACCACCACTGTAAAGAAATTTGAGTCTCTACAATCAACCATTTCACACCAAACCACTCTGAATGACTCTGTTTACATCTTAAACACTGAATTACGCAGAAACATCTGTGCATTTACTAAGTCATTAGTTATTACTGTAAACCTGCATCTGTGGAGAACAAGGCTTTTATGACAATAATGCTGATTTTGGTTTTGTTGGAGGGCGAGTGTGTTGCAGAGAGAGAGTGTAAATGGGTAGAGGCACACACACACACACAAACACAGGCACTCACAGTTTATTGACCTGGCTGTAGTGAGGAATGTGTCACTGCCGGTCAGTGTTAGAGCTCCTGTCAGCGGCTCCAAACCCCACTGATCCTCCACCCTCAGGCACCACCGCACACTCTGCTGCTCACATACAGACAAAACACACACTCTCAGGTGCAAATACACACCAATACATAAACATTTATGAAAATCTACGGCATCGTATAGAAATATAACATTTATGCCTGTAGGTTTACAAATATATTAAAATGAATAAAATGCAGACATTTTAACACCGGTGAACCCAGCATCCTCCAAACATTCTGCTCTGACAGACTACAGTAAATCAGATCTCCAGGTTTTTCGTCATATAGCCAATCATTGGACACCCTCTCCCCGCCAAAGTGTATTGACACCCTACCAAATATATTTGCGCTGTTTTAACAATATCTAATTACAACAGGTTCCAAAAAGAGAATATTGTATATTGTTATGTATAAACAAAGGTACATAGTGTCACTGAAGTTACTCCAGCACCCTCTGCGACCCAGAAGGAGAAGCGGCTTAGAAGCTGTGTGTGTGTGTGTGTGTGTGTGTGTGTGTGTGAATAATTCATAGCAGTTACTGAATAGTTCATAATAGTTATTGGGTGATTTTCAGTAGTTACTGAAAGATTCACAATAGTTACTGGATAGTTTGTGGTAGTTACTGAATAATACATAATGATTACTGAATAATGTATAGTAGTTATTGAATAATTCATAATAGTTACTGATTTTGTAGTAGTTACCTAATAGTTCATAATAGATACTAAATAATTTATAGTAGTTACTGAATGATTCATGATAGTTACTGGATAATTTATAATAGTTACTAAATAATTTGTAATGGTTACTGAATAATGTCTAGTAGTTATTGAATAATTCATAATAGTTACTGAATAATTTATAGCAGTTACTGAATAATTCATAATAGTTACTGAATAATTCATAATAGTTACTGAATAATTTATAATACTGATTAATTTTCACTTTAGCCAAGTCTATGAAGAGCCTCACATCTCAAAACCAAAGAGGACGTGAACGATGGAAGGTTGGAAGGGTTAACAGTCGCTCATTTGAAGCCTTAATAAGTGAACAAATACCTACATTACAATAACCTGGACTCCTTCAGCAGTGGAGTGAGACAAGCCTGGACTGTGGACTGTATGTGTGTGTGTTGGGTGGGGGGGGTCGGGGTGTAGACGGTCACTTCGTTGCTCTCTGTGGGATAATGACTGGTTGCTAAGTGATTTTAGCCCCACCCCATAACACCCCTTCATCTGTCTGATTTAATATCACTCTGAGGCGGAGTGTGTAATTACAGCCATCAGCTGAACACACACTAATGTGTGCGTGTTAATGGACTCTTCATTTGTATTGTACATGCCGGGAGGTGGACAGCATGAGTGTGCGTTTGGGGTATGAAGAGGAGGAGGGGGTCTAACATTCCTAGATTACCCAGCAAACCCTGTGCTGAAATACCCTGTGACTGCCTCTGTGTGCTGGTATTATCTGCTTTACTGAGTTGAGCGGATGCAGCAGGTCAGCTCAGATTATCCCTCGTTTCCTCTCTCTCTCTCTCTCTCTCTCTCTCTCTCTCTCTCTCAGGGGTTGAAAGTAAGTGATTGGGTTGGTTGTAATTGCTGTATGTAAGGACATAGGCACAGAGGGAGGGCACTTTTGGAGCAAATTAATGTACTTTTATTTGAGTTTCACTTCTCCCTCCTGTCAACAGCTATAAATGTTGCATACACTTGAGAGATTATGCTAATTTAAGATGATTCTTAATTCTTCTCTGAAGTAGATACTGAATAATTGATAGTAGTTACTGAATAATTTATAACAGATACTGAACAGTTTGTAGTAGGAATTGAATATATTGCAGTAGATATGAGCAGTGTCCAACACTATGTGCCATAAGCCAAGCACTGTGCAACTTAAGGCCGGATTTCATCAGAGACGACTGAATTTCTTGATCGGGCCGAGTTTCAGCTTCATCGGCCGTTGTTTGGCTTGCAGTGCGAGAGTGGAAACGATGCCCGATCAACTGCCTAAACGAGCTTCGATTGAGGAGACAGACGATCCGATTGATTTTGGACATGTCTGAGCAGCCTCATGAACCGTTTTCTAGTTTCAGTGCACAGTGTGGCACAAGTTAGCAAATCTGTTGTCATTGGCTGAATCTTAAACAGCTCACTCCTTTCAGTGTAGCGCAGTATGTACGTTCTGGCTTCTACGTCAAAATAGTGCACTGTTTGTCCAGTACGGAAACAAATTGCGGAGGATCCAGCAGTTCTAGTGGATTGGTGACATCACACTTATAGTGTTTAGACGACAGAATCGGCTGTCGCACAGTAATGAGAACACCCACATGACGTAGTGTCCATAATCATTCACTACCATCACAAATTCTGTACCCAGTAACAATGTTCTATTTAATGTTCCCGACTCTGCAATAAGGTATAGTGATGGATTCTGTTGACTGTAGCTGCAAGCTGTGAACGATGATTCAGTTCCAGTCAAGCATTTAGCAAACAATTCAGTACTTTAGTCTCAAATTTTACCATCATCCCTTTCCACCATTCTAAGAAGTGACTGAAATTAAATTTCTTTAGGTACCTATAATACAAAACACACAATACACTTAGCCTTGTTTCATTCATTTTATTTTGGCAAAAGAAAAATATAATATTGTGATTAATTAGATCTGATTGTAAGAAAATTCTAAAATGAATGCAGTTGAATCACCACTTTACATTTTATATGCCTTTTTAGTTCCTTAATTAGCTTTTAAAGAGAAACTCAAGAGTGCAGCTGCATCTGCATAACCCAGTTTAGTGTCTGTCTGTCCGTCTGTCTGTGATGTAGCGTTAGTGAAGTCTTTGTGGGAGTGGGGGGTGTTTGGGGGGGTGTTTTGGAGCATCTGTACTGTGTTTGTTTAATGTGCTCAGTGCTCAGCTGTGACACACACTCTGTTTTGGGCTCCTGGAAGAAAACACACTGAAAACACTCCGCGCATGGCAGCCTCTGTACGACGGAGTCTGGGGAACATCTGTCCAGCTGTCAGCCAATCAGGAGCTCTCATGGGCAGCAGCTGTGGAAATGGAGCGGGGACGGTGTGTGTGTGCACCGTGCTCTGTTGGGAATAAGCGAGTGTGTGGGAACATCATGCTGCTCTTTTGTCTCAGAGATGCACACACATCCTTCAGAGCTGACGTGGAAATGTATCAGAGCAGTGGTCACCAACCTGGTCCTGGAGATCTACCGTCCTGTGGACTGTAGTTCCAACCCCAGTCTGCCACACCTGCTCCAGCTGATTAACATCTAATGAAGTTCCTGAATGCGTTAATGTTAGGTAAGGAGACGGGCAGCATTTTAGATGCAGGTTGGAACTAAACTCTGCAGGAAAGTAGATCTCCAGGAAGAAGGTTAGTGACCACTGCCTCTATATAAAGACCCATTCACTGAAAAAAAACAGATATGATTTGTAACGTAGTCTGACCTTCACAACAATTCCAATGTTGAATGGAGAAGATGAAAGAGGAAGAAGAAGTGGATTCCTTGAGAAGCAGCGACGATGAATTCATATTTCCTTTAAGCTCTGCAACTAAATGATGAACACACTGAATTCACCCTATTCTGTTCAAGGTTCTGCTTCTCCTTGTTGCTCCTCTCATTAAAAGGAACATTCATTAGCAAGAGAAGCATATAGTTTGCGGTTCTTCATGGGTATGAACAGACTAGGATACACCTAGATAAACTAAAAAATTGGCTATATACAGTCACTGTAAGGTACTCATCATCATAACCCAGCCTTTCAGCTCTGGTGCACCATATTTTCTTTAACCACATTTTATAGTCATTATAGTATAAGCTTTAGTCCAAGATGTACCATTCTGCCAACATCCATGCATACATCCATGAGCTCTGACTGGTTAGCCTGAGTTTTAATGCAGCATCGCAGTCCGTCACTTATAGACCCATGTGTGAATAGGCCTTAATTCAATGTTTGAGATGCAAACAGAGTCATTCAGAGTGGTTTGGTGTGAAATGGTTGATTGTAGAGACTCGCATTTCTTAACAGTGGTGATGATAGGAACCAGGGGTCACCATGACTACAATACGAAGATAGGCATTTTATCTACTATCCTGTTTTCTATCACTGTATAAAAGATGCAGGAGGCTTCCTTGATTGGTGGATGTAGCGAACGAGTGCACGAGCTCACTAAGCACCTAGTATTGATTTGTTTAACCAGATTAATGATCAAACACTACTGATGTAGGATTAATATTCCTGGTAAGAGTTTTCTTGTTCAAAAAGGTAGTTTGTGAGATAAACCAAATAAAAATCTACAAATGTCAGATGTCTGGTTCCTATCACCACCACCGTAAAGAAGTTTGGGTCTCTACAATGAACGAGTTCACCCCGAACCACTCTGAATGACTGAATGAAGAGTTGTTGAATTCTCATTTAATAAGCACCCCGACTCTCACACTCGAGCATTAACTCATGTGTGAACACACACAGGGCCCCACCTATCAGTGTTGTAGTGAGAGTCGGAGGTGGGTGTAATTCCCTCCTTTCACAGCGGTGAATGTGAAAGAACAAGAAGTGCAAGCAGTGCTGCTCATTATTAAAAAGTATTTTTCTTAAAGGGGATTATTGCTTATTATTACCAAAGCTTTAATGGAAGACTTGAAGCAAGAGCTGTAAATCCAGCCTGAATACACAGGAAGAAGAAGAAAAAGGGTGTTTTAGAAAAGCGCTCTGTAATATTTTGAACTGAAAGAGCAAAACAGTTTATTTTTGGTTCCTAAGGTTAACATATATGTTAACATATATGTATATATATATATGTATATACATATAGAACATAAGATTACATTTGTAGATACATAACACACAAAGAAAAGAAAAACAGAGAAACGGATGAAGATAGGTTTTGTTTCAACAGCGACGATATATTTAAAATGGCAGATTACTATTATATGTATTTTAATATAGATCCTTAAATATTTAATACATATGGGACGTGTTATTACATATAAATACTTACACATGTAATACACCTGGGATGTGTTATTACATATAAATGCTTACATATGTAATACACCTGGGATGTGTTATTACATATAAATATTACACATGTAATACATAAGGGATGTATTACTTGGCACTATTGGCCCATTCACACATGTAATACTTATACAGGTAATACACCTGGGATGTGTTATTACATATAGATACTAACATATATAATACATATGAGACATGTTATTACATATAAATATTTACACATGAAAGATATAAGGGAGGTGATATTACATATAAATTCTTACACATGTAATACATAAGGGACATGTTATTACATATAGGACTTATAGGTACTTGAACATATAATACAAATAGACATGTTATTAATATGTATATATATATACACCCTTTTTGATTAGGAACACATATTTGTGGTAATTCTGACAGCAGATGAAGGCAGTATTAGTTCAGAGTGGAGCTGATGGTGAAGGGAATTCTGGGATATTGTATCTGGCAGTAAACACTAAACGCGCTCCCTGAGAGAGACACACAGCTAATGGCCCAGAACTGAAGAACTCTACAGGGAACAACATTCCTCTCTCTCTTTTTCTATCTCTCTCTCTCTCTTCATCTGTCCCTCTTTCTGTTTCTCTCTCTCTCTCTATGGAGCTGTAGGAAGTTCTTATCTGATGCACTAGGGACTAATGACACAGAGAGAGACAGAGATCGAGAAAGAGAGAGGGGGGAGAGAGAAAAGGAAAGAGAAGATAGAGAAAGAATGAGACAGCGAAAGAAAGAAGAAAGAGAGAAGGAAAAGAAAGGGCAGGAGAGGAAGAATAGACAGACAGAGAGGAAATAGAAAGAACAGAGAGACAGAAAGAAAAGACAGAAAAGAAAAGAAAGAAAAGAGTGTGGTGATATGTTTTGAAGCAGGATGTGAGAAGAGAGGAGAGAAGGTTTCTCGAGGGAGGATGAGTGCGCACGCCGAAAACAGCTGTTCAGCATGTTCTCCCCTGTGTGTGTGTGTGTGTGTTTCATGTTTCATTTTTTTCAATCATGTAACAGTGTGTGTGTAACAGTGGAAGAGTGTGTGGAAGAGTGTGTTTAACAGTGTAACAGTATAAGAGTGTTTGTGTGTGTAACAGTGTAAGAGTGTGTGTGTAGCAGTGTATGAGTGTGTATAACAATGTAAGAGTGTGTGTAAGAGTGTAAGATTGTGTGTATAACAGTGTAAGATTGTGTGTGTGAGAGTGTAACAGTGTACGGTTGTGTGTGTAAGAGTGTGTAACTGTAAGACTGTGTGTGTAAGAGTGTAAGATTGTGTGTGTAACAGTGTAAGAGTGTGTGACAGTGTAAGAGTGTGTGCAACAGTGTAAGTGTTAGAGTGAATGTGTGTGTAACTGTAACAGTGTGTGTGTAACAGTGTATGATTGTGTGTAAGAGTGTGTGTGTAACAGTGTAAGAGTGTGTGACAGTGTAAGAGTGTGTGTGCAACAGTGTAAGGGTGTAACAGTGTGTGTGTAACAGTGTAAGAGTGTTACAGTGTAAGGGTGTAACTGTGTGTAACAGTGTAAGGGTGTAACAGTGTAACGGTGTAACAGTGTGTGTGTAACAGTGTAAGAGTGTAACAGTGTAAGGGTGTAACAGTGTGTGTGTAACAGTGTGTGTGTAACAGTGTGTGTTTAACACTGTAAGGGTGTAACAGTGTGTGTGTAACAGTGTAAGGATGTAACAGTGTGTTTGTAACCATGTAAGTGTGTAACAGTGTAAGGGTGTAACTGTAAGGGTGTAACTGTAAGGGTGTAACAGTGTAAGGGTGTAACAGTGTAAGAGTGTAAGAGTGTAACAGTGCATGTGTAACAGTGTAAGGGTGTAACAGTGTAAGAGTGTAACAGTGTGTTTGTAACTGTGTAACAGTGTGTTTGTAACCATGTAAGTGTGTAACAGTGTAAGGGTGTAACTGTAAGAGTGTAACAGTGTAAGAGTGTAACAGTGTAAGGGTGTAACAGTGTAAGAGTGTTACAGTGTAAGGGTGTAACAGTGTAAGGGTGTAACAGTGTGTGTGTAACTGTGTAACAGTGTAAGAGTGTTACAGTGTAAGGGTGTTACAGTGTAAGAGTGTTACAGTGTAAGGGTGTAACAGTGTAAGGGTGTAACAGTGTGTGTGTAACTGTGTAACAGTGTAAGAGTGTTACAGTGTAAGGGTGTTACAGTGTAAGAGTGTTACAGTGTAAGGGTGTTACAGTGTAAGGGTGTAACAGTGTGTGTGTAACTGTGTAACAGTGTAAGAGTGTTACAGTGTAAGGGTGTTACAGTGTAAGGGTGTAACTGTAAGAGTGTAACAGTGTAAGGGTGTAACAGTGTAAGGGTGTAACAGTGTAAGAGTGTTACAGTGTAAGGGTGTAACAGTGTAAGGGTGTAACAGTGTAAGAGTGTTACAGTGTAAGGGTGTAAGTGTGTGTGTGTAACAGTGTAAAAGTGTTACAGTGTAAGGGTGTAAGAGTGTAACAGTGCGTGTGTAACAGTGTAAGGGTGTTACAGTGTAAGGGTGTAACAGTGTAAGAGTGTTACAGTGTAAGGGTGTAAGAGTGTGTGTGTAACAGTGTAAAAGTGTTACAGTGTAAGGGTGTAAGAGTGTAACGGTGTAAGAGTGTAACAGTGCAGGTGTAACAGTGTAAGAGTGTAAGGGTGTTACAGTGTAAGGGTGTTACAGTGTAAGGGTGTAACAGTGTAAGAGTGTGTGATTTGTGTGAACTGTGTTGTTAAACTGAACTGAATCTGACTGGATATGAGCACTGATGACAGAACAGAGGGAAACAGGCCTGTTAATGTACAGATGAATAAACGAATGAGTAAAGTGTCTTAATTTGAACTGGTCCCAGATGGATGCGGTGTGTTTGTGCTCATTTGCTTCATACACACTCGTTTGTTCAGATTAATTACCGTCTTTATTTAGAAGTGTGACTGTTGATTGACGTTTTCTCCACACTGACAGCTGCTGTGAACTCTGTGGATTTTCCTGGAAACTCTGATTGATCCAGACTGACGGAGCAGAGAAACGACAAGAAGCAGTTCACATCTCTCTCTCTCTCTCTCTGTGTATCTCTCTCTCTCTCTCTCTGTATTTCTCTCTTTCTTTTCTTCTCTTTTTTCAGTTTCCATCTCTGTCTCTCATTCTCTCTTTTTCTCTTTTACTGTTTTCTTTTCCCATTCCCTCATTCTTTTTTCCCTTGCTCTCTTTCTTCACCTCACTTTTCCTGTTTCTACTTCCCTTTGTCTCTTTTCTCTCTCTTGCTCTCTTTCTTGTCCTCTTTCTCACCTCTCTCACCCCTCTCTGACTCGCTCTCACTCTTTTTCTTTCTCCATCTCTGTCTCATTCGCTCTTTCTTTTTCCATCTTTTACTTTCTTGTTTTCCATTCCCTCATTCTCTCTTTTCTATCACTCTCTTTCTTGCCCTCTCTTTCTTTCTCTCCCCCTCTCTCACTCCTTTCTCTCTTTCTCTCTTGTTCTCTTTTTTGCTTTCTTTCTCTTTTTATTAGTCTCCATCTCTCTATCTCTCACTCTTTTTCTCGCTCCGTCTCTCACTCGCTCTCTTTTCCTTTCTCCTTTTCTCTGTCGCTCTCCTTATTTTTTCTTTCTCCATGACTTTCTGTCTCCCTCTTTTACATCTCTCTCTTCTTCTTGCCCTCCCTTTCTGTCTCTTTTTTTCTTTCTCTTTCTTGTGCTTTCTTTCTTTCCCTCTCTTTTTCTCCTCCTTACCTCTCTCTCTCTCTCTGTCAGGTTTCTGAGCTCGTCTCTTTATCGTTTTATCATTTAAATTCCCTCCATTGACGCTGCTGCCTGTGATTGACAGGACGATGTGAAGGAGTGGTGATAGTAATCGGCATTCATCAGCAGCGTTTGTGAAGCAGGACAATAGATTCCTCTCTTCTTCTCCTCCCCTCGTTTTCACACTCGTTTTTCCTCCCCCCCCCCTCCACTGGCTGTCACTGAAAGCTCCGGCGATTGCGTTTCTGTCCTATTAATCTTTTAACTGGGCGCTGGAGCGGGGCGTGTATTGTGGAGAGAAAGCTGAGAGTGGGTCGAGGAGAACCCACTCTGTATGGAGGAAAAGAACGAGGGAGCGCAACCTTCTCGTTTTCATTGTGGGAGCAGAAATCTGAGCTTCCTGAACACACTCACTGTTAGAAATCCAATCCAGCAGCAAAACACTCACACACTCAGACACGGCCACTTTATTGGAAACACCTACTTTGTGCTTCCACTCACTGGCCACTTAGTTAGAAACACCTACCTTGTACTTCCACTTACTGGCCACTTTATTAGAAACACCTACTTTGTACTTCCATTTACTGGCCACTTTATTAGAAACACCCACCTTGTGCCTCCACTCACTGGCCACTTTATTAGAAACACCCACCTTGTGCCTCCACTCACTGGCCACTTTATTAGAAACACCTACCTTGTGCTTCCACTCACTGGACACTTTATTAGAAACACCCACCTTGTGCTTCCACTCACTGGTCGCTTTATTAGAAACACCTACCTTGTGCTTCCACTCACTGACTACTTTGTTAGAAACACCTACCTGGTACCTTCACTCACTGGCTGCTTTAGCATGGTGGCTAATTTGTTCACGTCTTCAACCTTCCTAGTTTTGATTAGCTTGTCGAGCTCTGTAGCGTAGATTTAAAATGTCATTGTAGTCCATATTGCCCACTCCTAGTAAGTTGGGTAGTTCTTAGCTTTATTTTTTGTTTATTTTAAGGTGGAGTTGCTCATATCAGAATGGCTTGCTCTGCCAAACTCACCTTTACCCTCTGCTAACGCAGAAAAGCTAGCAAAACCTTCACCACTAATAAACTGTGCTGTAATAATGTATGTACTATTCGCCAACTAGCTGTGAGTCAGATGGAGCTGGTTGGGGGTGGGTTATTGTGTGTGAAAGCAGACCTATTAGGCCCACTTTGGAATGCTGCTTACATTGGAGCTTTAATTGCCTTAGTCAAAAGTAATTGGTGTCTGATTTCACATAAAAAATAATGCTCCATTTCCTCACTTTTATTTGCCTTTGTAAATTGCTTTGTGTCATGAAAAACTGCAGGGAAACAGATCATTCTCGTTTACAGCTGGGTAAACATTTCCTCCAACAAGAACTCCCAGACCTGAGTCTAAACAAGCTGTCCTGTTCTGCCCTGTTGGCCTCTTTCCTCCAGTTAGCCTGAGCTGTTTAGGTTCATGCTTAGAGAAACCTGATCAGACCAGAATTACTCAACAGGGGGTGGGAGGGGGTCTCCTGAGGCTCTAAAGCTCATTCATTCCTTCATTTATATCAACAGTTATGGGAGCTCTGAGGCCCTCTTAACAAAGACCCAACCCCTTAGAATATGGACAATAACATTTTGATGGGAGCTCTGAGTACAAGACTCAGGGCCTTGTACCCAAACCCAACCCTTTAGACTTGTAGACTTGGTAGAAAGAAAATTGCAAGGAGCTGTGACGTCTAGGCAAGGTAGGTCTGCACCATTTAGCTTTGAAAGAAAAAAACTTGAGATGGGAGATTTGAGGCCCAAGCCTAGAATTATCTTACAGAGAGTCTAGGGTCTGGTACTCCAAACCAAGCCCTTTGTACTGGGTAAAAAAGAAATTCCAGTGAAAGCTCTGAGGCAGAGGCAAGAGTCCATTACCAATACCCAGCCATTTTGTCTGGAAAGAATAAAGTGCTCAACATAAAGTTCGGGAGGGTTACGCAAGGCTGAAAGCGCCTTTGCAAACTTACAAGCTCTCATACTTTCTCTGGTTTTGTTTTGCCTGTCGCCTACCACTACATACCACTACTGTGACATTTTATAAGTGATCCATGACTACTGGAAAATGATTCTATCACAGGTGTAGCTATGGCGACGTGCGAATCAGAATGCAGCACCATTTAAGGTGGAACTGGAAACTTCCTGGTGAATAGGAGGCCAACTTTAGCCTCGTCCTTTGGTGAACCTAAATACATGATAACCTGTATGTTTTGGTGCTTGATATGAGTACTACCAAATAACAGACCTAACGTCTTACATGTAGGGAGTATTCATTGTTTATTTAACAGTTGCGCATTTAACAGTAAAATATTGGTGTCTCTGCCGAGGCACTCAGCACACTTCTTGTGAAACGAAGCTCCTCAAAGTCATCCATCTTTGTTTCATGGCACACCCCTTTTTTACCGACCAATCACAGGCTTTGTTGCATAGTGTCTTTGTCCATGGAGTTTCTCAGAGTTGCCATGTGCAAGACATGGCAAGCAAAGCCTCAACGCGACGTCTGCTGTTGTTCGTTTTGGCCGCAGTTGTGTCATATTGTTCGCGAGTGTTGGCGAAAGTCGACTCTGCAAGAAGTATTCTGAGGCCTTAAGGTTTTGATGGGAGCTCTGAGGCCCAGGCCAAAGATTCTCTAACCAAGACCCACCCACTTAAAATAGGAAATTTGGATGGAAGCTCTGACGCCCAGAGTCTACTGCCCACCACTCAGCCATTTTGCCTTGAAGTATAAACTAACTTGATGAAACAAACTCAGATGGTCCTCTAGGTGAAGTTCTACCTGAAAGTGGTAGTTTTGAAAATGAAATGTACACAGCTCCCCCAGCACTTACTCCATGTGTAGCCAATTGGCCTGTTTAGTGTCTGTGGTTTTACACTGGAGCAACAAGGCTAATGTAGCTAATTTGGTAATCTCTGACTTGCTTATGTAGTTTCTGATGCTATATAACAAGTTGTTCTCTATGAAAATAGACTAAAGCATGTTAGCATGGCTAAAAACAGTAGCAGCAGCTTATTGAAGCCTGAATTCTGCTTAAACTTCTGTCCGTGTTTATAGACAATATAGACAAAATGAAGCTGAATTGATTTTCCTCAACAAATATTTGCTAATACTTCTCTAAAAATGTGTTTTAATACAAAATGAATAAATGTGAGATTGCATCTGCTCATTATAAGGCAGGTGTTTGGTTTTCTTCATCCGTTTACACATTCACATGTCCACTCTTTAAACAGCTGTTTGCTTTACTGATTGTCTTTTTGACATGTTTATATTGTCTGTCTCTGACTCCAGATGGTGCTTTAGACGCTGGTATGCTTTAGCTGTTGTTGTGGTTGTTGAGAGGTTTGAGGACACGTTGATTTCTTTTGAAATTGAATTTTACGGCAAACACAAGAAAACAGTTACTTTTGTCAGTTAATGTAAGTCGCTAGTAAACAACATGATCTAACAAATCAAACATTTGTAAAATTTTATTTTATTTGTGTCTTTTTGATTATGTAAACACATGAATATGAATATACTCTTCAGTGGCCTTGTTACTTGTTACTCTGATGAAACAAATCAATAGTAAGCGGTTCCGTAGCGATGTAGCATTTTGAAATTGTGCACACACTTTATCGTTATCGTACTGCTTACAGCATGGAGCTTCTTTTGTACAGTCATAGAAAACACAGTAGGCACTGATGTTTGATTAGAAGGTCTGGCTCGCAATCAATGTTCTAGTTCATCCCAAAGGTCTTCAGTAGGGTTGAGGTCAGGGGTTCTTTGCAGACCACTGGAGTTCCTCCACTTCAGACTCATGTGCTTGTGGAGCTCGCCTTGTGCACAGGGCAACAGTCATGCTGGAACAAACTGCTGCCACAAAGTTGGAAGCAGTATAATTGTCTAAAATGTTTTCCTCTAAATAAACTTAAATAGTCTTCAATATTATTGTAAAATGACAAAGAAAACATGATCATTTCTATTAAGGCATACTGGAAAGCTTGGTGTCTGCTAGATTTACATGCTTGCTGCATAGCTGCACTCTTTGTCCTAATATGTGTGCTGTCTCGACTTCAGCGGCCTCTGTAGTGCTGTGTCGGGGGGTCTTATAAAGGGGACATGTTGCTTAAGTGGGGGGAAAAGGGCTTTAGGAAGAACACTGAACACTTTCACACCCCTGTCTCATTCCTCTAGCAGCTAGCAGAGATTCAGCCAGCTGGCATGTGTGTGTGTGTGTGTGTGTGTGCATGTCTGGGTCTCTGTGGATTCTATTGTAGTTGTTCAGAGACCCCCAGGAGACGGGGGTCACCTTGTCTCTAAACAAACGTGTGTGCGTGTGTGTAGGATTGTCCTTCTTTCAGTCTATAGAGGCAGCCTGTCTGAGGTCAGAGATGTTTTCACTCGTCGTCATTTTTCTTGTCAGACACAATGAAGCTGGAGCTGTGGGAGAAATGCAGCTAAAACCATGGAGAGAATGGGAGTCAATGCTATCCAACAATATGAGAATAGTGGGACATTATATCCATATCCATTATGTGCATATCTGTATATCTGCTGTTGGTGACATGATCCATGATCCACTGATGCTGCTGCTTCTGCTGCATGAACTGAACTATTCAAATTAATTGTTTCCTTCACGTTTTACCCTGTTTTTTGTACTATAATACTTTATACTAACAATGTTTACTATCCGGTGTCGACCAGAGGAGGATGGGTTCCCCTTCTGAGTCCTGGTTCCTCTCAAGGTTTCTTCCTGTTTCTCTTAGGGAGTTTTTCCTTGCCACTGTCGCCACTGGCTTGCTCATGGGGGCTCGGACCCGGACTTCTTTTTGTAATGCTCATTTCCTTGTAAAGCTGCTTTGTGACAACACCTGTTGTAAAAAGCGCTATATAAATAAACTTTACTTACTTACTTACTTACATCTGGAATAGCATGATGGAAATGTGTAGCATTTATTTGTATAGTGTTACAACCAGTCTGATCATTTTTAGAAGCAGTTAACTGCTAATACCAGTATCACTGTGCATCCTTACTAGTTTGCTAGTAAGCCATAACTTGACAACCACAAATGAGCGTTCTGTAATTTTGGTAACATTGTTATTGGCCCATTATATCTCTGCTTATCTGTTTTATAGCTCTGACTCATGGGTAGCTACAATAACTTAATAATATACTTTAGCTATTAGCCATTGCTTGGTTGAGACAGTGAGTGTGTTTACATGCACTCAAAAATCCAATCATAATCAGATTTCTGTAGTTAGCTGTTTATTCAAATGTTAACGGCACACTACGATTTCTTAGGTCCGGTGTGAGGTCTGGAAATCTGATAAAGAGAGCTGGATTTTAGTTCAGTAATCGGATTTCTCAGTGCATGTAAACTCTTATTTCTCATGTCTGTGCATGTGCGAAAACAGACGGCGGTACCGGAAATAAGCGAGCAGCGTTGGCGTGAGAGTGCAAAACACTTTTGGAGCGACGCTGAAACCAAATTACTTGTTTGACGAGATGAAGGATTTAAATATTCTTCATCTTCTAGATGATGTATGTTCATATTTCCAGGTAAAGTGACGTAAAAAAAAACCAAAAAAAAACGCAGCATGAAGTTTGAGTTTTTCGTTACGTTTATGTCTCATCTTCTTCTGTGAGTTTATTGGCTGGTTGCAAAGCAGAAATCTGATTACTGTCTGACTCATGTAGACCTGGAGTTTCCCCATTATCTGATTACTCAAGTGCATGTAAACGCATTGATCGGATTACTGACAAAATCTGATTTTCTGCAGTTATCAGACTATTACGTGTATGTTTTCTCGTGAACAGGTAAGCATTGAGCTTCAGCTAAGGTTAGCTAGGAGCTACCAGTAGGGATGGGCTTTTGTTTTTGGGATAAGAGGCATAGCTTTGGCCAGCATTTAACACCTGCTGGCCGAAGGTGTTAAAGACGCAGAAGCATTGAAAGCGTTCAGCTTGTTTTGAGTCAAGTTGAGCACACGCTGTTTGAAGTGGAACAGGGTGGAAGTGTTTCTGAGGTTTGAATGAATGTAAAACATTGCTTTTGTTCAGCTAACCTGTTTCTTTGCTGGGCATCGTTTAATTCCAAGTATTTATTTGAAAAGCTTGCTGGCCCAGAATCTGAGATACATTCACATTAGGTCTTGTCATCACATGTATGATTCATACATATATTCTAGTGTCCTTATGCGTAGGACATCTGAAGTGCTACAAGATGCAATGTTTGGATCTGTGCTGCCGTGGCGACATGTCATTTAAATCTCAATTAACTGCGGCCGCAGCCATCAGAGCTGGCAGCGTCTTTAAATAACTCGTTATTACCTCGTAACGAAGTGCCAAGCTTGTTAAAGACGCAGGTAATTAATGCGAGGAACTAGGACATCATATCCTGTGGCAGGACGACGTGACACTCTGCTCAAATCAGGAACTTACTTCACTGTATGAGTGTGGGCTTATGGGTAATATGGTGTGTGAGCTCTAAAACTGCATAGTTAAACACTAACCAGCAGTGTGATAAACACACTGAAGATTCGGTTTAAGCAGTGGAGCACTGGAGAATAAGATCATGACTGTGATTTGGTCCCAGCAGATCAGCTGTATGATATTTTTCACCAAAAAAATACGGCTGAGCAATTATTTAAATTCATTTAAATTTAAATTCAGTGACGATTTCGTCTTGCAACAATTATGAAAACAAGATAATCGAGATAAAACAATTACTGTGCCACATTCCATTTCGCATGCGCCTTTGCCCCTCCCCAAACTCATCTAATTTGTCTTTATTTATTATTGTTATATATGTTTAGTAGTTTTCAGTAGGTTGTGGTAGTGCTCCATATTATTGATATAGATTTATATATTATAGGGGCGCGAATCACCAAAGGCTCTGCGATACTATGTTATCACGATATTTAAATCACAATATGATATTATTGCAATTTGAAACATTTTGCGATATGCTAAGCATTGCGATAACGAATATAGCAATATAGCGAATAAACTGCGATTTATTATCTTTCCACTGCAAATTATGTCTCTAAAGGAAATCTTTTTCAACATGTTTTATCTAATAACCTAGTTATAGTAATAATCTAGTAACAAAAAGTTGAATTTGTATTTGCAGTTTATTTAATAAAATATCAGTACTTGGCATCTGTGTATCAATACAATATTGCCACAGAAAATATTGTGATAATATGATAATATGTATCGATTTTTCCCAATATATGTTCTATTTACTGTTTCTTTTAACATTTTTAAATTTGATTTTCAGTTGAATATTTGAATATTTAAAGTTAAAGGAAATCCACTGTTAAAAAGGGAATTTTTTTAAGTACAGTACATGCATGGCTTTCAAAGCCAATGAGTAATCGTGTTCAATAATCGTGAACCCAGTATTGCTTAGCATTCTCCACCTGGAACATTACATAACAAAAACAATAAAACAAATTAATCTGCTGTCGACCCTGAAGAGACAATTACACATCGTACCCGTATCTCATCTCCGTCAGAGACGCTCAGCAGAGGCACATCCTGACCAAATTCTGGCTGAGTGACCACAGCCTGGCCATAGAGCTGGGCAGACAGAGAAAAACCTGGCTGCCCAGAGAAGAGAGGCTGTGTAGTCACCTCCTTGCATACGACGTAACCAGCAAGCTGATTGGCTCTTTTTCTTGAAGGGCGAGACTTTATCCGCAATCATACACCATGTTGAGCATTATGAGCTCACCCATTCATATTTCAACCATATTTCGACCTCCTTCTTATAACAAGAGCTCAGTTTTGCCAGCTTATGCCATCAACTACAGTGGTGAAATAAACTAGACATTTACAAACCTTGGTGTGTGTTCAAAACACACTTTAGGCTAAAATAGTGGCTAACACGGTCACTCCGCGCACAGGCAGGAATGCCGCTGTTATTCTAGTAACGCTAGCACCAAGATGCCGCTTCTGGTTGCATACAGTCGCTGAGTACCCAGCACCAACATGCTAATGCAACATGAGTTCGACTGGTCAAACAGGACTCCAGTTCTCTCTTTCTTTGACCGAGGCAGGTAGTGCTGCTAAAGAGCCTGTCCTGTTTCTCGCGGTTTGTATTTGTGTTTGTGTTTTGTGAGGAGTTCCATGACTATCTGCTCTAACCAGACCTAAAGAGTTAGGAGAATGCACTGAGGCCTGCTCTCTCACTCTCTCTCTCTCTCTCTCTCTCTCTCCCTCTCTCTCCATTCACAGTTTTATCACATTTCTCCAGCAGTAGACTCAGGGGAGGGGGCGGATCTCCTCGTGTCTCCGCCCCCTGTGTCTCCCTCTTCAATTAAGAAGATTTAAGCTGCTAGTGTTTGCTTTGCGCTATGCTAAATAGAGTGCCTCAGCAGGTGTGTGTCTGGTTTTGTGTGTGTGTGTGTGTGTGTGTGTGTGCGTGTGTGTGTGTGTGTTAAGGGGTAAGACAAACTGCGGTGAGAGCAGGATGAATAAATTAAAGTGGGTTTGTGCTATAAATCGTCTGTGTTTGCGGTGTATAAGCAGCCTGTCTGTGCTCTGCTTGCCCCCAGACTTGGTCTAACTCTTAAAGCGATAGTTTGAGGAAACATCAAATGTACAGTTTCCACTTTTATTTCAGATGTATTCAATCAGCCAAGACTTGTTTGGTGTCTGAAGTTTGTCCGGAGCTACAAGGCTAATGTTGCTAACAATTACTGGAACTTTATAACGAAGCAATTATCATGTATGATATACTGTAATCTATAAAGATAGACAGAAGTTCATTACACAGCGAAAGACAGTAGCAGCATCTTAAAGCCTGACATTTGTCCGTGTTCATAGATAAGATAGAGAGGATGCTAGGTTTCTTCATGTCTTTCTACATAAAAGCTCTCTTCTTCCCTGAGCTAATAGAAAGGGATTTCTGGGAAATGTAGTTTCTCAGAGGCTGATCTGTTTTCATGAAACTGGAGCAGCTGTGTTGAAGCAACAGTTTAGTGAAAAATCGAATTTACACACTTCTCCTCTTAGCCCAAACATAGTCCATCAGCCAAGACATGTTTGGTGTCTGAAGTTGGCTCCTTTAGTTTTGAGCCACCAGGCTAATGTAGCTAATAAGTAAAGGAAGCTGATATGTTAGCCCATCAAAGCACTTACTGTCCATGTTTATAGATCATCATATCATATCAGTATATCATACAGCACCTTCCCTCACCTCACATGGTTTGAGGGAAGCATGTGATGACTTAGGCATACAGTTAGCACTGAGGTAATTGGCTAATTCCATTATTTGTTAGGTATATTAGCCTCATAGCTGCAGTGCACAACTAAAGAGGCAAACGTCAGATTTGTAGAATTGCTGCCTTTGGAATTGTGTGGCATTAAGAGCTGTTCTGAATGGCTGATCATAAGTGGCTGGCATACTAAGGACAGGTATGAATGAGGCCTGTGAACATTAGGGCTGGTTTTCTAGACCCAGATTAAGCCTAAATTTAGATTAAATTGATTTTTGCTGGTGAATCACCATTTGGCATATGGATCACTTTCACAGTGTTCTGTTGTTTTTTCTATGTGTTTATCTTCACTGTGAAAATTCAAGATTAAACAGTTTAGATTTGGGTGACTATTGACTTCTAGTACAAAGTAAGTGGATAACTGTAAATTCGATATTTTGCTGAACCATTCATACTCAGCAGAAGTAAGTTTTTGGTATGTGTTAAAATCTGGCTTGTGCAGTGTTGGGCAAACTACAATCCAAAGCTCCTTTGCAGACCATTAGATGAATACAGTTTAATTGAACCAGTTAAAGAGTGAATAGCTTTATACCGACACTTGTTAAGCATAGAAAACAGCTAATGCTGTATAAATGTGCATTGCATGTGTTTGTGTGTATGAGTGCCTGGGTATATTGGTGGGGTTGGGCGGGGCGGTGTGTGATTTGTATACACAAATACACACACACATACAGCTCCTCTCTCCTTTTTTTCCCAGACAAGCTGTTTCAGTGGTGTCTGGGTCCGGCTGCCAATTATACAAACTATTAAAAATGTAAAGAGTTCCGTCTTTTATAATTTAATCCTTAAAAAATAGATTCTATTAAACATTCATGAGCTGAGCTTTATAGATATAACTGGAATTAAAGAGTCTATCAGAAAGAGAGAGAGAGGGAGAATAGGAAAAGTGGTAGAGAGACTAAAGGAGACAGAGATAGAGAAACAAACAGATGGAAGAAAAGAAAGAAAAGGAAAGAGACCAGAGAGAAAAAGACAGATTAGCTCAAACACAGTGTGGTTCAGTAGCGTAGCATTTTAAACTGTGTACTCAGCATTAAAGAGCTGCTCACTACAGCTTCTCATTAGACCGAATGGGATTTTCATCAGCTTGTCCAGCCTAGCAACAGTAACTGTAAAAGGACGGCCTTCGTGGGCGGAGCGGCAGACATGATTTTAGCCGTTAAAGTAGCCGTTTCAGAAGCTGTGGTTACTGAAAGCTGATCTGCTTTCCTTCAGCTCCTGAGCTCAGGACGGAGCTGAGTGTGTGTGTGTGTGTGTGTGTGTATGTGTGGTTGTGTATGAGTGTGTGTGTGTGTGTGTATGTGTGGATGTGGATGTGTGTGTGAGGAGTTAAGCGGTGTGTGTCCAGAGGTTAAACCTGAGCGATCACAGAGGGAGTCGTGTGTCTGCGGACGAAACCCTCTCACCCGGAACCTACACACTCCGTCTGTCTGATCTGCTTACTGCACACACACACACACACACACGGAGAGAGAAAGTTCAGCCAGTATCTAGTGTCCATCATGCAGTGTGCTACAGTTACCCCTATAGAAGTTAATGTTGTTTTCCTATACTGTTCAAACAGATTTAACAGAGAGAAAGTCTAAGGCCCAATCCCATTTCTTATTTTTACCCCTACCCCTTGTTTTTGAGTGTCCCCTTGAGTTACAAGGTGTAGTGGTCGAAATCTTCCGTATGAAATGGGACCCTCAAATAAAAAAGAACATCACTCCATTAACAGGCTACTAGCAGTGCTCTGTAGAAGAAATGGACCATAGTGCATTGAAACGACATTAAACTAAGATAATACGGTGGTTAGCGTAATTTTTTAACAGAGAAAATTCTCACGTTTGTGGGCTTCTTTGGTCTCTCGCGCAGCCGTCTTGCCGTCTGTTTGGAGTGTCTCTGAAAATAATCGGTTTGGAGGGCCAGGTAGCCCTAACACTTCGCCGTACCCCTCTATCTCAACAAATATCGAGACACCCTACCCCTAGATGTGAATACACAAAACAGAGGGATAAGGGCTAAGTGGGAGGGGTAAGAGGTGAAATGGGATTGGGCCTAAGAGAGAGAGAAAGAGAGAGAGAGAGACATGGTCTTAGAGCTCACACACAGCTACCTTCGACAAGCCTTAGAGCTCAGACCACATCTGCTGAACAAATTCAGTAAATAATGAATCAAACACACCATTCTTATCTGGAACATTACATAACAAAAACAATAAAACAAATTAATCTGCTGTCGACCCTGAAGAGACAATTACACATCGTACCCGTATCTCATCTCCGTCAGAGGCGCTCAGCAGAGGCACATCCTGACCAAATTCTGGCTGAGTGACCACAGCCTGGCCATAGAGCTGGGCAGAGAAAAACCTGGCTGCCCAGAGAAGAGAGGCTGTGAGGTCACTGAGAGTCGGGAAGGTGGAGTCAGAGACGCACTTTCTCTTTAACTGTAAAAATACAAACATATCAAAGATAAATACCACAATAAATTCACTAATGGAGTCCCTGAGTTCAGTGAACTCCCTGAATGAGAGAAGCTGAAAGGGCTTTTAGGAGAGGACCAAAAGCTGCTCTGGTGGGCAGATATGTAGAGGAGTGCCACAGCCTGAGGGAGACAGGGTCAGCACAGTGAGGGGGGGGCACCATCGGTGAAAAGCAGTGAAATATACAAAGTTAAATATGTCTAATATTTAATAATATAGTGTATATAATATCATTAATGTATCTTTATGAATTGTATGTGTATAAATTGTCTTTGTGTGTGTGGGTGTGGGTGTGGGTGTGTGTGTGTGTGTGTGAGAGTGTATATAACCTGTGAGTTTCTCATTAGGTTAAATGAATAACTGACTCTAAATGTAGGTATTGAGACATAAACTGAGTCTGTTCTACAGTTTCTCGTTAGGTTGAATGAATAACCGACTCTAAATGTAGGTATTGAGACATAAACTGAGTCTGTTCTACAGTTTCTCGTTAGGTTGAATGAATAACTGACTCTATTTTGATATAAATGTAAAAATGAGTTTCTCATTTGTACCAATGTTCTGTATACCTTGTTTAACGTAGCAACAGTAGCTATGAAAGAACACATTTGTGGGTGGAGCTTGGACAGGACAATCACAATTACTTATTTGATTGGGATAAACAGTGAAAATCACAGTCCTGCTTCAGAAAGGGTGAGAGACTGAAGGTTAAAACGGGATCTCTCTCTCTCTCTCTCTCTCTCTCTCTCTCTCTCTCTCTCTCTCTCTCTCTCTCTCTGAGCTGTGCGGATGGAGGGATTTAATCTGCGAGGGGAAGAGTGACCGGCGGGGGTGATTACAGAAGGAGAGGGTGACCGGGGGGCGTGATTTTGGGATATCTAAACCCTCTCTAATACACACACTCACGCTCACTCAGTTAAAGCCTCTCTAAGCTCTCTGGCCGAGTCCCAATCCACATTTTCAACAGAAATGCATATTAATAGATTAGAGGGAGGAATTTTACTCTTTAACTGCTCGCTGGGGTCAGAGCGGAGGGGGCTTTATCTCTCTCTCTCTCTCTCTCTCTCACTCTCTCTCACTCTCTCTCTTTCTCTGCCTCAGCTTTCTTTCTCTCCTATTTCTTCTCTCTTCTCTCTCTCTTTTTCTGTTTCTCTCTCTCCTCCCTCTCTCATTCTCTCCCTTTCCTGTTCTCTACTGCTCTCACTCCTCCCTCTCTCCTCCATCTCTCTTCTTTTTTGTCTTCTCTCTTTCTCTTTGCCCTCTCTGTCTTTTTCTCTTTTTCCTCTATCATCTTTCTCTATTTTTGTCTTCTTTTTCATTCTCATTTCTCTCTCCCCCTCTTTTCCACTCTCTCTTCCTTTCTCTCTCAGCGTTGCTTTATTGGCATGACAAATATTAGCACTTGTATTGACAAAATTCTACCTCTCTTTCTTTCTCATTCTTCCCTCTTCTCTCTCTACCTCCCTCCTCTCTCTCTTCTCTGTCTCTTCTCATTCGTTTGTCTTTCTCTCATATTCTCTCCTTTCTCTTTCCTTTTTTTCCCTTTTTCCTCTTCTCTCTCCCTTTTTCTCTTTACACTCTCTCTTTCTCTCTTTGAGCTTTGCAATCTTTTCTTTTTTTAAAACTTTTTAAATATTAATCCTGTTTTTCTGTCTGTTTTGCTCTGTCCACAGAGCAAAGACAATTAACGTTCTAATACAGTGACTGGGTAATCTTACTGTAACAGAGAGAGAGAGGTAGAGAGAGAGAGGTGAAGTAAGAATATTGTGAAATTAGAGTGTAGTATGGGCGTTTTTACATTTAATTATTAAGAGATTCTGAGCAGTGCAGTGAGGGTCAGTACAGGGTCAGCACAGAGAGAAATCACCACCACACTAATATAAAAGACTCTGTGTGTGTGTGTGTGTGTGTGTGTGTGTGTGTGTGTGCTCGCTAACATTGTCCTGCAGTCAGCAGCTTATAGTAAGTGTGCTGTAGACCTTTAGCTACTGCTACCGTTCACCTTAATGACAAATTAATATTTACACACAGCTCTATGCAAAACTGAGAGACGCTCTGAGAGACCACCCTGCACTTTCTAATTTCCAGTCAATTACAGGTTACTTATGCTTCAGAAAACAGAAAACAAACTGAACAGAAAATTCCACAAAAGCATCAACAACTAAAGTTCAGTCCCATAAGAATCCCATATTTCTGTACATTTATTGAGTTCTGGACTCCGGGGGGGTCAGTCCAGCAGCTTTTCTTTTCTCAGTGAGGGCTTTTTGCGAAGCCTGGCTCACAAGACTATTACCACAATAACTGACGCCTTCAAACAACAGGGCAGAGTCCTGTGTCCATATCTCAGATGTGTTATGTCCGTTCGTGACCTCAGCACAGTCTAGATTAGACGGGTGGAGTCCTCTGTGGCCCCCCCTGAGAGATCTGCCCAGGGCGGTTGGATGGTCATTTGATTACAGGAGTGTGTTTAGAGTGTGGGAATGGAGCGTGTGGTCGGGGATGCACCTGGTTTGCATCTGCTTTTGCAAAGCAGCTCGTCTTATCTGAGGCTAAGCCTTTTGCTGCAGGTCGACCACACACACACACAATGTGCTGAGATAATGATCAAATGAGCTGCTCCTGAACTGGCGACCTCACTGAGCCTCGAGACACGTCTAGTATGTGGGCTTGGAGTATCTGAGCATCTAGTTCTTTCTCTACAGCCAGAATTTGTTGGGTAAAGTTTGTTCACGCCTTCTTAAAATCCCAAGGAATAAAATATTAAAAATGTTTGTATGATACTAAACTTGTGTTATATTAAACATCCAGCAAAGCTTGAGCGAATAATAGAAGATATAAATATGATAAAACACGCTTAAAAAATGCTGATCAGACCTGTCTGAGAACTGTGTGGGCGTGGCTAATGAGCAGCTTGATTGACAGCTCTCTGTCCAACACTTCTAACCTGCTCCACCTCTCATATAGAACTAAAATCATTATCCAGTGTTTACGTTGATGACAGTTGGACGGAAAAAGTTGCAGACAGACAGACGGACAAAAGAACAAACGATGAAGGAACAACAAACAAACAACGTTTGTGTATGTATAAACGAACACACAGGCGACAGGCAGCTACAGACAGGTGGTCAGGCCTGCTAGCTTTTGTCTGTGCTGAGTTAGGTTTAGCCTGATAAGTTTCTGAAACTGTTTTGTTGGGCTCAGCAAGCGATATCAGCCTTGTGATTGGTCAGGGAGATGCTTACGGAAGCATTTCCCACAATTAGGACTGCCCAGTTTACATAGGGAACAGAGACGTGTGGTGAAATATATTGGTCATTTATTGGTCACTGGACTGTTATTCAGAGGGTTTACTTAGTACATGTTTACTGTTTGCCTGCAAGAACAAGATTAACCTAATTTGAGTCTTTAATAAATTGAACAAATGTACTTTGTGTTTCCTTCACAGCCCCCGCGAAGCTGTTTAGATCATTTGATTTCTTCTACAAGATTTATATCTTTAGCTAAAAAGTTATATTTTAGAACAATTAATATGCCCACCAAGTTAACATGATCATTCTAGCATTAGCTTGCTAAGGGTTCAAGTGTGTGGGGCACTGAACTGTAATTAGCTTGCTAATGGTAGCGTTGTTAGCCTTATAAGATGCCTACAACACTAGCGAAGTGTTGCACGCTTGATGTAGCTTATCAGTTAAATGGTATATCCTTTGTGAGGTGTGGTGGAAAACTTTGTTGGGAAGCTGTGTAGCGCGTCTGTCGGAGAAGCCCATCTAGTTATGTTCTCCTGTGCTTTGTCTTCAACGTTAGCAGTCAAAAATTTTCACAACACTGTGTAACCAAACATGGATGACATTAGGACGAGGACGAGAGTCAACATTGGATAATAAAGCTAAAAGTAGCCAGTTGGACTGAATCTTCAGCTAGCTATTTTAAGCATTACCTTTAACTTATAGTGGGACTTGTAATGTTTGTCATAGGCGACTTCACAACTTCACAACTTATAGTTCTTATGTCCAACTCAATTGCTTTATTTAGTAAATGGTTAGTCATTCTGTGAAGGTCTGGTTGTGGCTATGGAAAGGAATTCATGCCAGATGGAAAAGCAGTCACTACCATGAAAAAAGGTGAAATGCAGACTACATCCCAAAATTAAAAAAAAACAAAATTTCTGTTACATTGTTTTCACGTCGCTTCAGCTCTTTACTGAAAACAGTGCGTGAAGATTTGCATTTAAAGAATGAAATGCTGAATTCTTGCCAGAATTGAATACAAGCTGTTCTGAACTGTAATGAACGGTGAATGGTATTCCTTTTTACCGTGCAGTGCGTAAAAAACAATGTTAAATCAATGTTATGAATCTTTTACTTTTCATTTTGGCACATTTTTCACATTACTGTTTAAAAGCAATCTCACATGCATCGCATTTCACTGTTTGGGTTGCATTTCAATGAGGCAAATCCATTTGAATACAAAAAATGCGAAAACATTGTAGTGGGGGTTCTGCTTTTCATTTAGGCCCCTATTCTGCATGTCATCAGTGGAAAAATAATGTCATTTGTGCATTGCATTTCACTGTTTTCACTGTAATGTTTGCACTTCAGTGAGGAAAATGAGTTAAAATACCGCATAAAGGAAAGAAATAGAGTCGCATCCTCATTACATTATCATCCACTTAGTGGACTGTATTCAATTCTGACATAAATTCACCATTTAAAATGCATTGTTTTTCAGTAAAGAGGTAAAACGGTGTAATAGAGGGTTTGTTTTTCATTTTGGCACATATTCTTCATGTCGCTATGGAACAGTAACGTCATGTGTGCAGTGCATTTCACGTTTTTCCACTGTACTGACTGCTTTTCAATTTGGCACAAGTTCCTCTCTGTAGTGGCAGCCAGCTAGTCTTGTCATGCACTATTTCATACTTCCAGTACATCCAAAACCACATTGCACTACACTTTATGTACCAGGGATGCACAGTGTCAGTATCATATCAGTATCGACAACTATTTGCTTAAAAAAATGTTGCCTTGGACAAATTAAGATTAGTTTTGACTGATATTTCAAACCAATATTTGATGATGTGTTTATTGTACTCTGGAAGAGCTTAATGTTTAGACTATGCTGGGCTACTGCTGTGAAATATTCTTAATTTCAGTCATTACACTGCATTTATGAACTTATACAAATAAATTGAGGTACATTTCTTCATAATGCTAAATCCATTTTATAATTGTTTACATATATATCAGTATCAGCATCAGCATATACATGAAAAATATCAGGATCGGCCCAGAGTTTCCATATCGGTGCAGCCCTAATGAGTACAGTACTAATGACCGCACTGTTAATGGTGGTGTACTGTTGTTATAAATAGCCTTATGCAATAGTTTGGGTGCACTTCTGCACATTTTAATGCACCAATTATTAATTCCTTTTCATGAGTTTAACATATGTCGGGGGGGTTGAACATAAAATGTGGCCTGTGCAAAAGTTACGGCACATTTTATACTTTATGTTATACTTTTTTCCAGTGTGTTAAACTCAGCAAATAAATAGAAATTGTGCACAAAAATTTGCAGATAAACATCGTATTTAAGTTTGGTCTTTCTAGAGGATGTGTTTAAACGTTCGCATATGACTATCATTTGGTATCCGATATTGGACGCCACTGTTGATTCTCTTTTGTTTAGGGGAATATAAGGTCGGCTGATCCACTGGTGCCTTGTGGGATGCTGGAATGTAGAAATATCGTGAACTAGGCACTCAAATATTTGTAGATGTATTCATTCGGTATTTTAAGTATTTTGGGGAAAACAATGGGTTGTACCATTATAGATAATGTACTGTAATTATGTAGAGTCAATAATATACTTATTATATATCTATATTAATTTTGTGTCATTTTTGTCCATTTTTTGTGTGAGTGAATGAGTGTTTCCCTCAGTTCTGGATGTATTTAACTCGATTCGTTCCTTTTTTTGTCACCTGCAGCTTCACTCTGCGATAAAGACGGCACAGCAAACACAGAACAAAGCGCAGAGAGAGAGAAAGCGCAGCGTTTGAATATTCAAACCCGGGCATGAATGGACAGGGACGGGTGTGTGTGTAGAAAAGAGCTTTGTTGTATTGTCTCATTGTTGCATTGTGGCGTATTTAAGGGGAGTTTTTGTAGCGTGTGATGAATTTGAAACGCTCGACCCTGTTAGACAAGGCTAAACGCTGTTCCTGTGATTTTAAAAGGGCATTCTTTCAGAGACGGCTGCTCTTTATCCCTTTATCCCTTCTTTTATCAGCTGCTCTGCTCTGTATAGACAACAGCAAGTCTTATGCTTCATCATTTGCTAACAAACATTCAAACACTGTGGTCTGTAGTTTGTGAACATAGAGGCGAACACTAATCCCAGGTTAGGGGGAACATAAAGGAAACCATTGAGTTTGATAATGAAGCTTCCAGGAACATCAGACAGGTCGTGTTGGGTTTCTGTATTCGGTTTCAGAGATGGATTGTTTTATTGGCTTGTTTGTATTACTTGTTTAACTTAGGGAAGAATCTAGGACAAGAACAGGTGACAGAATAGACAGTACTTTTGCCCTCAGGTAGTGTTACGTATGCTTTGAATTGCATTGAACATATGCAGTTGTTTATGTATTTTTTAATAAAACTAACTTTTACACAGGAGTTCAATTAAATTAAACAGGGAGGGATTAAGTTGTTAATGAAAACCAGTGTTGAAACTGGCGCAATAAATTTACCTGCAACTGTGTGAACAAAAGCCAATACATTATCACTGAATTTTGTTTTCACAAGTGGAAAATGTCATTGAAGTGTAGTTTGTATGGTTGTAGTAGGGATGTTGATGGGAACATGAGTACTTGGTTAACCATTCAGTGTGTCAGTATTCAAATACCGAACTCACTTTTCTCAGTATTCGAGCATGTCATTAAGAAGACCACGTCGGCATTTTGGTAGGCAAGCTGTAACTCTGACTGCACTCAGGGCTCGTCTCATCACTGTTGCTGCAGCTACAGTCCTGCAGGTGGATAAAAATCAAGCAAAATAGACCAGCCTGACCACAAAAACATGAAAAGATGTGTGAACACTTTAGATGCAGTCTCCATTAAACACTATGAGGAGAAGATTAGCATTAGCTTTTTATTTGAATTTTCCGTTCCACCTTAAATGGTGCTGCAGTTACATTGAGGTTCCTTGAACATAAAATGAATTTCAGAAAAGAAGCCGATAAAGTTTGTGGTCCCGCAATATGCAGCCCGCTCCCACCTGCTCTCGGAGAAAATCTGAATCATGTGTCCCGCTCCCGCCCACAACCAAAACGTTTTGGCCCGCTCCCGCCCGCTTTTCCGTCAAGCCGAATTGACATCCAATATTTGACACAGTGTATTCGCAAATGCATTATCCTCTGCTGAAATAACATGGCAGTCATGGCCTTCAGGCTCACTGTGAAGTAACTTCATCATACGCCATTTATTCCCAATGACAACAAAGCAAGAATTAAAGCAAAAGAATTAAAGTATTTGCGGTCGAGTTTTCGTGTTTAATGAGAGAAAACTGCCACAAGAGTGTATTTTGTACATGACTCAGAAATAAGAGCTGTTGGCTCTTCATGATGGGAAATATAATTGATCACACCTCTAGTGTGAACATTCCTGAAAACTCAGATTGGTTCCTGTAACCTCACGATCCACTAACATTTAGGCACTGTAGCTCGGAAAACTCACAGAAAAATAAACATGGAAAACTCTGGGAAAATAATAGCGGATGCTGATACTGTGAAACGTCCATCTGCTCACTAAAGCAACAATGGCTGACCGCTGAGTGACCCGTCCACTGAGGCGGAATACTGAATATTTAGAGCTGAATGATAATACTGTTTATGCAGAGCATCTATAAATACAGTGTAATATGTGTTTAGCTGATGGTTGTGTGTTTGGGGGGCATTGTGTTTGTCCTGATGATCTGAATGTGTTTCTTTTATACTAGCTTGCATTGTATTATGTGTGTGTTTGTGTGTATGAGTGTGTGTGTGTGTGTGTGTGTGTGTGTGTGTAGCCTCATTAACAATGGTTAGATTTATGCGTGTGTGTCTGTCCTCTATAAAGCGTTGCTAGGCTTGTTTGTTAGTGTGTGCTATGAGAGTGTGTATAATTTGTGTCTGCCATTGTCTTTGTATGTTTGTGTGTGTACTTGTTTTGCTAACATTGTGAGAACCAAACATAGGACAACATGATATTTTGGAGAAGTGAGGACCTCACTTGAGCATGTGCTGTTTTTTCACCACAAAACGTTTTTTGGGAAAAACTAAAAATGCAGAGAGATTGACTTTCAGATACCAAGGTTAAGATTAGGTGTAGGTGTAGGTGTAGTGTTACTTGGGTACAGTAATCAACTGTAAAATCACAGAAATCAACGGAGGTCTTTCCAAGAAATGTAAGACAAATGCGTGTGTGTGTAAGTGTGAAATAAATAGCTCATTTGAGTTTCAGATACAGGCCCAGTGGCAGGATAAAACTGAGGCCCAATCACATTAGCATGTGCTAGCAAATTTCAAAAGCAAAATAATATTATTTTCAGTGGAATTCATCACTACGGCTTCCAGAGCAGATAAAAACATTTTTTTTAATATGCTTTTTCTTTATAAAACCTTTTGATTTCTAGTGTTAACAAAATGCTTCTTGTCGCTAGCGCCTCTATGGGAATCATAATATTATGAAGCTAACTGAGATATTATTGAAGGAGCATCTTAGCCTGTTAGCCGTCTGCCTACTGAGGTGGTCAGTCGGGAGCCGAACACAAGCACATTCTTGCATGAACATAATTAGTCGTTTTCATATATTTTGTTTTACATACAAGTTGCCCTCCGGCCCCCCTGGCTTTTTATTACACTTCGTTACCTACTATATGCTTGTGTGCACGTTTTAAGGGGCTTTCTCTGCCTCTGCTAATGAGCTTTCTCATTGGTCCCATTCAGTCCAGGAGTGTGTGTGAGGATTATATGTATGTGTATGTGTGTGTACCAGGTTTGCGCCACATTGTGGGGACCAGAACCTGTTATACACATTGTGGGGACCATTCTTCCTTAAAACATAAATCTTTGCATTTTAATTCCATTTTAAGGTGAAGACGTGTTAAGGTTAAGGTTAGGCTAAGGCTAGTAGTAGTTCTGGTTACGGTTTGATTTCTCCCAGAAAGTGAATGGAAGTCTATGTAATGTCCCGCAATTCACAGAAACACACATGGGTGTGCGTGTGCATGTGTGGATTAGGAGTGGTGCTCGTTAAAGACGAGGAGAAGCGTGAGGGTGTGTCGATTGGATTATCTTGTTTGGGCTTATTAAAGAGAAGACACGCACTGACCTTTTAAAAGCACACACACACAGGGCTGACAGGTCAGCGTCCACTCAGATAAAACATCCCGGGTCTGATCTCACAGACACACACAACACACACACACACATTCATTTACACTTAGTGTACGTTGCTACTGCTATTGTTCCATGTGCTAGGAGAACCTAATATTGCATGAATAGAAAAAAGATCACATGCATGCAAGAGAACCAGTACACTACGTGTGTAACATCGACCAGCTGCCCAAGCTGTCCTCTCAGCGTAGCCTTATATTTTGAAATAAACATTTTTAATCGATTATATTATTAAAAATATCCAAGTCGATTTCCATTCTGCCAGTGGAATGGTCACTAGGAGGCCTGCAGGGGTTAAATAACACTGAGCATTAACTTCAGATATCTCTCGCTCTCTCTCCCTCTCTCTCCGTATTTCGCTGTATTGATCGTCCACCCCCTGCGCTCTGATCTTGTGGAAGGAGCTTAATTCCCCCAGAGTGAATCTCACAGTGTGTGTGTACGAGGTGGTCCTCAGGTTTGTTTTTGTTGTTGTTGTTTGTTTTTTTCAGCAGCAGATTATATATTACTAAACAACACCCTTCAGAGAGAGAGAAGAGCTAAGAGTGAGAGAAGGAAAAAGAGAAGAGTGAGAAAAGGCAGAGAAGAAAAAGAGAGAAGGAGTATTAATAGTGAGCGAATAGAGAATTGATTTTAGAAATGAAACAGAAAGAAGATTCCAGTATGCAGTCCGTGTGCAGTCTGCTGTGGGTGGGTGAGCTGTAATAGAGACTGATGGAGGTATTTTTCTTGGAGGATGAGTAAAAATGAGGATATTTGGGGACATTTGGGGCACTGAGACCCTCACAGCTGAAAACAGAGGTGTGAAATTACTGTCCTTACATTCTACAGACAAAAGCCAACCTCAGTGAGCCAAAGCAGAGCTCTCTGTTTCTCCTGAGTGAGTGATGCTCAATGTGGGGCTGCTACGATGACCATATTCAGCTTGATTAGTCTATAAAATAATCAGCCGAAAGTGAACATACCTGCAAACTCACTGCCTTTTCAGTTTTGAGTGCTCAATTTACCATTCATATCAATTGTGCAGTTTCAGGAAGGGGGACCTGCTGCAATTGAATTGATGTGAGAAATAAGAAATCAGTACACAGCTTGACCGCTCACATTTCGTGGGTGGTCTTTCTTCAGCAGCTTTTGAATGGTGGGTGCGAAAAGGTGCATAATATCGTTAGCAACAAAGACGATCAGCACAGTTGATGCGCAAATTACTGTGCTTTATTAACCGGCTGTAGACAGCCACAGTCCCGCCATACAGTAAGCAAGGCTTTTGGCTAACAGCTTACTCTACACTCAGCTCAGGTCTGCACTCTGTCAGCACTCAGCTCCGTATAACCCTGTTCTATAGCGTAACTACAGCCAGCGGGCTAGCACCACCTTTCAGAATAAGAGTCCTGAAATGAACATGCCACACATTTCTTGAACATGCTATCATATATAGACACACACACACATATTTTTTTTTTCTTTTTAATAACATGTATATATTGTCACTGTCCAAAAAAAAATCTGTCATGATTGGACCAATAAAATGCCTTAAAATCACTTAGAATAAAATCTCTTACATTTACAGTTAAGGGCGTTTTTGCCCTCTCCTGTAAAGTTACTATTTTGAACATCGACAATATATAAAACATATATATACATATACATATGTATATATGTTTACATATCTATCCATCTATATATGTTGGGAGTAAACTTCATAAAGACCGGCCTCGCTGTTGTAAGGAACAGATTGTCAACACATTAATTCAGATGGCTAGAAAACAGTCAAATATTTGGACGTGATTTGTATTTGCAAAGTTGTTGAACCCAATGAACTAAACCAGTTGCCCTGTACTTTATTCTTAGAGTGCACCAGAATTTCACGTTAAAATCACTAAGCTTAAGTTTTTATGTCCGATAGTGATGACACAGTACCACGTTTTCTTTTCTTATGCTGATATCAAAACCTTTAATATTTGCCGATAGCGATACCAATCCATTATGTCCACAATAATCAGTAGATTACCAGATTACTAATATAACAGATAGTGACGGCTCTAAATGTAATGTATAGTGGTATTCTTCTCTGAACGGCGTTGAATAATGGATTAGCAGGTGTGCTATTTGCTATAAGTTATGCCTGACTGCTTTCATGTGTGTGTTGGGGGGAGTTGGCGGAGGAGTAGGGGGGGTGACATTGTCTCCAGGACCTGAAGGAGACACAGTTAACTCCTAATTACTGTAATGAATCTGCTTTTGTGTCTCTTGTGATCTCCATCAGTTACTCTGAGTAACGACCTCGCTGACTGAACACATCCACACCTGCACATAGATCACACCGCATCACAGTTAGGACTGGCCTTTCGCTATGCTTTTAAAATAGAATTACATGATTGATTAATCGATTACAGTGTCATTCATTACACAGAAGTATTCACATTCTCATTTGAATCTTCATCTCCGACTGCTTTTCTGTTTGTTGCAACGTCAAAACATGGCAAAAATGTAAAGGATGCTTATTGATCGATCGAAAGTTTTCGTATCTGCTCTTTCCACAAAATTTCCCCACTTGTTTCAATAAGTTACGAGTCATAAATCATTCATATTGTATTGTTTGCTGCTGTTGTTTTCCTCTGCAGAAGCTCCATCTCCTCCTTTTAGGCCCCTGTGTGTTCTCCCTAAGCTAATAGAAAGGGATTTCTGGGAAATGTAGTTCCTGAGAGGCTAATCTGTTTCCACGAAGCAGAAGCTGCTGTGTTTCCGTAAGGATTTAAGCAGTAGTTTAGTAAAACCAAATGTACGAAAGAGTCATGATGTCCTTACTCCAAACATAGTCCATCAGCCAAGACATGTTTGGTGTCTGAAGTTTGCTTCTTTAGTTTTGAGCCACGAGGCTAATGTAACTAACAAGTAATGCAATTTTACACCAAAGTCCTTATAGGAAATTCTGTTCACTTGGCAGCCATTTTTCCAACGCTGGGAGGCAGTTATTTTGAGCTATACAAGACAATCTGTTTGAATGAGGAGAGACCAAAATATTCGTAACAGAAGGTCAAATTAGTGTTTCAGAAACATATTTGAAGGCATCAGTAATATCTGACAAAAACCTCATAAATGGTTTGTAGCGTTTGGCTCAATAATGCACAAAAAAACATGATTTTTCAGGTTTTTCGGGCTACTGCACTTACACAGAACTTCACAAAGAGGTGGGGCCGTCCCCACTAGCGCCACAATATCGTCCACTCGCAGCGTAACCAGCAAGCTGACTGGCTCTTTTTCTTGAAAGGCGGGACTTTCTCTTTGAACAGATGCCATGTTTAGTGTTACAGGTGTTCACATTCATATTCCAACTAGTGACCAGTCTCTTCATTTATCATTTTTCTGGTTGTGCTCATCAGGTTAGCTAGCATTGTACCTACATCATTACATACCTGCCTCAAAGCTAATACCGTCCTTGTTTACAGATAACAGTGTGCCGTACAGTGTCAAAAACCACATAATTAAGGCTGTTAGAGATACTGAACAGCTCCACACAGTGTGATTTATTTAGGCAAACAGCATGATGCTATTTGGTGTAATACAAGCTTCCAGTTAAGGATGTAACAATACAACATATCGTATTGTATCAAACTGTATCATATTGGGCCAACAAATTGGCTTGAGACTAGATTAAATCAGGACGCTATAAAGCACAGTTTTGGTTTCCTGGTTTTTGATTTGGTTATAATGTGCATAATAATGTGTATAAAGCTGTGCTTCATAGTGTCCTGATTTTATCTAGCCCCAAGCTAATATGTTGGCCCCTAACTAACACAGTAGCCACAATCTAACATGCAGTTAGCATGGTGCTATTTGGTATGATATAAGCTTCCATTTAGGGATGTAACAATACAGCATCTCGTATCATATTGTATCATATTGTTGAACCGTAACTAGCAAGTTAGTTAGTGGCTAATGTGTTAGCTTGGGGCCAATATATGAGCTTGTGGATAGATTAAATCAGGACACTATAAAGCACAGTTTTTGTTTTGAATATTGTACTTGTATGATGTTAAATGCTCTAATAAACTGAAAATGGAAACATTAGACACATTTTCCGCCACTCCTTATTTTTGCTGTGTTGAAAAAAATATTGAATGTAATGTTATTTTGTTATTTGTTAGCTACATTTGCCTCATATTTTCAACTCGAAAAAGCATAAAGCACCTCAAAATGAAGAGAACGTTTCTCAAAATAATGACTTAGCATCTCAGAATAATGAGGTAGTATCTCAAAATAATGGGATAGTATCTAAAAATGATCACTTAGTATCACAAAAATGCAATTAATTTAAAAAAAAAAATAGGTGTTTATTTATTTTAAGTGGCGGTAATGGGTTTCCATACTTTGGTGTGAAGGACCAAAGGAGAGATGGGGGAACAAATGAAAAGATGAAATGTACAATGAAACATGCAATGTGCAAGTGACAGAGAGGAAGAGGAGTGGATGAAGAGGGGATGAAAGAGGAAGAGATGATGGATATGTGGATGGAGAAAGAGGGACGGAAGGATGATTGAGGAGTGCAGCAGAGATGTATGACCTGAGGAGAGATTGATTAGAGCTGTCACTGCACACACACGTACAGTACTGTGCATTAATTTATTTTATTTCCAGTTAAAATGCCCATTAAGTACTAGTTAATCATCTTTCAGCAGAAAAAAAATATTCAGCAGAAACTTAAACAGAAACCTCAACCATGAAATATAATATTACAGCTTTCATTCTTTTCACGAGGCTCACTTTCAGCTTTTCAAAGGAATCTGCAGGAATATTTTTCTACATCTTCAAAGCTGTCTTGGTGGTCTGCTAGCTGTTCCAGGTGGTTGCCAGGAGTCCGATTTTCTGTGTAGCTTTTAATCCTTTTTTGAACGTTTTGACCACCCCTGCTTTTCACTTATTTTGCTTTCCTTTTCCTTTCTTACACAAGCGGATTATCTTATATCTAACCACTCTTATCTTATATCATCTCCTTCAGCTGCATCTCTGTTTGTTTTGTTTATTTATGGTGCTGTTGTGTTTTGTTTTCCTGCAGGTCGGCCTGGGTAGCTCGGCGGCTGTAGAATCGCCCGTTTGCGTGCGAGAGGAGTGCGTGTGTGTGTGCAGAGATGCTGGCGTGTCTGCAGCGGAGGCAGAACCCGGCCCAGCACGGCCTGACCGGGCCTCAGCACGCCCTCCAGCCCTGCAGCACCAAGAGCCTGGACACACCTCAGCCCAGCACACGCAAATGTGAGTACACATATAATTGCTAATTCAAATATGACTTTTATTGTTTCATTTAAAAGCACTCTATAATGTTCATATGGTCCACACAGTCACTCTGACAGACTGTAATACACTACAGGAAGTGTAGGGGGCGATATGGCGTCTGTTGATTCATTTAAAAAGTGCTCTAATGTTCATATGATCCACACAGTCATTCTGACAGACTGAAATACACTACAGGAAATGTAGGGGGCGATATGGCTTCTACTGTTTCATTTAAAAAGCCTCTATAATGTTCATATGATCCACACAGTCATTCTGACAGACTGTAATACACTACAGGAAGTGTAGGGGGCGATATGGCTTCTACTGTTTCATTTAAAAAGTGCTCTATAATGTTCATATGATCCACACAGTCATTCTGACAGACTTTAATACACTACAGGAAGTGTAGGGGGCGATATGGCTTCTACTGTTTCATTTAAAAAGCATTCTGTGATGCACTTGACATGCATAGGATCATTCTGAATTTTTGACCTTGTATGGCATTTTTCCAGACATCCAGAGTCTTGGATGTGGAGACTTACTTTAATTTCACCCTCACCCTCAACTAATCATATCAGATCTATTTTATGGACATAACTTGAAGACACCGCCTTCCCTTTATGTTGTTTGAACATTTAATGACAAATGCACCGATAGAAATAGTCCTAAACCTTACAATAAAATCTCATTATATCAACATACATTGAAGATGTTTCATTCATTCTACTGTAAACTTTTCAGAGCCTTTCACAGATATGAAACTTCATGATACGGACACTATTTTTTACGTTGTGTTGCTTTAGGCTGCCAGATCCGAACTAACAATGTTTTGTTTTCTGAGAGGTGCGCGTCCTTGTCCCACAGCATGTGGGGGGTTCGGAGGGTTTATTTGTGCGTCCTTGTTGACTGGCGGTGTGGAGCGGACAGAGTGTGTTCAAGGTTTCTGCCCAGCTATGACCTTAAAGTTCAGTAAACATTTGCGGTACACAGACACATACACATATCCACCCACACCGTGTTCCACAGCAGATGCTAGCTGATCTGTGCTGGCTGTGTCTGGCGGTAAAATAAAGTACATCTCCCTGATCTTTTCTGAGAGGTTTCTTTCAAGTTAGAGAGAGCAAATATAAGAGTTTCGTGCTGTTAGAAAGCTCAGTCAGTTTACAGCAGGAGAAAGCTGATTAGCCTCAGGACAACCAGAATGCTAACGGCTGACAGCCAAAGTTGAACCTACAGTCTGTATCAGTAAGCAGGTAATAGAACGCTCTGCAGGTTGTTTCTGATTGGAAATGCATGTGGCACTTTATGGTGTGCTGATGGTCATTTGGCCATACTGGAAGTGGGTTTGCTTGTGATTGGTCTAGTAAAGCAAAGTATACTGAATTAGTTTACACTTTATCTGTAACATACATCATCCACTATACAGTCTGTTCTTGTAGCTCCACTTTGCTGGTGTGCTGTTATCTTCAACACTGGAAAAGGGCCACCATAGGATCAATTAGCTGGAAACTTAGTGTGTATAGTGGACCCATAAGGTAAACTTTACTTTTAGAATGGCCAGTTAGTGGAAGCACGAGGTGGGTGTTTCTAATAAAGTGGCCATTTAGTGGAAGTACAAGGTGGGTGTTTCTAATAAAGTGGCCAGTGAGTGGAAGCACAAAGTAGGTGTTTGTAATAAAGTGGCCAGTTAGTGGAGGCACAAAGTAGGTGTTTCTAATAAAGTGGCCAGTGAGTGGAAGCACAAAGTTGGTGTTTCTAATAAAGTGACCATTTAGTGGAAGTACAAGGTAAGTGTTTCTAATAAAGTGGCCAGTGCTGTAAGAAGGGCCTGATCCAAGAATCAGTTCATTTGTGAAGCATAATTTGAATCAGGTTGAATTGAGTTGATTTAGGTAAGTTTGAACTGAATTGAGTTGAATCAGGTTAGTTAGAGCAGGTTAGACTCTAAACTCAGCACTGCTGCAGCCCTGAGGCTCAGCTTCACACAGCTCCCTGCTAAACTGATGGAGAGGGATTAAGACTGATGGATGGATGGACGGATGGATGAAAGGCATGACAGATGATGATTGAATGAGACAGATGAGAAGTGCAGAGGGAGAGAGAGTGGTGGGCTGGTTGCCATGGCTAATTGAATCGATTCCCTCCCTCCAGTCTGAACAGGATTACAGCCACTTCCTCTCTGAGCTTTTATTGAGAGGCAGCCAGGAGGAGCCGGAATCGATAAAGAAAAGGAAAAAGAACAGAACTCTCTCTCCTCTCTATCCTTCCTCACTCTCTTTCTTTCTCTCTCCCTCTCATTTCTCCTTTCATCCGTCTTTCTTTTCAACTTTAACTACCCAGTTGTGTAAGGGATTTGATGGTGATGTTTTTGGGGCTTATGATCTCTGAGAATCACTGCCATATATTTGAGTTTAATATGTGATGAATTAAATACTGCCCACATCTTCAAGACACGCCCCCTCATTATCATATAAGCAGAGAAGTAGGAGAGATTAAACATGCTAGAAGTAAGAAAATAGGAAAAGTGAGACGGGGAAAAGTAACCCGAGCTGATAATTCATCACTTTAGTGGTATTTGTTATTTTTGGGACCTCACAATTTTGGATATTTATCTGAACACCCAGCTTTTAGTGTGGAGTAATTATTAACACTGATATACGTTCATTTTCCCTGATAAACACAGACACACACCCACACACACACACACACACTGTGACAGTCCTCATTAGGCAGTGTGTTAGCAGGCTAACAGCACTAATGGTCTGATCCGGATGTGAATACAGTGAGTGGAGCTGCTGACCTCACCTGACCTCAGTAACACTGTTCAATAGTTTGGAGTCACTGTTTTTAATGATATAAAAACTAGTCTGCCAGAAAAATGTGTAAAATGATTCTAATGCGCTGACCTGGACAAACACACCGACTTCAAATAATTAGTCTGATATAGAGACGCACCAATATGAGGATGACGATATCTGATATCAGTCATGGACGTATCTGTCAAAACCGATACATCAGATGATTTAAATATCTGTCAAATCAAAGAGAGGGAGCGAGAGATAAAGATAGAGAGGAGTAGAGAGAGAGACAGAAATAGAGAAGTAGAGAGAGACAGAAAGAGAGGAGTGGAGAGAGAGCAAGAGATAAAGACAGAGAGAGAGAACGAGAGGTAGAGGTACAGAGAAGTAAAGAGAGCGAGAACGAGAGATAAAGAGAAGTAGAGAGAGAGAACAAGAGACAAAGACAGACGTAGAGAGAGAGAACGAGAGGTAGAGGTACAGAGAAGTAGAGAGAGAGAACAAGAGACAAAGATAGAGAGACGTAGAGAGAGAGAACGAGAGGTAGAGGTACAGAGAAGTAGAGAGAGAGAGAATGAGAGATAAAGATAGAGACAGAAATAGAGAGGAAACGAAAGATAAAGATAGAGAGACGTAGAGAGAGAGAACGAGAGATAAAGATAGAGAGACGTGGAGAGAGAGAACGAGAGATAGAAATACAGAGAAGTGGAGAGAGAGAACGAGAGATAAAGATAGAGAGACGTAGAGAGAGAGAACGAGAGATAAAGATTGAGAGAGAGTGAGAGATAAAGATAGAGGAAGAGAGAGTGAGAGATAAAGATAGAGACAGAAAGAGAGAGAGAATGAGAGATAAAGATAGAGGGAGAGAGAGAGGAAGAGACAGTACGGGAGATAAAAATAGAAAGAGAGAAATAGAGAGAGACAGGAAAAAGAAAGAGGGAGAGAGAGACAGAGAGAGAATGTGAAATAGAGGGAGAGAGACAGAGGAAGAGAAATACAGATAGAGGGAGTGCAGCAGATAAAGATAGAAAGAGAGAGACAGTGAGAAAGAAGGAAGGGAACAGACAGAGTGTGAGAAAGGAGAGAGAGAGAATCAGAAATAAAAACAGAGGGAGAGTGAGAGAGAAAGAGAAATAAAGATAGAGAGTGCAGGAGATAAACATTGAAAAGAGAAGTAGAGAGAGACAGAGAGAGTGAGAAAGAAGGAGGGAGAGAGAGACAGAGTGTGATAAAGGAGAGAGAGAGGGGTGCTGTGGTCTTTGTGCTGTTAAAGAGGTGATATCAGACGATCTTCAGCAGGCCGGTCTGTGTGATATGCGCGTTTCCTGTGGAGGGACGAGGAGTTTAATCTGAATTATAAATCACACCACTCAGCTTTCAGCTCTCAGCATGAGCAGAACTCATACAGAACCACAGCCTGTCACTACTGCTTACGTCTGACCCCACAAACCCCACCACAGCGGCCTGACAGCGGCCTACATTACTGATGCGGAAAGCCCAGGACACCCCCACCCGAGAGAGAGAGAGAGAGAGAGAGAGAGAGAGAGAGAGAGAGAGACCCTGTGATATCTTGACCTATCTATTCTCCACCCACATGTACTTCTTCGATGGCTACGAGGGGAGTCAACGATAAATTGCCAGCCAAAACAGCCATGAAGTTCTTCAGTTGTGGGGAGATTAGATATAAGATAATTCACATGCATATAAGAAAGGAGAGAGTCAAAAAACAGGAGTTTCTAAAACTGGAGTTTTACGATTAGAAGCTGCAGAGAAAATGTGCCTCCTAACAACCACCTGGAAGACCTGGTAGACACCAAAACTGCCCCCATCAGATAAACAGCACTTAAAGCTTTCATCTTTGAGAGAGAGGAGAAAATCAAACTGCTTCAGATCTGAAAACATCCACAGGTGTTTCTGTCCATCCTTCCACTGTGAGAAGACGACTCAGCGCTGTGGATCTGAAAGGATGTGTAGCTGATCAAGAAGAACCTCACTGAGAAAAGGAGACGGACACATCAAACAAAGAAGCTGAACGATGGACTGACCACCCCAGAGTCCAGACCTCAACATCACAGAATGTGTTTGATTACTTCAAAAAATCATCAACCAGCTTCTAAGACTGAACTTTGGAGGTGTGTCTGTAGATTCTTTGAGAAACTGAAAGTGAGGCTCCTGAAAACAATGGAAGCTTTAATAGAGGAAAAGTAAATACAGTAAATGCTGACAATGTTGATATCATATTTAATCGTTTACGCTTCTATGTATATGTTATATATATTAATGGGCCTTTTGTACAGCACTGTATATGTGCTAGTTCACATCTATATGAGTGTAGTTCGTTCTCTCTCTCTCTCTCTCTTTCTCTTTCTCTCTCTGTCTCTGTCTCTCTCTCTCTTTCTCTCTCCGTGTCCTGAGCCTCAGCAGTTTCTGGCACCCAATCAGCTGCGCATATGGCACTATGACATCACTCACCGACTCACAGGAACCAATCGAGGAGAGACAGATTATCACCTTCAGGGGCATGCTGGGATACCCTGGAGCCTTATGTACAGGGCTGAGAAAGACATCAGGCATGGCCAAACGAGCCCAGAGTTTGTGCAGCTCTGTCACTTTCATGCATGTTTGACTACAGGCTGCGATTAGCAGATAGCATTAGCAGTTTGATATATGTATACATTTACACTTCATACTTCAGACGTCACAGTAGTTGCTCTAGCTAACAAAAGCATGCTGTAGTTTTAAATCGACCTTTTAAGGCCGAAGTAAATACATCCAGTTAATCTACTGTCATCACTACAAAAATGTGATCTTCGCGAGTGAAACCACCTTAAATCTAGTCAGTATATTTAATATTTGTCTTAATCCGATTGTTGTTAAAATATTATGAGATTAATCAGCCGATTTCAAACACTTTTTACTTGAGTTAATTCATCTAGTCAGACTGTCTTTCATTTGCTGGTAGTTTTGCTTATTTCAGGAAAAAATGTTTGAAATTATCTGTCAAAGGAATAAGACACTTTCTCTAGTAAGATTTACATAAAAATAGGGAAAGAGTTCATATTCACTCGTAACTCGTTAAAACAAGCAGCAAAACTGTGTAGAAAGTGCAGATTGTTAATTGTGTTTGTGAGTAGAAAAGGAGGTATTTTATTATGATTTGATTTGTTGAAACGTTATTGTCCCGTCACAAGTGCAGACTTGAACCTGACAATGCAAAGCATGAACAAATATGTCATTTATGTAAAATGAAAGTAATAACTTGTGAAGGTTAAAACTCTGGCAGTCTTTGTGATTTAGGCCAAACTGAAAGATCCTCATAAGTGAAACCAGGCACGTATCCAAGTGAAATATTTAAATGGGGTCATAAGTGGCAGCTATAATTACAGCCTTCAGCCCTTATTGCCTCTTAGTACTGCAGCAGTGGAGAAAGTGCATTAGAGGTAAAGATCCAGGAGGTGCCTCTCATTGCTGATTGAGTGGTGTTTGCTCTGCTGTGGATTTCCTGCTGTGTCCAATCATACGGTCCTGTTTTTCTACACTTGATTGACAGCTGTGCTCCGCCCCCTTTCTCCCTGTGCCTGTAGAGATTTTGATTAACGTCCACACATCTTTCTCTTGCCCTCTCTCTCTCTGTCGTTCTGTGCTGTCGGTTAGGGCCGTAACGGGAGGTTTGTATCGCGGTTGACTCCTGTAGTGCACGACTTAAGTTTCTGGGTCAGTGATGGGCTGATTGAATAGCACCTCCTCTCAGTAGGCCACTGTAAATCCTCCTGAAGCTCATTTCCGAACTTTGCAGGCAGCCGTGACTCCGCCCACGTGCTGCCTGTTAGTGCGCAGGTTGCTGGGTGAGTTGCCAGGGTGGTTGCCAGGGCGTTAGCCAGCAGGGCTGTAGTGGCTCAGGGCTGTTACTGTGGATAGATTTGGCAGGAGGAAGGATTGAGGGCCAAGAGCTTATAGAGGAATTACAGAGAGAGAGAGAGACAGACAGAGATAGTCCCATTGGTTCCAGTCATTGTCCCCATCCATGCCCACAACTCTATCACTTCCCCTTACAATACAAACAGCCCCACCCATAATATAAGCAGCCTCACCCACAATACAAACTGACCCAACCCACAATATAAGCAGCCTCCCCCAAAAATTCAGACTGACACATCCACAGTACAAACAGCCCCACCCACAATATAAATCGCCTCACCCACAATATAAACAGTCGCTCCCACAATATAAACAGCCCACCTACAATATAAGCAGCCTCACCCACAATATAAACAGCCCCACCTACAATATAAGCAGTCCCTCCCAAAATATAAACAGCCCCACCCACATTATAACAGGCTCACCCACAATATAAACAGCGCCACCCACAATGTAAACCGACCCACCTACAATATAAACAGTACCTCCCACAATATAAACAGGCCCACCGACCAATATAAGCAGCCTCACCCACAATATAAACAGCTCCACCCATAATAAAAAGAGTCCCACCCATAATATAAACAGTCCCTCCCACAATACAAACAGCCCCACTGACAATATTAACAACCCCACCCACAATACAAACAGCCCCACCCACAATATAAATTGCGTCACCCACAATATAAACAGTCCCTCCCACAATATAAACAGCCCACCTACAATATAAGCAGCCTCACCCACAATATAAACAGCCCCACCTACAATATAAGCAGTCCCTCCCAAAATATAAACAGCCCCACCCACATTATAACAGGCTCACCCACAATATAAACAGCGCCACCCACAATGTAAACCGACCCACCTACAATATAAACAGTACCTCCCACAATATAAACAGGCCCACCGACCAATATAAGCAGCCTCACCCACAATATAAACAGCTCCACCCATAATAAAAACAGTCCCACCCATAATATAAACAGTCCCTCCCACAATACAAACAGCCCCACTGACAATATTAACAACCCCACCCACAATACAAACAGTCCCACCCACAATACAGGCAGCTCCACCCACAATATAAGCAGCCCCACCCACAGTATAAGCAGCCCCACCCATAATGCGAACAGACCTACCCACAATATGAACAGTCGCCCCAGAACAATTATCATTACGTCACTGGGATGCTAATTTTACAGGAAAAGATGAAAATGATAAATTTTGTTGTACATTAATATAAAAACATTTTATTAATTTGAGATCATTTCCATTGGTCCATTATTCATGAAGTGTTCAATATAAAGAACAGCTGGTTTTAAGATTTGTTCAAAACACTAAAAAACAAAATTAGGAATTACAAGAAATGTATTAATGAAGTTTTGTTATAATGTTGACTTATAAATTGTATTATTTATTTCTCTGGTATGTTGGTACAGATATCGATACAGTCCTGAAACTGTAAAATATTGTGATAGAAACTGTGAAATATGCATAGACACACATAGAGGTGTCTGAATTGCAGCCCCTCACTGATGTAATCTTTAATCAGGATTTAGGGCTGCGATCAGAGTGACATCATGCCTTCATCTCTCATTACACTAATATCTCTGCTAGCAAATCCTCACTGACACACGCAGACACAATGCAGCGTTTGTTAAGCATGTCATCTTTAAGTGCTGTAGAGAAGCTTCCTTTAAAAGACTCTTTACTCTGCTGTCAGTCACTTCTGTTCCTACTGAGAAAACGCTTTGCTTTGCTTTCTTCTTCAAATCAGGCTTTAAAAGAGAGTGTAGAAAAAGAAAAGAGAGTGAGTTGATGGCTGAGTCAGAAGAGAACGCACACATCCTTCTGATCAGCGTCCATGAAATTATTTGCAGCTCATCTGCAGTGTGGATCTTTAAGAGATCAATAGGATGTTCCTGCAGAACAGTGGGAGATATGGAATGTGTTCAGAAGAAACTGGTTGTGTCAGACCTTTAGCATTAGCATCATTTAGCATGCCGTGTCACAGGGTTCCATACATGAGACGTACGTCTTTGTGCATCGCAAAGCAACAAAAGGGCGTATGCCCCACCAATTAGCATCAAGCTGTGGAGTATCTCTAATAGACTTGCTTATGCTGTTTGATGTACTGTTATCCATGAAAATGGACAAAAGTATACACATTTAGAGTCAGTTATTCATTCAACCTAACGAGAAACTGTAGAACAGACTCAGTTTATATCACAATACCTACATTTAGAGCCAGTTATTCATTCAACCTAATGAGAAACTGTAGAACAGACTCAGTTTATAACACAATACCTACATTTAGAGTCAGTTATTCATTCAACCTAATGAGAAACTGTAGAACAGACTCAGTTTATATCACAATACCTACATTTAGAGTCAGTTATTCATTCAACCTAATGAGAAACTGTAGAACAGACTCAGTTTATATCACAATACCTACATTTAGAGCTGGTTATTCATTCAACCTAATGAGAAACTGTAGAACAGACTCAGTTTATATCACAATACCTACATTTAGAGCTGGTTATTCATTCAACCTAATGAGAAACTGTAGAACAGACTCAGTTTATATCACAATACCTACATTTAGAGTCGGTTATTCATTCAACCTAATGAGAAACTGTAGAAAAGACTCAGTTTATAACACAATACCTACATTTAGAGCCAGTTATTCATTCAGCCTAATGAGAAACTGTAGAACAGACTCAGTTTATATCACAATACCTACATTTAGAGTCGGTTATTCATTCAACCTATTTTGTTTAATGTTATGCAGGTGAGTTTGTCACATTATTGATTCATGAATGCATTTTTATTGATTTGCAAGGCGTATTGCATTTACTGTATATTACAACATAATGACAGCAGACGAATGATCCATACTGTGCAGCCCTACTGTCTGTTTGTGTGTAGTGTTTAATATTAATGGTAGAACAGTGTAGGTCTTGTCTTCTAAATGATGGAGCAGACGCTTTGAGTTGCTCCAGGCAGTCCTACAGGCAACACACACACACACTCACACACACACACACACACACACATACCTGCCTTGTCCTGTCAGGACACACTCACATATCGTCCCTGTCAGATGAAAACCAATTTTTTCCTTTTTTACACCATGTGAAAAGCTGCTCTATACATTGAGCGAACACTGTGTGATAAATGGGCCGATGGAAATGATAAAAATGGACATAATAGGATAATCTTGCATAATTAAGAAAAAACACAAGTTCAAAAAATGAGCAAAAGAGAAAATGGGACTCCTAACAACCACCTGGGACCCTTACAAACAAATTCACATCTGAATAAACATGATTTCTGCACACCTCCCACGTTAAAAAAATTGTTCTCGCCTGAGAAATAAATGTTTTCACATTTGAAAACATATTCACGTGTGAAAAAACACGATTGCTTGTAAACACGTGTGGTTTTTGCACACTTCACATGTGGACACGTTTTTCAGGTCTGGTAGATCACCACAACTGTGCCCATCAGATAAACAGCACTTAAAGCTTTCATCTTTGAGAGAGAGGAGAAAATCAAGCTGCTTCAGATCTGAAAACATCCACAGGTGTTTCTGTCCATCCTTCCACTGTGAGAAGACGACTCAGCGCTACGGGTCTGAAAGGATGTGTAGCTGTCAAGAAGAACCTCACTGAGAAAAGGAGATGGACACATCAAAGATATATATATATATGTATATATATGTATGCAAATTATCTAAATTAAGTCTCGAACAGATCTACATAAACACACACACACACACACACACACACAGCTCTTCATGACTCTTCCTCTGGGTGTGTTATCTGTTCCTCTGAGATGCTGTTTATTCTCATAATCTCAAACCCTCATCTCTGCTCTCTCCTCCACATTCATCAGCGTGAGCGCAAGTGTGCTTTCTCGATAGTAATCGCTCGAATGGGAAATGGGTCATCGTTTTAATCCCACAGTATTATAAATTGGGGTTTTTTTGTTTTGTTTGCTTCTTCAGTTCTAGGCTTTCAGTCAGTGAATGTCTTCTATCAGTGCTTTCCCACAAAGCCAAGTACGTTGTTTATTATTCATTATCACAATATTGGCCTCTTTAGTGTAATTACTGTAGTCCTCGGTGATGAAACGATAACAGTAATTATCGAAATCAACATTTTTCCAATGCTGATACACTTAGAGATGATGATTATGGTATTGCGTTTGTCAGTCCAGCATTAGCAACTTGGAACAGTTTTTACCTCTGTGCACTAGAGGGCGATGTGCACTAGCTAGCTCTTTTCAGTGTTGAACATGGTGTTTAAATAATGGACTATTTCTGTATTACAGAATTAGTGCAATGTATAATCTGTCAGCCATATTGTAGAGCTCTAATTCTCAGTGGTGGGTGTTTTATTGTTGTGGTTATTCTCTAGGTAGTTAACTATGTAGTAAACATTAAGTGGAGAATAGTGAATGAGTGGCATGTTGTCGGAAAACTCGCCAGGAAACGTCGTGGAATTGGTTGTCTTTTTAGATGATGTGTGTTGTGTTTTTTAGGTTCAAAACACTATGCAGACTAAAAATTGAATTTTCCGAATAATAAATAATCTTAGCAAGACCTACTTCAGCTTTACTACTGAGTGATACTAGAAAAGTGTATTTCCTGAAGATGGTTGCTAAGGTGCTACCTAATGTTACTATGGTATTTTAGGTGGTCCCAAAGGTGTTGATAAAGCTTTTTGTTACTGTATAACAGATGGTTGCTAGGTGGTTGCCGTGGTATCAAATGGTTGCTATGGTGTTGCCAGGTGGTTGCTAGGGTGTTGCTAGGTCTGTTTTGTTGCTATGGTACCCCAAAAATGTACTAAGTTGTTTCTAATGGACTTGGAGTCATTGTGATTTAAGCTGGGTAAATAAACTTTCCTACGGGGAAAAATTGTACTTTAACTATGACAGTACAAAAACCGTACATCCAATCAAAAAGCTCTACACAAGCACACCATTTTTGATCAAATGGAACATTCTGGAGTTGGAACGGTGTTGATATTTAAAAAACTGCAGGACGAGTTAGCGGTCAGAAATCTGGCAGAATAAGAACAATATATCGTTGGATGACAGTATAATATTGAATGAACAAATAATTGTGATATAACTATGACTTTTACCGTGAAAGGTCATAACGTAATGTGAACCAACATAGAGAAGCCCAGCCATCGGGACGATGGGTGTCCTGATGAATCACAGAGTCAGAGGGAGGGAGAGAGAGAGAGAAAGGGAGGGAGGGAGAGAGAGAGAGAGAGAGAGAGAGAGGGGGAGAGAGAGAGAGAGAAGGATGAGATGCAAGTGGATGTTGTGATTTGGTGATTTATTTGCCGGGGGTGCTGTGTTTCAGACTCACAGATGTAATCCCTCACGACATCACGGCTGGTGCTGCAGTCACAGAGCTGTCTCTGCAATCTGCTGATGCAGGAATTCACCCATAACGCTTTCTACAGCAGAGCGAGAAAGAGAGGATAACTGAAAAGCAAAAGTGTGGGGGGAGCGCTGAGCTAGGCCTATAACCCTGCGATGACTGAGGAAAGCCTTGGATAAACTACACAACTTAAAATTTAAAGCTAGTTTTATATCCCTGCTTTCGGAAGAAAACCTCATATCTCCATTTTTGTCATGTTTCAGTTTTTGACATATTTTGAAAATGCCTTTTGCTCTTTACATTGAATGTAAATCTCATGAAGAATGGACCAAAAGAAACGGCCCAGAATGACTTGGATAAATTCTGGTTCCATTGACTTAAAAGTAAAAAGCAGGTTATAAAGCAGGTTTTTTCCTTCTCCTTTGAAGTCATTTTGGAGATACGAGGTTTTCTTCTGACGACAGCGATATGTTGAAACTGTAGCAGTCTACGAGTTCCATGAAAAATTATTTGCGTGCTAATTGGCAGTAACATAAACACACTCAGCAGCAGTTTCTGGAGTGGCTCATTTGTCTAAAAATTAGCAGTTAGCAATTTTCAAAATCACACTTTCTAATCACTTAGCATGGAGCTAGCCAACGTCTGTTAGCTGACGTAGCAGAAGCAGTCACCATTTTCTTCCGAGCATGTTGAGCTGAACAATGACGTTGTTAGCTTGGTAGCATCCTGTGATTAGCAGGCAATGACTAAAATTGGGCAGAGAAAAAGATTTACAGCATATTAGAGCATTCCACTGGTTAGCATGATTAGTAGCTAGCATTTAAAACCATCTGCACTGTCTTATTTACATCAACAATATTTTCCAGAATCTTCACTGAGTCCAAAAAAGCCTCTAGATAGATAGATAAAAATAATTTATCTATGTAGATTGTAAAACAGCAAGCTAGCAAAGCAGAAGAAGCTAGCAAGAGCAGTTTAAATAGCTGTCATGTTAACATCAGCTAGCTAGCTAGTTAATCTCACTGACAGCTAGCAAATAAGCAATGTCATTTCTTAACTCATTAGCTTAATAAATAAGTTCATAAACGTTACAATGCTCATGTGCTTTTGTTGTCAGTATTACGTGAAAGTTTCACCATGTGAAACTTATTTTAGCCTGAGCTACAAAACTGTGAACTGATAAATTTACTGCACGACACAACGGTATGCATGACAGTGGCTTATCCAATTCAAGTTCTAATAAATTATTTCCTCTTCTACTTACAAACTCAAGCGTTTTATGGATTGAAATTTTAGAACCTGCGCTTTAAACACAATTTCTCCAGTGAGCTCTGAGTCAGAAATAATTCATAGAAAATTTCTACATTACCTAAGGCTTGTCAGCATAAAGAAAATGGCATATACAGACATCATTTTGAACAGCACACGCACATGTTCTTTGTTCTCCATCTCCTCTTTTTACTGTCCTCTCTCTCTCTTTCTCTTTCTCCTCAGGGCTATAGCTCTTTATTGTCTGTAGTCAAAGCGTCGCCGCTAATATGCTTCTACACACACTTCTACACACGCGCGTCAGCTTCCATTTATCTGCTCACTGTGAGCACCACACACACACACACACTCACACATTCAATAGCACTGATTCCACCCTCATATCACTGCAGGTAATAATAAAGAAAATGGATATACCAATATACCAAAAAATCTGCAGCATTTTGTAATAAGAGGCCCCTATAAACTGCATTATAATCATGATTTAATACTTTGTTACTGATAATTGATAGTTAATAATCATATAGTAGTTATTATTAAACATTTACAACGTGACATACGATAATTAAAGCACTATAAATGGATTTTAAAAATTTATTATGCAGGAATTAAGTGTAATAAATAAAATTACATGCAGTCAAATGCAAAATAGGCTTCTGGTCTATTAAATTTAAAAATAAAAACTATACAACAAAAGTTTGAAGTGGTACCGAAGTTAAGATTAGCATGATTAGACTAGTGTAGTGATATTTGGCTACAGTAGTACAGAAATCAGTGGAAATCAATAGAGGTCCTCACAAGTAATGTGAGGCAAATGTGTGTGTGTGTGTGAAGATCGTGTCTTGGTGAGTAAACATCTGAGCTGTTGTCCACTCTGTGTCCTGTCAGGGCCACCATACTGATGACTCTTTATTTACCCTACGCCTTGCAGCCTGCTGACAAACAAAAACAAACAACAGATCAAACAAAGGCCAGGCGAATCACACTCTCCATGAACTCACACACACACACACACACACACATGCACATACACACACTATTCTGTGTTTGCAGCTGTTCAGGACACTTTTTGAACAATAAAAGCCATTTTCAAAAGCAAGTGATGGGAGATGTTAGACTTAATTCCCTAAAAAACTCCTTATGATGATGCACGTTTGTTGTGACAGCAGCATTAATGCTTCATACATTTTTACCATAAAGTCTACACATTTTAAACACTGAGAGTGAGAATAGTCATTACGTTTTAAGCATTTTTACAGAGTTCAGGAAAGTGACGTTTTTGACCTGCACACGTGTTTTGCAGTTGTCTTTTCAGCTGAATGGATAATAATTGCTTTCTCCGCAGTGTCTACTGCAAAGCACTTGTTGGGCTTATAATGCTACGTTTCAACCAACCTGATTATGTCACTTTGGAACTGTGTGAGTGAGGTTGTGTCATCACATTATAACGATGTGTTTATCGTGGAAACTCATATCGCGATAACGATAACGATATAATTTATCGTGCAGCCCTAGAAGTATAACAACTGTAGGGTGGAATCCAACAATAAATGGAGACACTGCAACTTTCTGATGTCTTAGTCATTGTGGAAAAGCATTTACATATTGATCAGGGCTGAGTGGACAGGAAGTAGGCTACAAATTACAGGAAGTGCAGCAGGGCCGGTTGTGTCCAGGCAACGGTCACCAGGATGAAGTGGACTGGGCAAGAAAACAGAGAGGTAGAGAGATTGATCATGCAGGAAGAAAGCTCAGTGATATTTTATTACAGCTCAAGAAACAACAGATGAGAGTAAATATAATCGTATTACTCTTTCAGTCCCTTCATTGTCTTTGATTATGATTAACAACTTTCATTCCTTTCTTTCTTAATGAAGAACAGTTCATCTTGATTAATTGGTTATAACATCGCTGTATGTGCGTTTAATCTGGTCGCTTTGGCAGTTTACGACTTTCAATTCCAATGAAGCGCTGCTGAGTTGATTGTAGTAGACTCGAGGGAAAAGATGTGTGTTTACATAGTGTCTTTATGTAGTGCATTTTCTCTGGAATTTAACAAGTCCATTTAATGAGCTTCCATTAGTCAGTGATGTAAGCAGCAGAGACATGAGGCCTATTTTAAATATTAATTATTAACACAGCTTCTGTCAGGACTGGAAACCTGCAGAAACGGAACATTTGCAAAGCATCCGCAGGATGAAAGTGTGGAGCAGTTTTATTAGCGGGCTTTCACTACTCGTTGTTATAGTCTCAAACACATACACAGGCCCAATCCCATTTCTTATTTTTACCTCTATCCATTGTTTTCGAGTGTCACCTTGCCCCTTGGATCTGAGTTACAAGTTGTAGTGGTTGAAATGGGACCCTCAAATAAAAAGAGCATTACTTCATTAACAGCTACTAGTGCTGCTCTGTAGGCGACCCTGCCAGTCTGCAGTGATACCAGAGGAGGGTAAAGTTCAGCTCCTCACTGCTGGGCTTTAGTTACATTTAGGGCATCATATGCCTTCAAAAAGGGGGGATGCAATAATTATTATCGCCCTCCCCTAATTCTTCAGTGATATGAAGCTGAAGTCAGCTAATTGCCAGATTCTTGTTCAAATTTTCCTGTTCCACCTTAAATGGTGCAGCAGATACATTCTGGCGTTTTAGCTATCTAGCTACCAAGACATCAGCACACTACTAGTGATTTTGCCTGTTATGAAATAAATGACCATAATACACTGAAGTGATATTAAACTGAGATGAAACAATAGTTATAATTTTTTAACAGAGAAAATTCTCACATTTATGGGTTTCTTTGGTCTCTTGCACAGCATCTTTCTGGTTTTTCTTTTTTTCTCATAACACTCAGTTTAGAGTGTGTCTCTGAAAAACCTCTGTTTGGAGGGTCATGCAGCCCCAACACTTCACCCTGGCCCTCTATCTCAACAAAAATCATAACACCCTACCACTAGACGTGAACGTGTAACCCGGGGGGTAGGGGTGAGGTGTGGCATGGGATTGGGCCTTACAAACACAAATGTGATATCAATTGAAAGACTGCACCTTTCAGAACATAAAGAACTACATGTTTGATGTTGAAGTTTAGCTGGAGCTACAAGGCTAATGTTGCAACAAACACTGGAGGTCAATAGTCACCCAAATCTTTTTCTGTAAGTACATCCCTAAAACTTCTCTTAGCGTGCTCACACTGCATCCAGGTCTTCATAAATGTGGCACAGACTTGTCGATGTGGTTTAGGACACAGTGTAACTCACTGTGAGCTGTAAAAATGACTTTTTTAACAAGACTTTACCATGTAGCTGAACACCACACTCCACAAAATATGATTCCCCTTATATGAACTCATGTCACGTAGCCATATGAACTAGATCACGTTCAGAATTTTTGTTGTTTCTGTTTATATTTATATATCTTTGGTTTGAAAAGTCAAAATCAACTGTTATTTGTGAACAGAAACAAATCATGAATATAATCTGTAGTGTCCATATGTGTGTGTGACATGCTGCGCACAAAGAGGAGTCAGAATTCAGCACAAAACTTGTCTAAAGTGACTTTAAACTTGTAAACTAAAGAAGTGAAATTTGGACACCAAACTGTGTTTTTTGCCAGTATTTCAACAGAATAATTACAAATAAACATATAGTGACGTTCAAAAGTTTGAACACCCCTGTTCAAATTACAAGGTTTTTTTTTAATACAGAAAACAAACATAAAAATAACATTTTTCTGCAAATTTTAGTGCACAATTTCTATTTATCTACTTATGTTTGATGCTCATACATGCACACATACATAAAGTGGGTTCAAATAGACACACGTATACACTCTAGACCACAATGCATGTACACACGCACGTATATACACACCTGAATAGTGCATCTCCCACACACACTCACAAACAGAGCACGTGCTGCTCTCAATAGTAACACAGAGACAGAAACACACACACCGCACCGTACTGTGTCTGACCTCGCACACGCGCATGTGTGTGTTTCTCAGAATTGGTTCCTGTTGTTTATCTGTGTCTTGCCACAGCCGGTGTGTGTATTGAGATCAAGCCGATGTGGTTTAGTCTTTACTCCACTCTGAGAACAGACACCTGCAGTTAACCCTCACTTTACACTCACACAGACACAACATCCACACATATATATATATATATTGTGCAAAAGACATCTTCCATTTGTTTCATTTCCAGTCATAAACAGCCATTAGCATTAGGGGAAATAACTGATTTATGTATGCATAATTTGCTCAAACTACAGTCCCACAGCAAAAAAAATATTTAAAAAACAGTTAGGTATTCAGACATTAAATGTTTATACAGATAATTTTATAATCTATTTAAACCCAAGGAATTAATATAGTTAGTAATAAGCTAAATATATTCAAAATCATAATTTATTGGGTAATTTCTATTGAGAGGGGTTTGTCCCAAATTATTGAGGTTAATTTTTAAACAAAAAAAAACTTCATTCAAAAAATGCTGTCCCATGTTTTCATGTCACTAAAGAAAGAGTTTCGGGCTGTAGGCGGAGGCTTATTTTAGCCACATGGTGAGCAGTTAGATCCCATTGTTTTGTCCCAAAGTCTATAAATCAGTTTGAAACATTAAGAACTGTCACTACTGAAATACACATTTTCTGCAATTACCTAAACATTTTTGTGTTTTAATGAAAAATGTGATGATTTTAAGTGTGTACAGCTGTTCAGAGCTGTGTTTGTTAATCATGTACTGGCTGTGTTTTTTCTGCTCAAAATGAGCTGAAATTGTGATTCCTGAACAGTCTAACCCAAAACATGTGTTAATGTTTCAGTAGTGTTATGATTGTTTTGGTGACCAAATGGAATCTTCAGTCATTTATTTTAATAAAATAAACATAATTAAGGTACAGCCTCACTCAAGTCAGTTAAAAGCCCCAAATGTGTTTTCAACTCTAAAACAATTCAGCAGAACAGTCCATAGACACAGTGCCATGCAGAAGTCAAAGACAACTTTTTATCATCGGAATGCATATATTCACAACTAAATATAACAATTTTAGTATATAGTGTGTCTAATTTTTACCTTCATTACATCGTCCATCCTTTTCAGCAGATTTACTTTCAGTGTCTGCAGATTTACAAAGAAATCTGCAGAAACACCTCCAAAGTTCAGTCAAGAGAAATTTGAAGGCAGCCGAGCTGAGTTTGGGTAGCTTCTTGTGTGAATGTTAGTATCTTTTTGAAAGGGAGGAAACATCCTTGGCATTTTTGCCATGTTTTCATCATTTTTTGACATTGAAACAAGTAAAAACTGCAGGCTCGAGACGGTCAATACAAAATAAATTTAATGTAAATGTACCTAATTGCAAAAGTCGTTATGTAATGACATAATTATGCAGTTGTATTTGAGAAGTTTAGCAAAATGAAGGCAATTAACAGACTCACATAAAAATACATAGCTGTATTCTCACTGTGACACAGATAAAAGTGAAAGAGCCCCTTTGCACTCACTGTCGAAGCCTCACTCTGTTTTGTAATAGTCAGTGTGGTTGTATATATGAGACCGCAGCAAGTTTTTCTCAGCTGCACTGATGGTGTGAGATGGTTTACACACAGGGCTCTATATCCTGCACCTTTAAGAGTCAGCACCACTACAGCAATGGGAAAATATATGTGTAAACACAGCGCACTGTGAACTCACTCTAACACCTACAACCCCTCAGAAACAACAGGAAAATAAGACAACATGTAAGAGTAAAACTACACCGTGGCTGTTTTTCCGCTGCACATTCAGAAACAACTTACTAGACTTGGACAGAGTTCTAGTTGTAGTTTTCTCCACCCGATTGAGAGACAGATGGAAACATCATAACAGCAAATGATTTAATTGTCTTTCTGGTCATTTTAAGCAATCTAAAGCAGCCCCTGCTGAAAAAAACACCACAGACCAGCATGCATTCCATGCTGGTCTTGTGCTGGTTTAGTTGGTTACCCAGCATGGTCATACTGGTTGATCAGGCATACCAGCATCCAAAACATATGCTGGTGACCAACTTAATCACTTCCATTGCTGCTGACCAAAATACCAGCGACGAAACACAACATTTAACTTACATTAGCAAACTCTTTATAAATTCATAACTTTTGAAATGATCAATCATACACTCCTAGGTTCTGTTGATACCAATATAGAGCACCAAAAAACATAAAAACTGGAACCTTCAGTACTGGAAAACACGGTTCTAGGTATTAATAGGGAGTTTTGCTGCTGTAACAGCCTCTACTCTTCTGAAAAGGCTTCACACTATATGTTGGAACATTGCTGTGAGGATTTGATTGCATTCAACCATGAGAGCATTAGTGAGGTCAGGTACTGATGTTGGATGATCAGTTTTTGATCACAAACGCCAAAAATACTGAGCACAAAATGTTTTTGTTGAACACGTGAGCTTATTTGCTTTTAAGCATCAATGATTTCATGAAAATCTTTAATGAAATAGCACATTAAAAAACAAAAAAAAGATTCACATCTAAAAATGACTTATTTCGGATGTTGACTGCAGACAAATGCAGCTGTGAGCTCCTGCTGGTGTGGGTTCACAACGTTTTCTTCTTTAAATGAAGTGCACCAATGTAACTTGTGTGTTAGCAGCTTATAATAGTATAATAGTATAAATTCACTACCTGGCCAAAAGTATGAGGACACCTACACATTGCACCCATATGAACTTATTGGACTTCCCATCCAAAAAACATTGGAGATTAGGATGGAGTTGCCCCACCTTTGCAGCCATAACAACCTCCACTATTCTGAGAAGGCTTTCCGCAACATTTTGGAGTGTGTCTGTGGGAATTGGTGCCCATTTAGTCAAAAGAGCATTTCCGCATTTGTGAGGTCAGGCACTGATGTTCGATTAGAAGGCCTGGCTTGCAATTCATCCCAAAGGTGTTGAGTGGGGTTGAGGTCAGGGCTCTGTGCAGGCCACTGGAGTTCCACAGGGGCTCAGTCATGCTGGAACAGGAAAGGGTCTTCCCTAAACTTCTGCCACAAAGGAAGCATATAATTGTCTAAAATGTCTTTGTATGCTGTAGCATTAACATCACCCTTCACTGGAACTAAGGGGCCCAAACCCTGAAAAACAGCCCCTGCTCATTATCCCTCCTCCACCAAACTTTACTGTTGGCACCATGCATTCCGGCAGGTAGCGTTCTCCTCGCATTGGTAAAACCCTGGTTCATCCGTCAGACAGCCATATAGTGAAGCTCTCATTCCAGAGAACGTTTCCACTGCTCCAGAGTCCAGTTGCGGTGTACTTTACACCACTCCAGCCGATGCTTGGAATTGCACATGGTGATCTTAGGCTTGTGTGCTGCTGCTCAGCCATGGAAATCCATTTCATGACTTGGGGTGTAACTGTAAGTGATTTTTCATTGAACTATCACTTTAGCATCTGTACTTCTGTGAAACATTTACACTGATGATGTAAAGTCAGTTCATCTGTGTATGGTGTATAATGTGCTCTGTAACTCCAGTTTGACAGTAGTTTGCTGTCTGGTAGCTCCAGTAAGTTGAACTGAAATATTAAACTGCTCTGTGAAGTCTGTTTCTTTGATCTCTCCACACACATACACCCATCTGTTCTCTCTCACTTTTTATGAATTACTTTTTAACAATTCAGGCCCATTTTTTAAACTCTCTGTTACACATTTATGCTCAGAGCCGCCACCATCTTTGATCTTCACACATACACAGATTGTGTGTTACAGCAGTTGATTAGAGGAGGCAATTAAGTGCTGTGTGTTCGGCCCAGACTGACCCAGCCTGCTCCCAGTTTATATCTCTCAGCCTGAGAGAGAAAGAGAGAGAGAGAGAGTTCTTCTATATATACCTGCCTTTCACTCCACTAGCTGGTTATTGTAGAAGAAACACCTACACTGTGTTTCCATTCACTGGCCACTTTGTTAGAAACATCTACATTGTGCTTTCACTTACTAGCCACTTTAATAGGAACATCCACCTCTTACTTCCACTAAGTGGCCACTTTATCAGAAACACTTAGCTTGTATGTCCACTCACTGGCCACTTTATTAAAATACCCACCTTGCACTTCCACTTTATTAGAAACACCCAACTTTTACTTCCACTAACTGGCCACTTCGTTAGAAACACCTAGCTTGTACTTCCACTCACCGGCCACTTTATTAGGAATATCCACCTTTTACCTCCACTGAGTGGCAACTTTATCAGAAACACCCACCTTTTACTTCCACTAACTGGCCACTTTATTACAAACACCTACCTCGTATGTCTACTTACTGGCCACTTTATCAGAAACACCTTACAGCTGTACTGAGTTGTTGCACAGCTACAAACTTTAGCCCATCTGTTGCTGAACAGTTTACCAGCCCCCCTCTACACCATTTATCATTGGTCAGTTTGGTCGTGGTAGTAAACTGTGCATCAACAAATGAACTGAACACCAGCAAGGTGGAGCCATAAGAGAACGGTTTTCTCAACCTTTCTTCCTTGTTTTGCTATATAACATTGCAGATTATATATTTTTTCTGGTTGCACTTTAGATTTTTTTGATCCTTTGTGTTTCAGCATGTGTTTGTTTTTGGTGGGTGTTTGTGTGTCTGTTTAGTGGGTGGGGACCACTGTGCTCCTCTCGGGAAGTAATTAAGGTGTGCGTATGTGTTTGTGTGGAAGTGCCATGTGCATGTGACGTGAGTGTGAAGCGTTTAGCCCAGGAGGCACCCGATAAACAGCCCACTCCAGCCAGACCACATGGGTGTTTGTGTTGCATCAGCGTATCTGCTCACTTGTATCTCCGTGAGTAGGTCTGTGTTCGTTCACGAAGGCGCAAACAGCTCAGTTTGTGTGCGTGTGAAAGCGAGCCATCTGCACTGTGCACGTAAACATGATCTGTAAGGACTGATTAGCCTTGTAGCTCCAGTGCAAAACTAAAGAAGCAAACTTCAGACACGATCGGCTGGTGGAATACATTTAGGTTAATGGGGGGGAACTGGGTAAATTTGACTTTTTTGCTGAACTATCGCTTTAATCTTTCTCTCTCTCTCTGTTTCTGCTGGTGGTAGCAATACTAGCTGGGGGTTTTTGTTGGCTGGAGCGGCTCTCTGCAGCCCCCGCTGGCCTGAAAGCCCTCTAATCCCTGTGCTCTGTGAAGTGTGAAGCTCTTTGATGCCAGGGCGGGTGCCAGGGGGTCTCGCCCTGTTGACAAACAATGAGAGAGTGTCGGAGAAAAAGAGAGAGAGCAGGGTTTTTGCCATACGGGTGGGGGGGGGGATTCAGCAGTTCATTTGTGGCGTAGAAAATACGGCCTGTGTCACCGACCAAAACACGCGCTGGCAGCGGGGTGAGCTTTAGTGGAGGATTTCTTCTGGAATCCTCACGGCAGCAATTAGCCCACTGGCACGGAAATATGCGCACGTGGGTAATTGGGCGCCCGCGACATATGCTTGTTGTGTCTGTGGAATATGGTCGAAAATGAATTAGCTTTTGTAAAAATGAACAGATATCCAAGTTACTTTTAAAACTAAAACCATTTATTTAAGCCAGAACTTTGCCATGTCAGGGTAACGTGCCTCTTTACATACTGTCTTTTTGAACTGAAGCTTTAGCATTAGCAAAAAAAGTAGCTAAATTAGCTTTATACTTACTTATACTAGATTTTAAGCTACTTGATTGTCAGCCTCCTCAACATAGTCGTGTACAATTCTCACTCACCAGCTAATTTGAAGTTAGCAGGCTGGGAGGGTGAAGGCTCCACTGCATCTTTTCAAACTGATGCTAACACAACATCTTCGAAGCAAAACACGCTTGGAGGAAAATGCTAACTGCAAATTCTTGTACATTAGCTAACAGATACCTGCGTTGGTTAGCGTTGCGTGTGATGGGGCATCATTCTACCCACCCAGAAAGAGAGGTCAGTCATAATGTCTTGGATTCCAGGCCACAAGTACATTTGATTTGTCCCACCAGAAGGTTTCTCTGACTTCGCCACCCAACCTCACGCAATGACTGAACAAACGTTAGATCTGTAACCTTGACGTCCACCACACAGTCGTCACCGTAACATAGATGTAACAACACATATGTAGACACCAGATATGAGCTAATGAAAGAAATGGACAGTGGTTATAACGAAGAGTGGCACGCAGATAAGATCACTGGTGTTAGGAATCTTTGCAGTGAACTTAAAGAATACAGCATTCGTCAACATTATGAAAGCATACATGCCTCACATTTTTTCATATAAAAACATTGGGCTAGCATGCTAGTTAGCTCTTTTGTATTTTTGGTCCTTGCCAAAAAGACAAAACATTACACCCTAAGAAAGTTTGGGCCCCCCTGGCTTAGACAGTTGCACCTCTCGGGGGCCTGACAAGTTTTATTTTACACAGTGACTTTAGGCTCATAGACTTTGGCATGTAAACAGTAGCAGTGTAGGCTCATGGTGCTATGTTCAGTGATTATGTCTGAATGCTCCTGGCAAATGCTCAAAATGTGATGTGAGATAAAACTTAGATTCATTTCCTTATGGGTTATTATTCTTCATTTGATGATGACTAACCTCATCTGTGTCAGTCTGTGCTACAGTTTCTCAGAAAAGTGAGTGTATTGCTGATAATACGTGGAGTTCAGGTGTAGATTGCTAGCTAATATTAGCTAACACATGATTTTACATATAACTGTAAATGTACCAGACCCTTTTAGTTTGATTTCTGGCAAGTAAGTAATACACATCAGGATTTTTTACTTCACATTTTGCTTACTAGTATCATGATTGTTGTGTTTAAACTCTGCAAGTGTTGTAGTAATACTCTTATTTCATTGTTTGAATATTGTCCAGTCAGGATGCTTTTTTTTGGCTCTGTGGTATCTAGGTAGATACTGCCAAGCAATCTCTCCCATTGGTTAGGACTTCAGGAGCTGAACTGAAGACCTTGCATGTTAGATTAACTACCAACATAATTAGAAAGTGACAGAGCCGTATATGTCCATATATTGCATATATTTAAAATGAAATGTCTTTTACAAGCTTCAAATGCTTATGTTTAATCTACAAGAAATGTTCATTTGCACCAACGTTAGCATAGCGCTAATGTACTATTGGAAATCCCATAGGGAGCTAGCAGAAATTAGCGTTCTTGTAGAGGTGTTTTTTGTTTGTTTGTTTGTTTGTTTTTTACTTTTATTACCCTAGCCCTGCGCTGCATATGAAATGAGTAAATTCTTCTCTAGGTATAAAAAGTTTGTTCTGTTATTTAACAGTACACTGTAAAATTTGATGACTTTATTTTTAAACCTACTTGCCAGTCTAATTTCTGTTTTTTTACAGAATGTTTTTTCACAGTGTAGGCTATTAAAGACAGCACTAATTAACGTGGAAAAGCCCTAATGATTTCCTGTCAGATGAGGACATGGCTGAGGTTGTGCTGGTTGGAAAAACATTCTAAAATATTTCATGAACCTCCAAATGATACTGATGATCAAGGAGCGATGAGGAGAGACAAAGACGAGAGGGAAGAGAAGATGGAACGGCGTGTCACGGCTTTGTTTTTTTGCGCTGGTTGAAAACACACACACTGATCAGAGAGATTTCCTCTCGCTCCTTCATGTAGCGTAGATCAGAAAGTTTTTTCTGCTCTGCATCTGGACCAGCCACACTGCTTTGAAATGTTCCCTCTCTCTCCAGAGCAAATAAAATCAGTCTGCTGTCAGTCTGCTCGTAAAACACACACACATACACACTGCGCTCTCTGCCCACCCCTTCTGCCCTGGAATTTGCTTGTCGGGGAACATCAAAGGCTGGTGGCTCTGCTGTCACCGAGGGGCAGGAGTGTGTGTGAGTGTGTGGAGGCCCAGTGCAGGCTGTGTGTGTGTGGGCTGGACAGCTGTGTGACAGCCCCTGCTCTGTCTGACCCATTTAGACCACCTCCAATTAGGCAGTGACAGCGCAGTGTAGATCAGAGCCTTTTCATCAACCTCAGAGACCCCCCACACACCCCCCGCTCAGGGGTACACACCGCATCTGCCATCTGCGCTAACTTGCTCACTGCTAGCACAACTAGCAATGAACAAACTAACAAACGAGTCACTCTTTTAAGTGGTTGGTTTCAATAAAACTAGTGAAACCTTTTTAATAAACTAGACTGTTTCAATAGACCAAATCAGTAAACCCATACAGTAAACAGAGCCAACAGACCAGTCAAACCATTTCAATAGAATGACTGATTCAGTAGACCGCTCATACCGTTTCAGCAGACCGATTCAGTAAACCAGTTCAGTCAACACAATTTAATAGGCCAGTCGATCCGTTTCAAAAGACAGATTCAATAAACTGATTCAGTAAACCAATTCAGTGGACTGGTCAAACCGGTTCAATAGACAGATTCAGTGAACCAGTTGAATAAATCAAATACTTTCAGTTTACCAGTTCAGTAAACTGATTCAGTAAACTAATTCAAAAGATCTGTCAAATGGTTTTAATAGACTGGTTCAATAAATTGATTCACTACAGCAACAAACCGTTTAAACAGCCAATTCAAACTGATTCAGTAAACAAGTTCAGTAGACCAGCAAACTGCTTTAATAGACTGATTTAATAAACTGATTCAAAAGACCAGTACAATGGTTTTAATACCCTGATTCAACAAACCGATTCAATACAGTGGCGAACCGTTTCAAAGCGCAATTCAATACACTGATTCAGTAAACCAGTTCAGTAGACCAGCTGAACCATTGAATTCCAAAAACCAATTCAATAGACCGTTTTAATAGAAACTGTTTTAATAGACCAATTCAGCAAACTGATTCAGTAGATCAGTGGAATTGTTTCAGTGTACTGATTCAAGAAACCGATTCACTAAACCAGTTCAGTAGGCCTACAAACTGTTTCAGTAGACCAGTTCCATAAACTGACTCTACAAACTGGTTCAGTAGATCAGTTCCATAAACTGACTCTACAAACTGGTTCAGTAGATCAGTTGAACCATTTCAGTAGACCAATTCAGCAAACTAAGCAAATCAATAAACTGGTCCAACCAAATTCACTGAACCTGTTTCTGAATCTTTTCGGGTTCTTTTATAACGTCTGTTCTTTACAGCTTGACAGGGTCTAGCGGGAAATTGTTGTCTGTGTTGTTTGGAGGGTTTTGTGTAGTGGGTCTGTGTACTACAACTGCTATCAGTGCCTGCTGCTTTGTTCGTGATGAGTTCTTTTAAATATTTATTGTTTACTGTTTACATAGGGAGTATCATGAGACAGTGTGTGTGTAGGGCTGTTTATGTGGTTTGATTACCTGGCTCAGTTGGTTTGGAAGCTGTTTGGAGGACTTCAGGAACTGGGTGAAATAAGATTGATACAGAACAGTCTGGTTTTCAGACAGGCTTCAAACTGGAGCTTAATTTTGGGTTAAAATAGTGGAGCATAGTTATTTCACCTCTTCCATGGCTTTTACACAACACTAACATGCAACAATAAAATACTGTACACCAGTGTTCAAAAAATAATTGAATTTGTTATTAATATTAATTGCAATAAACCATCCCTCCACTAGGAAATGTGGTTTGTTAGCAGTAGTCTGTGGATGCCAAGCAACATAATGTTTTTTTCTTGTCTACATAAGGAGTTTTTGTTTTTAATAACTTGATGCATTAATACAGAACTCAGTTAATGCGTATGGTCATATGTGTATATGTTGAGTATCTTACATTCATCATTGGATAAAGGTGATCAGTCACAATAACTTTGTATTGGGGACAAGGGGATACAAAACCATGCTAGCAGAATGCCCACTAATGGACTAATGCTAATGGACCACTTTGCTGTAGAGGCCAAGCATTTAGGCCTGTACTGTTCTCTTGTTCTATTGATGCACATGCACTCTCCCACTTGTGGAGAACATGGTGAAGGATCACTCATCTGACCATATCCTTGTTTTCCACATCTCTAAAGATCCACCGATGATTCCTATACCACTGAACTTGCAGAAAGTCATTCATCTTTGTAATGAGGGGTTTATGCACTGCAGTCCTACTATATCCTTTTATATGTAGTTGTGGACAGTCTGATCAGTCTCTGTGACTGAAGCTCCTGACATCCATGCCCCAATACTGTACCCTCTTTCCTAGCATGCAGTTAATGATCTACGTTGCTTGATGGAAAAATTGTTTATTGAGATTATACATTACAACCTGACTAAAGGCTGTTTTGTAGCGTGACTCTGACAGGCGGTCCCCAGTGACTTGTTCCATTCGAATGGCATTTTTTTCTGCCTCCAGAATAACTTATTCCACTTTTGAGGGGTTTGGTAATGAGCTGCTGAGTTGAATTAACTGTGTTAGAGCAAAGAAAAGCACTGTAGTCGCAGCTGGAGTAGGACACGTTGGCTTGAAGTATGTGCGCCACAGACTGAATTAGCTGTGCCGTCGTTTGAGGCAGCATTAATAGATGCTAAAATGTGTGTGGGCCTGTTAAAAAGACACATCAGGAATATTACAGCTTCCTCTCGCTCTTCTCTCCCATCACTAGCTCAAGGGCACCCTGACATTTGCTGACTGCATCGTTCGCACCGGTTTAATTTTAAGACTTTTTTTTTTTTAAACGCTTTTGCATAAAAATGTCATTTTTGAGGAGGTTGCAAGTCATTTGTGGCAGTTGATTTATCACTGCTAAATGAAGTGCTTTCCCCTGCGCCTCCGCCCCTGCTGCTCCTTTCTGGGCCCGAGCTAAGCAGCCGTGAAATTGCCTGAATAATGTCGTTTAAATCCAATCTTACCGCGGCCCTTCACCTCCGCTGTTTAACGCTGCCTCTGCTGGGTGTGTTGGGAGAGCGTGTGCGCGAGTCTGTGCGAGTGTTTCCCTGTCCACATCATCTTTGCTGACCACTCAGACTCTATAGAACAATTTCCTGGACAGAGATTAATACTAAATTTGGATCCATCTGTCAGTTGAGGTTTTTCCATTGGAAATCGCTTCTCCATTAGCAATTTGCCCTCTGATGAGTTTATCAAAGGTCTTTATGCAGTCCTTTATACAGCAGTCTAGAACACAGTCCTTTATACAAGAGTCTAGAACACAGTCCTTTATACAACAGTCTAGAACACAGTCCTTTATACAGTGGTCTAGAATGCAGTAGTCTAGAACATTTTCCTTTATGGAGTAGTTCAGAATGCAGTCCTTTATACAGCAGTCTGAAACACAGTCCTTTATACAGCAGTCTAGAATACAGTCTTTAATACAGTGGTCTAGAATGCAGTCCATTATACAGTAGTCTAGTTTGCAGTAGTCTAGAATACAGCCCTTTATGGAGTAGCCTAGAATACAGTCCTTTATACAGCAGTCTAGAATACAGTCCTTTATACAGTAGTCTAGAATACAGCCCTTTATGGAGTAGTCTAGAATGAGGTCCTTTATACAGTAGTCTGGAATACAGTCTTTAATACAGTAGTCTAGAATACAGTCCATTATACAGTAGTCTAGTTTGCAGTAGTCTAGAATACAGCCCTTTATGGAGTAGCCTAGAATGAGGTCCTTTATACAGTAGTCTGGAATACAGTCTTTAATACAGTAGTCTAGAATACAGTCCATTATACAGTAGTCTAGTTTGCAGTAGCCTAGAATACAGTCCTTTATACAGCAGTCTGAAATACAGTCCTTTATACAGCAGTCTAGAATACAGTCCTTTGTGCAGTGGTCTATAATGCTGTCATCTACAATAGTTAGTTTAGATTACAGTCCTTTGTGCAGCAGTCTAGAATACAGTCCTTTGTGCAGTGGTCTATAATGCTGTCATCTACAATAGTTAGTTTAGATTACAGTCCTTTGTGCAGCAGTCTAGAATACAGTCCTTTGTGCAGTGGTCTATAATGCTGTCGTCTACAATAGTTAGTTTAGATTACAGTCCTTTGTGCAGCAGTCTAGAATACAGTCCTTTGTGCAGTGGTCTATAATGCTGTCGTCTACAATAGTTAGTCTAGAATACAGTCTGTTGTACAGCAGTCTAGAATACAGCCCTTTATGGAGTAGTCTAGAATACAGTCCTTTATACAGTGGTTGACAATACAATCCTTAATCAGAAGTCTGCAATAATCTAAAATGCAGTTCCTTTATACAGTAGGCTATAATGCAGTAGTCTAGAATACAGTCCTTTATACAGTGGTCTACTGTACAGTCCTTAATCAGTAGTCGACAGTAGAGTAGTCTAGAATACAGTAATTTATGCAGTAGTAATCTGTTGGGTTTTGAAACAGTGGATTGGTAATTGTGCATGAATGTCATACCAGGTAATGTGTCCATTTTAAAAATCTATCTGTAGTTCAGTCTTTTGTTAACTAACACATGCCTGTATCTGTGGTATCAGTGCCTGTTTCCCGCTGATGTCTCAATCACCTTGCGAGACAAAATGCTCATTGGTATGTCGTGTTTGCAACCCTCCCTCGACACCCCCCCTTCTTTTCATTTCCATTAGATAAAGCAACCCGGTTAGGAATTCCCGGACGGCCGTCGTTGTGGGGGTTTGTGGGAGGCCAGTGAGCGACGTGGCTCCGTTTAGCGATGGACTGATTGAATAATTGAGGAATTCGTCTGGCTGAGCCTGAGCCCCACTGCTGCTGCTGCTACTTATAAATCTCAACTGTGTCACTGCAATTAAAAAGCGCTTTCCTCCCCCCCTCTCGCTTCTCTCTCGCGCGCCCCTCTGCTGGTTTCCGGGGGTAACCCAGTTCTGCGGCACTGAATTAATTTCGCAAAGCACTGATTTAATAGTGCCTAAGGTGAAGGCTTTCCACAGATTGAGTTTTTTAAAAAAAAAAGATCCACCCATTTGGTCCAGGATGAACTTACAGTGAGAGAGAGGAGAGGGAGAGATAAAGAGAGAGAGAAAGAGATGGGTGATGATGGACGGAAGGAGATTATGAAGCGTTCATCAAATTCTCGTCCCTGGCTGCTAACAGCATCGCCTGCAGTTTGTATGATTCCGTTCACGTGCAGGACAATGCGTCGGCGGGTAATTGTATTATTGAACGTTTTCTGTTGTGACTGGGTTGAATGGAAAATGGATAACGCAGCAGCCATTCTCTCCTGTGAATCGAGCCAATGCGCACTGGCCGTCTGGTCCGAAGAGCAGGCTCTTTTTAATGGATTAGCTTGTGCAAGCAAACCAAGTCACACCAAAAGCCCACGTCAGCCACAAAGAACATTCTAGAATTCTTTCTCATGGAGCTCTGAACTCCCCACGGCTCACAGCTCTAGAACTCAAATCGAATCTAGATAGTTTGGTTTGACTTTCAGACAGATTTAGCATTAAGGCTTCTAACAAGTTATCTGTTTCTTTTTTTACTGCATTCAGATTCACACAGCTTGCCACAACTGTAAAATGCCTGTAGCAATTTTTGCAAACTTTTTAAATATATATATTCCACCACTTTCCAGAAATTTGTGATCTTCTATAAAAATGGAAACCATGGTTGAAGGACAATCGATGTAACAGCTCTTTGTCGTAGCGCAGTGGTTCCCAGTCAGTTACTACTCTGGGCAGTTTAGTATTTTCCGTGGTGTTGTAGGTGTTGTAGTTGAGACCATTAGATTTGAGACCAAGAGTTGGACAAATTGAGTCTGAGTCAAGGCTTAGTAGTTTCCAAGACCGGAAGTGTTTACGAAGAGTATAACTACTTAATAAGAACAAGAACTGCAACACTAACACACCCACTTCAATTCAAGAACTGTTTGTTAAAGCAAGGTAGTTGTCTCCAGGACCAGAATAAGGGAGCTACTTTTATCTTGGACCGATTTATAACTGTAACATATCTCTCTTTCTTTCTCTCAGGTGAACTGAGCATGCCTGTTCACTCACCACGCTACCCCAGCACGGCAGAGCTGGACGCCTACGCGCAGAAGACAGCCAATAACCCACTGTCCATCAAAATCTTCCCCACCAACATCAGGGTCCCACAACACAAGCACCTTAACCGGACTGTGAACGGCTATGACACCACGGGCCAGCGCTACAGCCCATACCCCCACCTTCATTCGGGGGGCTACCAGGGTCTGCTGGCCATTGTCAAAGTCTCCTCATCCTCTTCAGCCTCATCTTCATCATCATCGTTCGTGGCCTCCGCGAAGGCTGTGGTCAAGAATGCCGAGGGCAGGCGGACTAAGCTCTCCCCCGCCCAGGTAGCGGTGGCCCCCTACCCACCCCCCAGCAACAGCAGCAGCACTTTAGCCCACTGCCATGGCCAGACACTAGCTGTGCCTCCAAATGTGACAGTGGCTGGGTCTGTGATTCCCCTGGCTGGTGGCAGAGGAGGGCTGAATCTGCCCCCTCAGTCCAACCTGCCCTCCATCCAGAGCATTATCTACCAGATAAACCAACACTGCCAAGCTCAGGCCCTGCAGCAGGTCTCCACAGCACCCCCTAACCCCAGCCCCTGCAAGCAGGGAGCCACTGTAGTTGGAGTTTCCTCTAGTTCCTCCGGAGGGAGTTACATTGGTAACCTGGGATACTCCGGAACGGGACTACCTGGGCACAATGGGGATGCGATGAAGGTGTATTCTGAGGGTGTGGACTACATCTTGTGGCAGAAACAGCAGCAGCAGCAGTCCGTGCTGAGGATGTACAGTGGTGGGAGCGGTGGGGGAGGGGCGATTAGCAAGTCACCTGAGTCCTGTGCCCCAGGGAATAGTATCCTAGTGGCTGGAGCCCAGATATCTTCCTCTTCCCGGGCGTACCCAATGACAGCCAGCATGAGTGGAGGAGGAGGCGGGCTGGAGAAGGTGAGCTCTTCCCCTTTGAACTGTGCAGGCATGCAGGGAAATTTTGCAGTTGGGCAGTACTTTGGGCCACCCTGGAACAGCATCCTGGTCACCCCGGACAGCGACTGCTACAACCCTCAGGAGTTGCCAGGGACCACAGCCACCGCCGGGCACAGGGAGCTGAGCTTCCCGCCCCATCATCATCATCACCTTCATCATCACCACCACCATCATCACCACCCACCTTTAGACAGTGCAGGAGGCGTGTGCTGTAGCCTGCCGAGCAAAAGCCTGTGCAACGCTTCGGTCCTCAGCAGCAGCCTGCAGTCTCTGGAATACCTGATCAACGACATCCACCCCCCGTGCATTAAGGAGCAGATGCTGGGCAAAGGCTACGAGACCGTCTCAGTACCGCGACTGCTGGATCATCAACATGCACACATTCGACTGCCTGTTTACAGATAGAGTCCAGACTCTGATTCCCGGGAAAGCGTCTAGGCAGGTCCAGTGTGAAGGGATGGAAATCTGAGATCTTTTCAATCAAAAATAGAGGATGTTCAAGATTGTTCCGTAGTTAAGTGTGGCGACTTTGCCGTTAGCAGACTGGGAAGACATGGATCACCATTGGCCAATTGCCTGGAAAGCCAAGGGGTGCATTTGAGCTGATGGTTGGGAGAGAATGCTCTGCTGGGAAATAGAATGTTAAAGGATTCCATTTGAGGATTCTGTGATTCTGCCAACAGGGATTTTTAGTTTTTTTGTCCGATTGTTGCTTTGTTTTTAATTTCTTTCTCCGAGTTATCTGGACTAAACTTTGTGGTGAAAATAATCGCTTTGTACGAGGAGGAAGCAGCTTCCCTTGCTTATAACCAAGCGTGTGGCTTCATATGGTGGAAGAAGATGGTCTCAAAGGACCAAAGTTTAGGGCTTCAGATCATACATACATCTCCAAACACAGCCCTACATGTCTACACATCAGATGTTACAAATACAGAAGAATCCTACAGGATCAGTGCTTTCAAGTGTTGTTTGAAGATTGCGTAAAATTACACAAAAAATAAATGAATTGTATTAATAATTATGGCTATAATTGAAAATTGCACTGCTTGGGGAGCTAAAAATCTTGTGAGAGAATCGGGAAGCTGGAAACGAGTAGTTTGAATATGATGTATTTATGAAACTTGAAAAACTTGAACTTATTTTTGTTGTTTTATATATTTGTAGTAAATGATATGCATTGGCTGCTAAGGGGAAAAACGTGTCTCGAACGCTTAGTTTTTTATTGTTTAATTATGGGTTGTTTCTGTTTTTTTCCTCTTCTGGCTCTGTTTGTAATTCCGAAGGTCTAATCACTGCTTTGGTTCGTAAGGGACCGTACGCCGGAGCTTCACGGCTTGTTACTAACACTGGAATCCGCTGGAGTCTTGAAATGTACGTACAGCAGACGGTTACTGAAGTGATGGGTGTTTCGAACATCTAGAATCAAGAATGTCCTGATATTTAAGGTCCTGATTTTTTGCCTCTTTGGTGTGACGTTAGAGAATTTCTTCTTCTTCCTTTGTTTCACTTGAATCCCGCTGGACGCTGTGATGTGCGGTTGTTTATAGGCTGTTGCTTCTGTAGTTAAGCACATGTATTCAGACAGATGAGGCCAGAGCAGATATTCTGGTTAGGAAATCAAGAATTAAAGTGGAGCCGAGTGATTGAGAATTGAAGCTGGCAGGAAACGGCATTTCCTTCCAAAGTTTCTGAGAGGAGCAGGTGTGTCTTTCTGGGTTGATCTGATTGGTTGGAGAAGCAGGTTAATCGTTCTCCAGTGATCTGATTGGCTATGAAAGCAGAAGCTCAGTCACACTAAGAAGTCTCTGACTTCTTTTTCTCTTCTGGAGGTGGAGAAGGTGTGAACTGCTGCCTCTCCTCCTCCTCCATCATCTCTCCATCCTTTTTCTCTCTTTATTCTCTCTTCCATCCTCCTCTTTACTCTTTCTCCTTCTTCTTCTTGGTTTCTTCCCCATCTACTTCTCTCTCTTCATCCTCCATTGTCTCTCCAGCTTCCTCTGTATTCTTTTTCTCCATCTTCCTCTTGGTTCCTATTCCATCCACCATTTTTTTCTCTTTTTCCTCCATTATTTCTCCACCCTTTCTTTATGCTCTCAATCCTCCATTTTATTCCCTTTCTGCATCGTTCCATCCATCCTCCTCTTTGTCATCTCTCCATCCTTCTCTTTATTCCTGCTCTTCCTCACCTCTCTATCCTCTTTCTCTGTACTCTTTTTAAATCTTTTCTTTCTCTTCATCATCCATTGTCTATCCATCTTCTTTCTCCCTCTTCTCTCCATATTCTTTGTCATCTTTGTTCTTTTTGTTCTTTTTCCACCTTCCATCCTCTTCCCCTCTCTCCATCCTTCTTCTTCTCTCTCTTAATCCTCTATTGTCTCTCCTTCTTCTTTCTCCTTATTCACTCTGTCGTTTCTCCTGTTTTCATTCTCTTTCTCTATTCATCTTGTTTTGTTTCCCTATCCTCAAGCCTCTGTCCTCTTTCCATCCTCCATCCTTTCCCATTTGTTTTTCTCCTTATTCTGTCCATCCTCCTGTTTTATTCTCTCCATGTTTTTGTTCTCTTTCAATCCTCGATGTTCCATCCTCTTTCTCTTGTCTCTCCTTTGGTCCTCTCTATCCCTCCATCCTCCTGTCTCTCATTCTTCTCTCTCTGTCTCTATTGCTCTGTCCATCCTCTCTCTCTCCACACTGTATTAGCAGCTCGCTCGGCCCCGCCGCCGGTCTCTACACCGTGGTGTTTATTCAGACTGTGACGTCTCCGTGAAAGCGCTGCTCTTTTCCAGCTGTGAGGACTAATGCCTCGTGGGACAGAGAGCGGGAGGGTGGGGGGTGGGGGTTTGTGTGTGGGGGGGGTAAGAGCAGAGGAGAAACGGAGAGAAATTGGATCAGCACTGCAGCCCCGTCGCTAAATTAGCATTTCTTTTGTCAGTCAACTTTCACTGGAAAATTGAATTTCTAAACTCTGGAGAGAGAGAGGGGGAGAGAGAGAGAGAGAGAGAGAGAGACAGAGACAGAGAGAGAGTTTGTTTTGTTTTTTTTCTCTTTTTCAGTCGGAGGCAGAAAGCTGGCTACAGTCTAGGTTTATGAAGTGCAATTATTATGACTGTATGAAGTTCTTTTCCTTTTCTTTCTCTGAGCTCACACCAAAAAAAAGGAAAAAAAGAAAAAAATGGAAAAAGGAAAATAAAAATATTGAGCTGCAGTTGTGATTCCGGTACATTCCCACTGTCCTATATACTCATTCCCTGTCTGTTTTGAGGTGCAGAAATAAATAAATGGATTTCAAAAATTTATTTAAAACTTAAACCTGACTCTTTGTCTTTTTTACCTTTACCGTCGTTATTTATATCTTATAATTAAAAACAAAACACACACAGACGTCATGGGCCAGTTAAAAGAGTTTATTTATTTAAAAAAAATGTATTTACTAATACCAGAATTGATGTTTAAGGGCTACTGAATGATCCATGAATCACAATTAATCTCATTAAATTATGTAGTTAGTTATAATTGCATTATTTTCCATGGCTTATCATGATTAATCACATTATTTTGAGCAGTTAATCACGAATAATCACATTATTTTGCATTGTTAATCATGATTATTCACATTTTGTGCAGTTAATTGTGATAATCACTTTTTTTGTAGTTAATCATGAATAATCATCTTTTGTGTAGTTAATTCTGATGAATCGAATCATTTTGTGATGTTAATTATTTTGCATAGTTATGATCACATTATTTTGGATAGTTGTGATTAATCACATTTTATACAGTCATTAGTGAAATAACTGCAGTTAATCATGATTAATCACATTATTTTGCACAATTAATCATGATTAATCATGTTATTTTTTGTAATTAATAGTGATTAATCGCATTTCTTTTTTTCTCAAATTTGACCTTAAAGATTTTTTTTATTTTAAAGCACTGCTTTTTGTTACAGCTATATGAGTTATTAGTTTTTAATAATTTAATAACATTATTTTCTTTGTGTGAATGCAGGGTTTACATATAGCTGCATGTAAAAATCACCCACAGAGTGAGCGCATCATAATCATAACTTTTTAGTTTTGTTTATGTTATAGTAAACCATATAGCTGTATCTATTATAGCATATTGTCAAATATATAGAAAATGCCAGCTGTCCTTTACACTGTGTTAAACCTTTATGATAAACGGAGCAACAGAGGTGATGAAACATAACTTGGAAACAAATCCTGTTCCATTAACTTCCATTCAAAGTTTTTCCTTCTCCTGTAGAGTTACTATTTTAGCGATACGAGGTTTGATTACAGACTACTGTCATATTCACATTGAGATGAAATGTGTGTAGGTTTTCTGAGACAGTCTAAAGAATCACGACTGCTTTATCGCACAGCGGCAAAAATCCCACCAAATGCTGACACACCGGTGGGCCGTAATTCAGCACAGGTGTGTAATAAAAGCCCCCTGAAGCAGAAGGACTTTCTCAGCTTTGGGTTGTTTGTCACTGCTCCTCCAGCTGCAGCCCTGACCTCGTCCTCTCCTCATCCCTCGCTCCACACGGCTGATTTCCACAGAGCCGTACAAACACTCGTCTGCTCTGCATAATCACTCAGTTTCTGCAGTAATTACGTGACGACTTTCACAGCCTCAGCTTCAGCCTCAGCCTCGGCCTCGGCAGGAGAACAGCGCTAAAGCAGAGAGAGTGTCAGTCACTCTGAGAGTGTGATTACATCTCTGAGGACTCTCCTCCTCCTCCTTTCTGCACTCCCTCTTTCCTCTCATCCTTCATCTTTTTCCTTTTCCCTGACTTGTTAATGGGTTTGGGGAGTCATGTGGAGGCAGGATGTTCTCTCTCTTATCATTCTCTTTCTCTTCTCTGCTTCTTCTCATTCTATGCTTTTATTAACCTCTTCTCTTCTCTCTGTCACTCTCCCTCTCTCATTCTCTTTCTTTCACACTCTTTCTCTTCTCTCTCTATTTCCCTCTATCTCTGTCATTTCTTTCCCTCTTTCTCTTTCTGTCTGTCTGGGTGGAAACACAAGGTAGGTGTTTCCAATGAAGTGGCCAGTGAGTAGAAGCACAGGGTAGGTGTTTCTAATAAAGTGGCCAGTGGAAGTACAAGGTAGATGTTTCTAATAAAGTGGCCAGTTAGTGGAAGCATATGGAAGGTGTTTCTAATAAAGTGGCCAGTTAGTGGAAGTACAAGGTAGGTGTTTCTACTAAAGTGTCCAGTTAGTGGAAGCATAAGGAAGGTGTTTCTGATAAAGTGGCCAGTTAGTGGAAGTACAAGCTAGGTGTTTCTAATAAAGTGGCCAGTGAGTGGAAACACAAGGTGAATGTTTCTAACAAATTGGCCAGTTAGTGAAAGTACAAAGTAGGTGTTTCTAATAAAGTGGACAGTAGTTATTTCTTCAATCCTTTCATCTCCTTTTAAGCCTGGGACCAGCTGGTGTTGTCCTAAAGTGACCCTTCCTTCATCCCCATGTAGCTGACAGCAGGTGGACCTGCAGCACTCAGTGTACCCGATGTGGAAAAAATGTAACTTAGCAACTGAAAGAGTTTTTACACAGCCAAGGCTGAGCTGTGAACTCCGCGAAGATCTGAGGCCTGTGATAACTGCCACTTTCAGAGCCACCAACCACCGCAAAGAAGTGTGAAGCCAAAGAGGCGAGTCAGTTTCATTTGAGGTTGTTTTCATTGTTTAAAGGAAGAGTTCAGTTAAAACATCTAATTTACAGAGTTTTCCTCAAATGCAGCACATCAGCCGGAACACATTTGGTGTCTGACGTTTACTTCTTTACTTTTGTACTGGAGCTACGAGGCTAATGGAGCTAACTAGTACTTCCACTCACTGGCCACTTTATTGGAAACACCCACCTTGTACTTCCACTGACTGGCCACTTTATTAGAAACACCTTCCTTATGCTTCCACTCACTGGCCACTTTATTAGAAACACCTACATTCGTCTTCCATCACCTGTTTGGTGTCTTAAGTCTGCTTCTTCAGTTTTTAGCACTGGAGCTACGAGGCTAATGTGGCTTGCGCCATGCTAATCAGTGGGTTATTAGCTCACTTTAATTGTTAGCCACATTAGCCTTGTAGCTCCAGTGCTAAAAACTGAAGAAGCAATCTTCAAACACTAAACATGTCTGTATTTAGGGCAGTGTGGAAAACACTGTCCCATCGCTTTAAACACATTTAAATTTCAATGCAGAGCCCTAAACGTGTGGATAAAGGTCCATATTTTGGGGGGCTGTCTGGGTCTCCCCCTTCTTGTCATCTGCTGAATGTGTTTCCACCCCCGGTCACCCCCTAACCTCCGAACAAACGCTCAGACAGATTGGAGTCAGGGACAATAGTGGGAATAATAGCGTTACAATAATAGAGCAGGACTACTTAAAGCACGCTTTAACACTGAAACGCTCTCAGCTGCTGCTGCCTCAGCGCAGCATATGGTCCAGCATTGTCTGAGGACCTATAGCGAGAGAGAGAGAGAGAGAGAGAGAGAGACAGAGAGAAGATGGAGAGAGAGTTTCCTCTTCTGTCAGTGTTTCAGGCTCCGTTGTGTCCAGACTCCTATAACAAGAGTCAGTGGGCAGATGCTGAAGGGCTCTTTAAGAGGCAACAGGTTTTCTGTTCTTTTCTAAGGTCAGTGAAACGAGTTGAGATTAATGGTAATCGTCAGATCACGAACAGAGAGAAAAATAGAGGGAGAGAGAGAGAGAGAGAGGAGAGAGAGAGAGAGAGAAGAAGAGCAGGGGCAGAAGAAAAGAGAGAGAAGAACAGAAGGAAACGAAAGAAAGGGGGGAGAGAGAGGAAGAAGATGGAGAAAGAGGGTAAGACTTGGGAGAGAGCAATAGAGACAGAGAGAAAGGGAGAGAGAGAGGCTTTGACTTTCAACCCCCTTTATTAAAGCATTATTAGTTAAGAGACTTTACATGAGTGTTTTGATTAAAAAAAAAAAAAATCAAACTCTGCTGTGTGATTCCACTAGAGCTCAGAACAGTTTTAAAACATCCACCTCCTGCCCTTCAGACACTGACCTGAAGGACTTACACACTGATAACTTTGCTTGTCCCACTAAGAAATTAGCCAAAGTACATTTAGAACGCTGAGCGTTTACAGCCTCTGAGCACTCTGTCCAGGAACTGAAATAGAGGACCCAGCCCTCTGAGCACCCTGTCCAGGAGCTCAAACAGAGGACCCAGCCCTCTGAGCACTGTCCAGGAACTGAAATAGAGGACCCAGCCCTCTGAGCACCCTGTCCAGGAGCTCAAACAGAGGACCCAGCCCTCTGAGCACTCTGTCCAGGAGCTCAAACAGAGGACCCAGCCCTCTGAGCACTCTGTCCAGGAGCTGAAATAGAGGACCCAGCCCTCTGAGCACTGTCCAGGAACTGAAATAGAGGACCCAGCCCTCTGAGCACCCTGTCCAGGAGCTCAAACAAGAGGACCCAGCCCTCTGAGCGCTCTGTCCAGGAGCTCAAACAGAGGACCCAGCCCTCTGAGCACTCTGTCCAGGAGCTGAAATAGAGGACCCAGCCCTCTGAGCACCCTGTCCAGGAGCTCAAACAGAGGACCCAGTCCTCTGAATGCTCTGTCCAGGAGCTCGAAGAGAGGACCCAACCTCTGAGCAATCTGTCCAGGAGATGAAATAGAGGACCCAGGCCTCTGAGTGCTCTGTCCAGGAGCTTGAACAGAGGACCCAGCCTCGGAACGCTCTGTCCAGGTGCTCAAACAGAGGACCCAACCCTCCGAATGCTCTGTCCAGGTGCTCAAACAGAGGACCCAACCCTCCGAGTGCTCTGTCCAGGAGCTCGAACAGAGGACCCAGCCCTCTGACAGGTGGGAAATGCAAAATGGTTGAACAGCAGGGTTAAATTTTGACACAAACCCATTTCTAGGTACAGCACTGTGAAGGACCCTCCACTGGAGGTCTCCTGAAGGTTTGGGCAAGGGGCTTTTGTACAGGAGCCTCCATGAAGGCCACAGACCCTCAGGGACAAAGAGATGGGCTCTCCATTTAGAGTCACATCTCTCCTTCAGCTCATGAAAATGCAAGGATTGAACGCAGCTCTGATACAAAGCTTTCTTACCAGCTGTTGAGAATGGCAACTTCTGCAACCCACTCATGGAGAGAAGTTGCCACTCGCTAACCCCGGGTTCAGAAACAGAGGGGCTGACAAATAACTCTGGAAAGGACACTTCAGCCAATCCCCCAGCCAGAGCACCAGTCACAGAAGCCTTTAAGGGCAGAGACAAAGAAGCTTTAAAGGGCTGAGTCAGGAAGGGAGGAAGAGAGAGAGAGACAGAGACAGAGAGAGAGAGGTTGTGTTAGACTGTGTTCTCTTCTGATTTGAAATTTGTCTGTAAATTAAGTAAACCAGCAGCGAGGAGCTGCTGAACATTAAACACTCGTCTGGAAACTCCCTCCTTTTTTCTCAGCCGTGGTTTAGGATGGCGTTCTGTCCACAGAGCCCTGGGCTCTTCAGCTAACAAGCAGGAGAGAGCAGGACCACCCACACATGCTCAGAGGGGCTGCAGCTGAGGAGCGGTCAAGCTTCAGAGAGCCGCTGAGGTGAGACCGCTGCCTGATGAAGTGGGTCAACACAGATCCGAGGCAGAGCAGTGGACTGTTTGATGGTCAGTGGTTTGTTTGTTTGAAGTGTTGCTCTGACTTTACTCCACATCTACTGTTCTCACTGACAGCTGAGCTCTAACCTCTGCAGGCCCTCGAGTGGACATGTGTTTAGATAGTTTTAATTAATGTAATCAAATAAAATATTTTCCCCCATAACCAGGACTCTGTTGTGAAAACTGGTCGATGACTCAATCTGAATGGATTCCTGCAACAACCAATAAAAACTGAGAGCACAAAAGAAGAAAATATTGTAAGTAAACAAAGAAAAATGGTGAAAAATCACTCACGTGTGAAGCTTTTAATGAGCTGAGTTTGAGGCACAAGCACAATCGAGTTTATGTACATTTAAAAGTCTAAAAATACCAAACTGATCACATTTTAAATCCATGATCCTCACTTAATTATGTTTACCTGCTGCTTCTTTATTTGTTTATTTGTGTTTATTTGCATCTCCTAGTAATGGGAGAATGTAAGCTTAGTGAGTTCTGTTCAGTTCAGCACAACTTAAAAGTTGAGTAGTGTGTGATCCCACATTGTTCAGTGTGTGATCCCTAATATTTCAGTCGCCCAAAACAATCTGCAGAAACCAGTCGGATATTGTGAGATGCCCAGTCTTTTCATAAGACTTGTAGTTTACCCATGACATAAGTTGTGGTGAGCTGAATGATGTTGAGTTGAGTTGAGATGAGATGAGATGAGATGAGATGAGATGAGATGAGATGAGATGAGAGGAGATGAGAGATGATATGAGACGACTTGAGATTAGTTGTTATGAGATGAGTTGACATGAGTTGAGATGACGAGCTAAGATGACATGAGTTGAGACAAGTTGAGTTGAGATGACATAGATTACTTGAGTGACATGAGTGACTTGAGATGAGTTGAGAGATGAAATTAGTTGAGAGATGACATGAGGTGACGAGTGCAGTTGAGATGAGATGAGATTAGTTGAGAAGACAAGTTGAGATGAGATGGCAAACTGAGTTGAGATGAGTTGATCTGAGATGGCAAGTTGAGTTGAGCTGAGTTGAGGGATGAGGAGGCGAGTTGAAAGGAACTGAAAGGAGTTTAGTTCAGTTGAGTTGACAAGAGCAGAGATTAGATGTTTTGATCTTAAATGAGTTGATATGAGTTGAGATTATTAGTTGAGATGATATGAGACTAGTTGAGATGAGTTGAGGGATGACATGAGTTGAGTTGAAAAGAGATGAAAGGAGTTGAGTTCAGTTGAGTTGACAAAAGAGTGGGGCTTAGATGTGTTGAGCTTAACTGAGTTGATAAGAGTTGAGCTGAGCTGAGGGAGTTTATATGAGTTGAGTTGAGATAAAATGAATCAAGTTGAGATGGCAAACTGAATCGAGTTGTGCTGTGCTTGAGATGAGCTGAGTTGAGAGATAACGAGATGAAACAAGTTGAGGTGAGATGTGCTAAGTTGAGATGAGACGAAGTGAGATGAGATGAAATGAACTGAGTTGATATCAGATGAGTTGAGATGCAATTTGCGTCATCATGGCAGTCATCTACATGCCTGTATTTGAAGACTTTTTCTCAATCTTTTCTTTTCACTTCTTTTTTCTTTTCTTTACACTTTTTTCTTTTTCTGTTCTGTTCTCCTCTTGTTCTCTCTCTGGTTTCGTTACCCCCTCGCTCTCTCGCTCTGTTCTGTGCCACTGCTTCTGTGCTACAGTCATTAATTAGCTCATCTCTGCCTCTGTTCAGCCGTCTGTCAGAGAGAGAGAGAGAGAGAGAGAGAGAAAGAGAGAGAGAGAGAGAGAAAGAGAGAGAGAGAGAAAGAGAGAGATAGATAGAGAAGTAAAAAACTGTGAGAGAGAGAGAAAGAGGGATAGAGAGAGGCAGCATCCTGAAAGAGAGAGGGAATAATAAAATACTGAGAGAGAAAATGAGAGAGTGAAAGAGAGAGAGAGATAATAAACACTATCGTTCTTTATCTCTTCATCCTCCCTTCACTCTTTTTCTCTCAGGACGGAGGGAGGCACAGAGGAATAAAAACAAGGACAGCTGCTCACTCTGTGGAGCCCTGGCACTGACACATACACACACACACACACACACACACACACACACACACACATACACACACACACATACACACACACACACACACACACACACACATTAGCCTCGCAGCTCCAGTGTAAAACTAAAGAAGTAAATTGAACACGTCCCATCTGATCCTCTAAATTCAGATGTGTCTGTTCAGCATCAGAGAACCGGTTACATTATTATACATCAATAGCGTACAAACAGTGTTAATGTACAAACAACACCAGAACAACAGTCATTCATCAGCAATGTACAGTGTTAATGTAAACGCAAACAAACAACAACAGTACAACAATCATTCATCAATAACGTAGTGTTAATGTACACTCAAACAGACACCAGTACAACAATCATTCATCAATAACGTAGTGTTAATGTACACTCAAACAGACACCAGTACAACAATCGTTCATCAATAACGTAGTGTTAATGTAAACGCAAACATACAACACCAGTACAACAATCATTCAACAATGTACACTCAAGCATACAACACTAGTGCAACAATCATTCATCAACAACATAGTGTTAATGTACACTCAAGCAAACAACACCAGTACAACAATCATTTATCAACATAGTACAGTGTTAATGTACAAACAACACCAGAACAACAGTCATTCATCAGCAATGTACAGTGTTAATGTAAACTCAAACAAACAACACCAGTACAACAATCATTCAACAATGTACACTCAAGCATACAACACTAGTATAACAATCATTCAACATAATAGTGTTAATGTACACTCAAACATACAACACCAGTGCAACAATCATTCATCAACAATGTACAGTGTTGTTGTCTCTCTCACTGTACTTAGGATGGAGTATGGAGAACCTTGAAGGTCATTTTAATCAGTCTTTTAGATAATTGTAGCCCTCTCTCTCTCTGTCCCCTCCCCTCTCTCTCCCTCCCTCCACCCTTCCCCCTCTCTCTCTCTTTCCCTCCCTCCACCCCTTCCCCCTGTCTCTCTTTCCCTCTATCTTTCTTTCCCTCCCTCCACCCCTTCCCTCTCTCTCTCCCCCTCTCTCCACCCCTTCCCTCTCTCTCTCCCTCCCTCTACCCCTTCCCTCTTTCTCTCCCCCCTCTCTCCACCCCTTCCCTCTCTCTCTCCCCCTCCCTCTACCCCTTCCCTCTTTCTCTTTCCCTCCCTCTACCTTTTCCATCTTTCTCTCTCTCTATCCTAGGACACTCTTACCTGATGGGAGGCTCAGCTCAGGCAGAAAGAGGCTTGAAACAAGAGGAAAAGATTGTGAAAGTGTGTGTGTGTGTGTGTGTGTGAGAGAGAGAGAGAGAGAGAGAGAGAGAGAGAGAGAGAGAGAGAGATTGGTGATTTCAGATGGCCAATCAACCACTCACTATCCATCACAACCGGCAAAGAAAGAGGGCAAGAGAGAGTGGAGACTGAGAAAAAAAGGAGGTAGAGAGTGGGGAGAGGGGGGGCAAGAGAAAGACAGAAAGAAAGATTAGACTGACAGAAAAAGCTAAAGATAAGAAAGCAGAAAAGCAAAGATGGGGAAGAGAAAGTGGAGAGAGAGAGAAGAGAAAGAGGGAGGGGAAAAGAGAAAGAGTGGAGAGAGAAAAAAGAGAAAGGAGAAATAGACATGGGAGTGAGAAAAGGGGGAAAAGAGGAAAAAGGCAAAGAGAAAATAGAGAGAGATGGAGAGGAGAGAGAGAGAGATGGAGAGAGAGAGAGAGAGAGAGAGATAGAGAGCTTTGTAGTGGTTAAATTGGATTAGAGGTTTAGTCTGTATCATTTTTAATAGTGAGCGGCTGAGTTTCACAACCATTTAGCATTCAAAATGTATTTATTTATATATTTATTTATTTTATCTTTCAAGCCGCACAAATCTCACTCCAAAGCGCTGTCAGGGAGAGTAGAAGAGCTTCATGAAGAGCGTCTGTGTTGTGCTTTTGTTCTTATTAGTCAGAGAAAGCACGCTTCAGTAAATGACTAACATTTCTCTGTTAGCTGTGTGCAGCCGGGACGTTCAGTCAGCGCTTTTATTCCACTCTGTCATTCATTTCCCACTTTATTTTCTTTAGCTGGGGACAAAAAACGCATGCAAACTTTACAGGCCTAAGAGATTGGAATTCGCAGAATTGAGACTTCGCCAATCACTCACACTGGAAGAAAAGCAAAGGCATCTCTTTCACCATCCATGCTCATATTTTTCAGCGCTGCTGGGAAAGAAATATGCTCAGAATTGATTTAATTTCTTTGTCTCTGTTGTTTACCTTCACAAATGAGAGTAATAAATGTTACCCGGATTTTTCTGAAACAGAGGCTTTTAGAGAAAGTGTTTAAACCTTTGTTTCTGAGTGATGGGATTTCAGTTCCGTTGCATTAGCTGCTGTCCCTGGATCGTGCTTTCCATCCTATCTGCTTGTGCATACTTCTTTTTCTCCTCACTGTCTTTCCTCTTCTCTGTTCCACCATTATTCATCAATGCCTCCTAGTCCCTTTGTGCCTTCCATCACCTCCCAATCTCTGAATCTCTTCATTTGAAGACATACAATTCACTAAGTTCTTTGCACTTACCATCCACTTTGTTTGAAACACCTACCTTGCAATTCCACTCACTGGTTTGGGGTCATGGTTTTGTAGGGGTTGTGGTGGTGGTGGTGGGGGGGTGGTCACTGTGCTTGTAATGCATTGGTGTAGACAAAAGTCCCAGTCCAGCCCTGATGTGAAATGAAGTCCTAATAAACAAACATACCGAATATATGGAATAAGGAAAATCCAACAGCTCTGGCGTTACTCCATACTGGATCAAATTCAACTCAGCCTATGGACCAATGGAATGGTTCCATGGGGTGGGTCGATGGTAAGCGCTGGACTAGGACTCCACATCGCCCCTGGACTTGTCCCCTCTTGGGAGCTGGCAAGTTGTAAGTAGCTGGGTGCTGAAGTGGTTTGACCTCTGGCCTTTCATTGTTGGGGTCGTGGGTTTGAGCCCTATATGGTCTGTGACTGCATGTTAGTGGAAATGCAGTCCTTTCATTGTTTCAAATAAATAAATACACTTGCAGAGTTGTCAGATGAAAGAATCTGACATCAATAATATGTCATATATTAGATGGTGCATCCAAATGCAGGATTCAGCTAGCTAATCAAACTGCAAAATATTGGCAGCCAATGAGAATGCAAGATACTGGAAGCCAATAAAAGTGCAGTATACTGACAGCCAATCAGAAAGCAGGATGTTGTCAGCCAATAAGAATGCAAGATACTAACAGCCAATCAGAACACAAGATGCTGGAAGCCAATCAGAAAGCAAGATTCAGCTAGCCAGTTAGAGTGCAGGATTCAGCTGGCTAATCAGAGTGTAAGACACCTGCAGCCAATCAGAGAGCAGGATTCAGCTAGCGAATCAGGGTGTATGATACTGGCAGCTAATCAGAGAGCAGGATTGAGCTAGCCATTCAGAGTGTAAGACACTGGCAGCCAATCAGAAAGCAGGGTTCAGCTAACCTATCAGAGTGTATGATACTGTCAGAAAATCAGAGAAAATTCCCCGGATGACGTACGTTCTTTTTTTCCAAAACGGACTCCAGCCCAGCGTCAGGTTTGTCCGTTCAGCTGGGATCAAAGAATCGGATTGTATTTGTGCTTAAAGACATTCAGCCAGTTTGTTTTGTGCTTCGTCTCGTGTTGAGCTGCGTCTTCAGTATCAGCTCAAACTGGAGTGAAAGCACCCGTAAAGTTTCAGCCTTGGATTTTCCAGTATGGAAAATGTCACAGCGTCACAAAAGGACTTTTTTTGACGTAGCTGATATATGTTCTGATATTCTGCCCTTTTTTGCAGTGCAGAAAAAAATCTTCATGTCTAGTTTGTCTAATTTTGATGAGAAAAAATCAGTCAAATAATTTGCATTTTCATGTTTTTTGCGTTATGTTTGGTGCGTAACGGCCTGAAGCCACTGAAGCTCTGAGAGCTTCCACACAGGCTTTAACTTGGCTGTTTGTAATCCAGTTTGAGCCCCATTTTAGCTGATCATTTTAGTGTTTGTGAAAGTTCGATTTGCTGAAACAGCTGCTCCATCATCTTTGTTGTTGTCATGCCAACAACACTTCTTTTAAAGCTTGGATTACTTCAGTATTTCTGTTCTGTATTTTTGTGATGCTCATCAATGGGCTGCACCTGCATTTCTGAACAAGCTGCTTTGGCTACCGTAGAAAAGGCTTTACAAATATTGACACCTGCTCACGAAAACAGGTTATTTTTTAACATTGTGACACCAAAGTGAATTAAACAGACGTAGGGAGAGAGACAGAGAGACAGAGAGAGGGTGGAGAAGGATGACTGCTAGTGAAAGACTCACCTCAGCAGGGACTAAACCTGTGAGAACATCTGAAGATGAACTGAGATAAGCAAAGCTTTGGATTTAGCTTTGGCTCACTCTGAAGCAGCTGGTGAGAGAAAGCAACAGGCCTGACCCACTTTGCCCTGATTAGTTAGAGGGTAACAGTATGACCCTGCGCACTCGGCCCCCCGAGCGAGTGAGAGAGAGAGAGCTTTAAAGAAAAAGAAACAGAAGGAAATTTCTATTCCTCAACCTTCAAATGGTGCCATTTTGCTTCATCCCAAAATCCAGGCTCAGCTGTGCCTCTTACCGTTAAGCCGGTGGCGTAGTCAGAGTTTCATTTTAAGGGGGTCTGTTTACAGGTTGAGGGGTCCGTCTAGCAAGTATCATGTCCCAGAGACATCGCTAGAGTGGGAATGAACACAACCAACTAGCCAACCAATACACACCTATGGAAACATTGCTTGAGACAATTGCAAAGCTACTTACTCAAATTTTCTGTTCGACTTTAAATGACGTTAAACGTTATATCATTTAAGCCAGTGGTCACCAAAAGTCCTCCTGAAGATCTATTTTCCTGAAGTTTGTTCCAACTTACATCTAATATGTTCCACCTGTCCTTCGCTAACACTAAAAGCATCTGATCCAGCCAATCAAGGACCTCTGACGAAGTTCATTGGCTGGAGCAGGTGTCGCAGATTGTGGACAGACTGTTCAGCCTTACATTTTGTAATGTTTTCATTGTCATTGGAAAACTTTTTAACATTCAGAAATCTAAGGTGACCTGGCCTCCAAGTGGGGTTGCCTAGATCCCCCCAGGCCCCCCTGTAGCCATGCCCCTGCATGATGGCACCACTGTGTTTGTGTGTGAACAAGATTAACAGCATAGCAGCTTTAGAGAGGCTTACTCAGCCAGAAAGACAAAGCGTTGTCTATCTCTCTGAGCAGAAACACAGCTCTCATTAGCCAAACTCACTCACCAACACCCAGGGCTGAACGACATGGACTTCCAATAGCTGTTATGTGCATATATGATATCAAATATATATCACTCAAATGCATATCGCTGTTGTCGGAAGAAAACCTCTTATCTCCAAAATGAGAACTATACAGAAAAATGAAAAAACCTACTTTACTTTGAATGTAAGTCAATGGAACCAGATTTTTTTCCAAGTCATTTTGGGTCATTACTTTAGTCCATTCATCATGAAATTCGAACACAATGTAAAGGGAAACAGATTCAAATTATGTCAAAAACTAAAAAATGACAAAAATAGATACAAGGAGATACAAGGTTTTCTTCTGACAGTTGCGATATATAAATTGTTAGCTCAATCCCATTTCTTATTTTTACCCCTACCCCTTGTTTTCAAGGGTCACCTGCCCCTTGGAACTGAATTACATGGCAGGTGACATGGTTGAAATCTTCCCCTACGAAATGGGACAACCCTTCAAGAACCCGACAATGATGTCATCAGTAGTCATTGATGTAAACAGATATGGTGAGTTGGACATCCTTTTGTGGTTTTCTGCAGCAAATCAGAGAGACGTTAGAAAACAAAGACGTTTTCAATGCCTGGGAATGCTGGTGGATTGGTTTGTGATATGTTGGGTAGACTGCAAACACATTTTGTTGTAGTTAGCCTAGCTACACAACATGCTAGCCAGTGTGTATAACGATAGTGACTTTGGATTCTGTTAATGTTTGATGAACCCGTTTGTGATACACATGTAACATGTTTATTTTATTGATTTGTGTGTTGATTTCTCATAACACTCCGTTTGGAGGACGATGTACCCCTAACACTTCGCCCTACCCCTAACAATCGGGACACCCTACCCCTAGACATGAACACGCAAAACTGAGGAGTAGGGCTAACTGGTAGGAGTTTGGGGTGAAATGGGATTGGGCCTTAATATTTCCTATTGTGGTAGCTACACACCATCATGAAAGAACATTCAGAAAGATCAGTAAGACAGTTCACTAGTTTGAAGGTGCTGCATCACTGACCTTGAACAGGCTGGATTATCTAGAAATCTGCAGTTTGTGTGAAAAAGCTGCTGCTGGGTCAATTCCATTAGTTCAGGATCAGTTCAGGAGATCTAACCAGGTCAGCAAGGTGAACCTATTCATTATTTGAAAAATCAGACATGGCCAATTATGACACAAGCCCCAACCCTTGGTTTGCGAGGCTCAGAAAAAACTGCACAGTTCTTCAGGCATCCAGTGCCTGAGCTGGAAATTCAAAGAAATGCAGCTCAATATTACATTAAGCATGTTCAAATAAAACCAGCATAAAGGAAACAGGGAAGAATAAAAAAAGATAAAAAAAAAGCAAAACCTTTTTGAAGGTATAAGTAAAATTAGATTTAATTTTTAGAATTTAAAACTACTTGACTAAAATGAGCAGATTAAAAAGCTACTCTTTTCTTCTGTTGGACTTCACTAATTACCGAAACTTCTGGCATCTTATGGCATCTTATTATCAGTCCAGCACCAAGGGTTCCAGTTTCATGGTTTTTGGTGCTGAAGATTGGTATCAGCATGACCTTATGGTACTCGAGAGTGTTCTCCTCTGTCTTTGGTAACACTTGCAGCTGACGCTAACAACAATTTAGCAAATCGCTGCTGTCGGAACAAAACCTTGTATCTTCAAAAATAGTAACTTTACAGGAGAAGGAAAAAACACACTTCACATTTAATGTAAGTCAATGGAACCAGACATTTTTCCAAGTAATTCTGGGCCATTTCTTTTGGTCCATTCATCATGAAATTTACACACAATGTAAAGGCCAACAAGCATTTTCAAATTATGTCAAAAACTGAAAAACGACAGAAATGGAGATATGTAGTTTGTTCTGACAGCAGCGAAATGCTTCACTCTTCCACATATAATATAAAGCCGCCGAACACTAATACAAACCAATAAGTGCACCTGAATGTAACCTAGAATGGTATCTTGATGTGTCAATTGATATTTTTACAATTATTACATTGTAAATGGTTCGCTAAGGTGATATAAGTCGTAGTTCAGAAGCTAACATTAACATTATTAGCATCGCTAATGCGCTAGCTCCCACAGAACAAGTGTTTTTGCTCAAATTTTTACACTGAACGGAAATATAAGCTTTGTTTGAACGTACAATTGAATCTGCGTAGACATTTATGTGAATGTGAGTGAGAAAAGCACAGCACAGTGTTAAGCTAACTAGTAAGAACGATAGTCCGTTCACACTCTCAGGAGAAAAAGACACCCAAAGGCTGAGCACAGAGCTGATTTATGCTAACTGAACCTTTGAGGGGATTTTTTTCAGACTGAAAATGTACAAAAAAAATTACCCCCCGTTTAACTTGAGCCAGTTCAGTCAGCTACCTGGACAACACTGGACATGTCTTTAGCATAAAGAGCCCACTGAGCTGGACTCCGATTAGTGTCAATGGAAACAAATGGACATCTTTTCCAGTAAACGTGAGCAGCTTCAGGCAGCTTTAGATCACCATTACACAAACGCAGGCTGCAGTAATCCGGGCTGTAGGCTTCTTTTCTGGGATGAGTAATGGATCTAATATTAAACTAATGGGCCATCAGCCTTACCTGCTGTACAGTATTGTGCACTTACAGTCATGTATGTAGAGGAAGGGGACAGACTGATTGATGTGCTCTATTCACTTTAACTCAGCAGCAACAAACTAATGACTATTGATTTATTCACTTTACTATTGTGTAGTGTAATGCAGTGTAGTGTAGTTTAACGTAGTGCAATGTATTGTATGTAGTGTAATGTAGTATATTGCAGTGTAGTATAGTGTAATGTAATGTATTGTAGTGCAGGGGTTCTCAACCTTTTCCACCCCAGGGCCCACCTGTTTATAACTATAAAGCATAGTGGCCCAGAGAAAAACTTACGACGACATTTTAGGGCCACTGCTAATACAAATAAAAATAGCTGACTTCCAGAAAAAGTCGTAATATTTCGCGAAAAAAGTTGTAATATTTCAAGAGTAAAGTCGTAATATTGAGAAACAAGTCGTAAAATTTCGAGAACAAATTGGAAAATTTTGAGAATAAAGTTGTAATGTTTGGAGGACAGTGGGCTAACTGTAGGGGGGGCTGCCATAATGCGTTGGGATCTCGGTTGCTGTACTGGCGCTGGAGTTCCTTTCACTCCTGTCTGCTTGTGGATCGATCATTTTGATCATCATTCTCTAAGTCTGCTATTTTTATTTGTATTAACAGTGGCCCTAAAACGCTGTTGTAAAAACTAAAATTAACTTTTTTTTTACATATTTGTTTCTTGATTGCTCACACTGAAAACCTGTGAATTAGGGCCTGGAAAAGAGAAGATCGTCCATGTAACTGCAATCCCAGAAACCAAAATTTGCAGTTGTGTTAAAAAACATTACGTTTAAAAAAAACATGTGTGCAGAGATGTCAAAAAGGGGTTTATGAATTTGAGTTTAACTACTCAGGTCCCTGATGTTCGGCCAAAAATGCAGAGCTACTGTTTTAAGGCTCGTCTGTCGTTTTTATCAGCTGCAGCTCGAGCTGTGGGAACCACATGAGAGCAATGAGAGTCAGTAAAGAGTCGGAGGTTAAAACAGGCAGATTCTGCTGACAGTACAGCGCTGAGGTGCTGCTAGAAGAAGAGCAAAGCCAGCTCTTGATGAATTTCCCTCGTTTGATCATAAAATGCATCCCACCATCAGTGAACTGAACAGCGTTCGTTGGAAGCGGACCGAGACCCGTGGGTTTTGCCGAACCGGTTCAGCTGTTCGATGCAGACCTGAATACGGGTGGAATGTTCACACACGTCAAAACGGAGCGAACCAAAGAAAAAGTTGGACAGGTCCGCACCGAGCAAGGCAGGAGAAACACCCTGAGAAATATCTCCGGCTACCTGTCTGCGCGCCGGCGGCTGCAGAGTCTCGAACTGATGACGTTTAATTATCCTGCGACTGCAATGTTTTTATTTATACGTCTCTGTTAATCTTTATGTTGGTTTTAGTGTAGTGTGGTGTAGTGTAGTGTAGTTTTAGTGTAGTGTAGTGTGGTGTAGTGTAGTTTCAGTGTAGTGTAGTGTGATGTAGTGTAGTTTTAGTGTAATGTGTGATTTACTGTAGTTTTAGTGTAGTGTAGTGTGATGTAGTGTAGTTTTAGTGTAGTGTGGTGTAGTGTAGTGTAGTTTTAGTGTAGTGTAGTGTGGTGTAGTGTAGTTTTAGTGTAGTGTAGTGTGATGTAATGTAGTTTTAGTGTAATGTAGTGTGATGTAGTGTAGTTTTAGTGTAATGTGTGATTTACTGTAGTTTTAGTGTAGTGTAGTGTGATGTAGTGTAGTTTTAGTGTAGTGTAGTGTGATGTAGTGTAGTTTTAGTGTAGTGTAGTGTGATTTAGTGTAGTTTTAGTGTAATGTAGTGTGATGTAGTGTAGTTTTAGTGTAATGTAGTGTGATTTACTGTAGTTTTAGTGTAGTGTAGTGTGATGTAGTGTAGTTACAGTGTAGTTTTAGTGTAATGTAGTGTGATGTAGTGTAGTTACAGTGTAGTTTTAGTGTAATGTAGTGTGATTTACTGTAGTTTTAGTGTAGTGTAGTTTTAGTGTAGTGTAGTGTGATGTACTGTAGTTTTAGTGTAATGTAGTGTGATTTACTGTAGTTTTAGTGTAGTGTAGTGTGATGTAGTGTAGTTTTAGTGTAATGTAGTGTGATTTACTGTAGTTTTAGTGTAGTGTAGTGTGATGTAGTGTAGTTACAGTGTAGTTTTAGTGTAATGTAGTGTGATGTAGTGTAGTTACAGTGTAGTTTTAGTGTAATGTAGTGTGATTTACTGTAGTTTTAGTGTAGTGTAGTGTGATGTGTAGTTTTAGTGTAGTGTGTGATTTACTGTAGTTTTAGTGTAATGTAGTGTGATGTAGTGTAGTTTTAGTGTAGTGTAGTGTCATGTAGTGTAGTTTTAGTGTAGTGTAGTGTGATTTACTGTAGTTTTAGTGTAATGTAGTGTGATGTAGTGTAGTTTTAGTGTAGTGTGATTTACTGTAGTTTTAGTGTAGTGTAGTGTGATGTAGTGTAGTTTTAGTGTAATGTAGTGTGATTTACTGTAGTTTTAGTGTAGTGTAGTGTGATGTAGTGTAGTTTTAGTGTAATGTAGTGTGATTTACTGTAGTTTTAGTGTAGTGTAGTGTGATGTAGTGTAGTTTTAGTGTAGTATAGTGTGATTTACTGTAGTTTTAGTGTAATGTAGTGTGATGTAGTGTAGTTTTAGTGTAGTGTAGTGTGATGTAGTGTAGTTACAGTGTAGTTTTAGTGTAATGTAGTGTGATTTACTGTAGTTTAGTGTAGTGTAGTGTGATGTGTAGTTTTAGTGTAAAGTGATGTGTAGTTTTAGTGTAGTTTGTGTAATGTAGTGTGATTTACTATAGTTTTAGTGTAGTGTAGTGTGATTTACTGTAGTTTTAGTGTAGTGTAGTGTGATGTAGTGTAGTTTTAGTGTAATGTAGTGATGTAGTGTAGTTTTAGTGTAATGTAGTGTGATTTACTGTAGTTTTAGTGTAATGTAGTGTGATGTAGTGTAGTTTTAGTGTAACGTAGTGTGATTTACTGTAGTTGTAGTGTAGTAGTGTAGTGTGATGTAGTGTAGTTGTAGCGTAGTGTAGTGTGATGTAGTGTAGTTTCAGTGTAGTGTAGTGTGATGTAGTGTAGTTTTAGTGTAATGTAGTGTAATGTAGTGTGATTTACTGTAGTTTTAGTGTAGTGTAGTGTGTTGCAGTGTAGTTTCAGTGTAGTGTAGTGTGATGTAGTTTGTGTAGTGTAGTGTGATGTAGTGTAGTTTTAGTGTAATGTAGTGTGATATAGTGTAGTTTCAGTGTAGTGTAGTGTGATATAGTGTAGTTTCAGTGTAGTGTAGTGTGATATAGTGCACTGTGACACTGTCCTACTTATACATATATAGAGAGAGACAGAGAGAGAGGAAAAAACAAAAAGGCAGCGTGGGAGAGAAAAGGGGAGATGGACTGAAATAGGGAAAGGGGGTGGGAGAGTGAAAGAAATGAAAAAGAGAACTAAAGAGAGGGAGATAAAAAGGAGGGAGTCAGCTGAATGTATGTGTTCGTGTTGCAGAGTGCTGAGGTAAACTCCTGTAGGATTAATGTCCTAGTTAGCATTGGCGCTAAAGAGGATTAGCCTCGCTCTGAGGGGCCACAGAGTCCCTGGGTGTCCTTCAGAGGGGGTTAAACTCAGCACAGTGGGGGTCCTGCAGTGGCCACTCTGCGAGCAGCTTTGTTATGCCCAGGCATCAGTGTCACCTGGAGAGGAATGAAGTCAGGACTCGGTCAGGTGATGGAAGCTGACCGACGGAGCGGCTCTGATAATCGAGGCTTTCAGGAACAGACATACGATTGAGCAGAAAGTTCAGCTTCAGCTGTTTAATCATGCTAGCTAAGCTAATCCTCTTCCGAGCATAATGTGAATCGGTTCTTCTCAGAATCTCTCCAAAACAAGCCAAGGATCCACTTGTTTTCTTTTCCCTGATATTCCTTGGTATAATCTATGAATTTTCATCGTATCACTATAATATGTAGCATTTTGGGTAAACTGTATTTAGGATTATTTAATATCTTCTGTATCCTTTTATCTCCGGCTCTGGAGCTGTCTTGGTTAAAACTGAGTGGACTCCAGAAAACCCGGGGTCAGGCCTCACTACCCAGCGTGGCCGGGTTTCTGGCCTGGCTCAGTCCAGGTTTTCACGTACAATGTCGAGCTCAGGTTTGTTTTCTTAAAAGTGATATATTGTAGGTTTGTCTTAATTTGCAGAAATATGCTCGTGTGAATTAGGGCTGAAACTGTTCAACATCAACAACACTAGTATGGGTCGAGCCTGGATAGTTTGTGGGCAGAGCATAAATAGTGCACCACGTAGTTTGCAGGGAGCCTTTTGAGATCCACCAGCCCATTTCCAGGATGGACAGTGAGTAACAGCCACATTTGAGAGGGAAATTCGGTCTTGGTCACTGCGTCCACTGAAGACATTTCAGGTGTGGACCAGCGACCTGAAACGTGCCATCCTTCAAGCACAATATTCAGTAAAATAGCACAAAACAACAAATAAATAACATGGAAATGACGGCAATCAGTTCAAACATTCTTAGTCAAAATTATCGTTATTATTATTGATGTTCTTATTCATTTATTTGTTTTGTTATTTTATTTTAAACTTCTCTAATTTGCTGAGAAATCATTCGCAACTCTGTACAGACATGCTGGTTTATATCAGATCTTCATTACTGAATGAAGTGTCAAAAAAGTCTAATTCTACACTGAAATCAGCCTCACCTCACAGTTCAACTCTCTACTGACTCCTGCTGGTTAACATGAAAACATTTATTTATTTATGTATTTATTTTTGTATTTACCTCTTTACTGTCTATCCATTTAATTTGTTTTCTAATATACAATCACTCTGCTCCCCTTACAGTAAACGTTATGTCTCTCTACTGCCTCCTGCTGGTCAACATAAGCCGTGTCCAGTTCAAACACAGGGGGACATCCAGAGTTTAAGCTTAAATAATCAGCTTAGAAAGGTGGCGGGTTAACAGGATTAGTCACAAACAAACATGTACAAACTTAAAAATCTTTTATTGGAGCTCAGAAATAAAACAGGCTGCTCCAGACAGTAGTAACCAGCACAGACACTCTCAGTTGGTGGCCTACAGTCAAACTGTAGATCAGAATATATATTAACATGAGCGCTGCTACTTTACATTTTATTAACATCTATTTATATACTCTACTGTATAAACATAGCTCTCTCTACTACATAAGACTCTGCAGTAAACATATATATATACTGGGAACAGTGGCGGAACTAGGATCTTCTAGGCCCCCAGTGCAAAAAAACGGCTCCTCATATGAAAAATGACCTTAAATTATAAATAAAATAACTGTAATTTGTTTTACTCACTATTTGCACTACAGGTAGAGAACTGTACAAAATCAGAGACCCTTTTAATTAACTTCCAGTTAAAACGGTACAGAGGGACCCTGAAGGGATCCCTTTTTTTAATTTTTAAAAAAAATTTTTTTTAATAAAAATCAGGTGAGCACCAGATAGTATGTGGTACACAACCAATATTATGTGGTGAGCACTAAATGTTATGTGGTATTCACCAGATACTATGTGGTGTGCAACCGATACTATGAGGTGAGCCCCAGATACTATGTGGTGCACACTTGATACTATGTGATGCTATCAGGTGGGCACCAGATACTATGTGGTGAGCAACTGATACCGTCAAGTGAGCACCAGATGCTATGTGATGCGCACCAGATACTATCAAGTGGGCACCAGGTACTATGTGATGCACACCAGATGCCATCTGGTGAGCACCTGATACTTTTAGGTGCACACTTGATACTATGTGATACACGCCAGATACTATCAGGTGAACATCAGATATTATGTGGTGCACACCAGATACTACTATCCCCTGAAAAATGACTGACACAGTTGTCGTTTTTTCTGGAAATAAAATGACTGAAGGGTGCTCTCTGACTTTTGCACAATACTGTATATTAAAGCTACACACCGATGTAAAATCTACCAAGTAGGTCCAGTGAAGGTGTTAAGGGCCTAACTGCAATGCCCACCGCCGCACTGTCACTAGTTACACCACTGTGCTGAGATACACTGACACTGACAAGACTGAATACAGTTAAAGCACAAGCCCTTCTACAAAGCCTACTTAAATATGGAAATAGCTTCTGAACTACTTATCCAGTTTGGCGGGAATTAATTTTCTGAATGAGTTTAATGAGTTTCATTAATAATATATATATAAAAATGAGAAAGAGGTCACTGTCTGCCGTAGTGAGCATCAATGTGTTGAGTTTTTAGATATCTTGCTGTTAAATATCAAAAGATATAACAAGCACCAATATGTACAAAATTCATGTCTTTGGTATTTAAAACTATGTACAGTCATATTTAAAAACATCAGACAGCTAAAACGAAGGCCCTGATGGACAGAACGGGATGTGTTTCCTTTGTTAAAGGTTCATCTTTTCTTACTGCTGGAGAACATTATGTGCTCAGGTCCACTACAGGACATTGTACTTCCACTCAGTGGCCACTTTATTGGAAACACCTACATTATAGGTCCACCACAGAGGCATACAAAGGAGCTCCAATGCATATGTTTCTAAGAAAGTGGCCATGTAGTGTAGTTAGTAGTGAAACTTGGTTGGTTGGTATGGTGTAGTGGGTAACACCTCTGCCCTCTATGCTGTAGACTGGGGGTCAATCCCCTGGCTGGGCAGCACCCTGCACTATACCAATCATAGTCCTTGGGCAAGACTCCTAACACTACCTTTGCCTACCTGTGTAAAATGACCACACTGTAAGTCGCTCTGGATAAGAGCGTCTGCCAAATGCCATAAATGTAAATGTAAAAGTGATGAGCATGTTCGGTTAACAGGACATGCAGCTGTGGGTCGAGAACACACAACCAGCTGTAGATGGCTGGCGTGAGGCAGTGTAGACTTTTCTTCTGAAACAAAGCTTTAGGCTCTACAGAAGCCAGAATTATGCTGGACTCTGGCTTCTTTCCTCTGAGACAAAAATCATCTGGGTATGTCAATAAAACAACTACCTGAAAACTGCAGATACCTGGAATGTCCGGCGTACATGAAAAAAAATGTGCATAACCATTTAGTACTGATATCTTTGGCAGTATTGCTTTTCATATCTGAGGCACCAAAGAAATTCAGATCATTCTAAATGTATGATCTCTTCATGCTCCTCTAACTGCTGCTAGGTTGGACAAGCATGGCAGAAGTTATATTAAGAGATTCAATCAACCTTTTCTCCATCATACTGCCTTATCTACCAATATTAAAGCAAGAACAGAGACCACAACAACAGGCAGCCTCAAGCTGTGATTGGCTACATGTGACTTGATTGGGGTACGCAGGAAAAAGCTATATCTATTCTAACAGGACAAACTTTCACATGCATACAAAATAAATATCATTTGAAATCAATAACCAGGTATTATTGAGGTGACCTAGGTATTGTGATATAAACTGAGTCTGTTCTACAGTTTCTCATCAGGCCGAATGGGATTTTTACCAAAGCTTGCCCAACCCTAGCAACAATAGCTATGACAAAACACATTTGTGGGCGGAGCTTGTATCGATCAGTACAACAGGTCCCTGAGTAAGATCGTCTACAGAAGGTACATATAAAAAAATCACAATACAAAACTTTTCATGTTGAAAATAATGTCTTATAAAATATGCAGGCAGCTCAATGGAGCTTATGCGTCTATGTGTTACTCCCATTAGTGTTGAGGTGTCTGTCCTCTGTTCTTTGGTCAGGTCACTTGGTAGAGCAGAAGCTTTCAAACTGGTCCGCAGGGTCACTCAACAGTACAGCAGTGTCCATCTGTGCTGTTTATCATCACTAGGGCCATTTTACTGGATATGAATTTAACCTAGTCTTGGACAAATCTGCAGTGCCAATGGTGAATGCTTAGTGGACTAGGATTAGCCTTAATCTAGGTCTGGAAAACTTGCTAAAGTTTTAACCTTTTTTCCAATACTTGAAAACAATTAGCTGCCCCTTTACATTATGTCAACATTATAAGGCACCCAGTATATTGCTTGTTAAAGTAATAATTTGGCGACAATTCAATTTTCCACAATTTTACACTTTCTCCAAATGCAGTCGATCAGCTAAGATCTAAATTGTGTTGCTTTAGTTTAGCACTGGAGCTCTGAGGCCAACACTGCTTACACTAGGAGCCAATAGTCACCCAAATGTTTCCCACTCAAACTGCATCCAGGTCTTCATTAAGGGTACACGGACGATGTGGTTTAGGACACAGTCTGACTCACTGTGAGCTATAAAAATGAGCAAAACATCATCGTAAAAGATAAATATTAATAAAAAATAAACAGAAAGTGTAGCAACCACATGAAGAGGAGTCACAATCCGCAGCATAGGCAGAATTCAGCAGAACACCTGCAGCTGCTCTCAGTTAAGGCTACATGGTAGAGTTCTGTTCATTTTTATAGCACATTAACAAGTCTGCACATCCTTAAATGAAGACCTGCTTATGGTTTGAGTGAGTTGAGAGAAGTTTTCAGGATGTATTTACAAAAAAAGTTTGGGTGACTACTGACCTGTAGTGTTTGTCAGCAACATTAGCCTCATAGCTCTGGCAATAAACTAAAGAAGCTAAATTTTAACACCAAACATGTCTCAACTGATCGACTACATCTGGGGTTAGGAGGAAATTGTGTATATTTGTTTTTTTGTCAAACCATTGCTTTAACGGAGTGCAACTGTGATGTTGTGCCAACTGGAGTATTGAACACAGTTTGCATTGCTAGAGTTTTAAAAAGCTCCATTTAGAGTTCCCAACGTCCATCCTGGGGACCCCACACTTTGCACATTTTTGTGCCTTCCCTCATCAACCTGTTAACTAATTAAAAAGCTCCTCATTTGTATGAGGTCTCCAGGTCTGACTTGGGAACCACTGATTTATCGTGAAAACAAAATATTGCAAAGTGACTTATCAATATCATTAAATCCTAGAACATTTCCTGATAAATGGACCAACAGAAATGGTCCAACATTACTTGGAATAAAATCACACTAAAGTTAAGAAAGTTTCCAAATGTCTAAAACTTTTCGTTTTGGAAGTACAACATTTTCTTATGACGACCTTATAAAGCTTGACCGCAGCAGATTTGGACTTCCAGTTCGACTGTTTATGTGACGTGACCAATCAGAGCAGTGTTTCCTTTCCTGTGCAGTTTATGAGAATAGATTCGGTCCACTCTGTGCTGTTTACATGAACTGACCAATCAGAGCAGATCTGGATCCCTAGTCATGTTCTCTGTGTAGTGATTGGAGTTGATCTGGTCCCCCCACCCCCCACCCTACTCAGTGGCCTCTGGTCACTGTGAGTCTCTGTTGAATGACCGTCCTGCATTTGGACCCCTGGTTAGCTCTCAGATCTGAGTCTGTTTCTGGGGCTGAGGGGCTCCATCTCCACCACATGGTCCCTGGATCTGGTGCCTTTACTCAGCTCCACCACCCGTGGGACCACTGTGGACCACCGGTCTGCATCAATACAATAACAAAACAAAAACAAAAGAAAGAACATTGACTAATGGTAATGTAATACAAGAATGGGGATAATATTCTTTATCAATGAGTTTATCTATCATGAATAGATATATATACAATAAATGAGTGTTTATATCATATATACATATACAATCAGTGAGTGTATATAGAGTATATATATGATATATATAGTCAACAAGTGTATATATCATATCATATAAAGTCAGTGAGTGTGTGTATGTATATGCACACAGTCCATGAATGTATATATAAAATATCATATATCACAGGTGTCAGAACGAAACCTTGTATCTCCATTTTTATCGTTTTTTAGTTTTCGACATAATTTGAAAATGTCTGTTGTCCTTTATGTTGTGTGTAAATTTCTTGATGAATGGACCAAAAGAAACGGCACAAACTGACTTGGAAAAAATTCTGGTTCCATTGATTTACATTAAAAGTGAAGCATGTTTTTTCCTTCTCCTGTAAAGTTACCAATTTGGAGATGTGAGGTTTTGCTCCGAGAGCATTGATATACAGTCAAAGAGTGTACATCATATATACAGTCAATGAGTGTATATATCATATATACAGTCAAAGGTTCAGTTCCTCTGTGATTGTAGCCTCTGGCTCTTGTTCAAATATCTCATGGATTCTTGTGGAAGATCTTAAGAGGAACTGGGGCTCCACCAAGATGCTGCTTTCTCCCTCGAGTGCCGGCCACTGTAGTCTGCTGAAGGTGCTGAAGCCCTGACTTTTAAAGCCATTTAAAAGCTGTATTTGAACGAGAGCACTACAATCACAGATTCTATCAGAGCAACACACAGCGCGATGCAACTGGGCTTCAGCCTGCAAATACTACAGATGACTAGGTGCCAGATTCACAAAAGCTTTCTTAAGAAAAAACTTGTGAAGGTTCTTAAGACAAACACTAAAAAGTTCATAAGAATGTTCTTAAATCTATTTCTTGAAAAAAAAATTAAACATTCTCGAATATTCTCTTAATCTTAATTATTTCTTTAAGATTTTCTTAAGAAAATCCACATTATTTTTTTATGTAGGCTACGTTGCATTTTACCACACACAATAAACGACACAAGATACATTTTGAATTTGTATTAACTGTTACTTTCATTATTTAGTTTAATCTGCTTAGAGGAGCAAAATGGAGGAAAACCATGAAACCAAGCGTTTAAACAATTTGAGCAAACAAGAACTAGAGGTGATGGTGGAAGAAATAGCTAACAGGAACAAAATCCTGATTTTTTAATCCAAAATTTTTCCTCATTGGAAAATGTGATAATTGTAGGGTGATGGAGGAGGATGGGCAGGAGCAGCAGAGGCAGTGTCCCTGATAAATTTAGACACTGACCATGTTATTTCTTACAGCCTAAGACGAGTGTGAGGCTGTCGTAAGGTTAAGAAAACATTTAAGAACATAATATTCTCAAGAAAACCACTTGTTCTTAAAATTATTCGTGTATAATTAGGAAAATAGTTAAGTAAAGAAAATAAGAGAATTCTTAAGAAGTTATTTGAAGAATAACAATTTCTCGTAACTTTTTTCTTAAGAATGAAGTTGGCCAATCAATCATAAAATGTTCACACAGAGTAAAGATGGTGTCAAAAAACCATGACAGGGACAAAACTGTAATAGAACTTGGTAACAGTGAAGCTGGTGTCCAGTCTGTGCACAAGCCTGTCTATGTATTCACGGTGTGAAGCCCACCTCTCCTCAGTCCTCTCCCAGTCTGTGCGTTTCCCTCATGGTTTAGCTCTTTCTGTCCTGGATCTTCGTTAATAATTCCCAAGTTCTGATTCCAGTGAGACCACTTCACCTCGTCCACCCTGTTATACACAGTGCATTTCATCAGCTTCAGAGTTTTTAGTCAAGTAATTCACTTATTAATACTGACTGGACTGTCAAATGTTGAACAAGATCCCAACTGAAAGAATATATCATTTAAAAAACAGATTAAAAAACATACAACAGATGAAGATTAAGTGGAAAAATGTTGGAGTTCTCCTGTAATCGACTGGTTTTGTGTGTACCTGAAGCACCAGCGTTTGTCGGGCGTCCCGTCCCAGTTCTTGCCCACCGTCACCATCTCACCCACGCGGAAGGACTTGCGCAGGCACACAGGGAAGGAGCGCTCGAAGTCCAGGATGGTTGTAGCCCACTGCAGATGTACAGAGATGCACTGGATTAGCACAGAAGCCCCTCACATTTCCCCTCTCCTCTCCTTACCTGTAGTTTCCACATCTCTTCAGGCACTATTCTGCTTCTAATTAACCTAATTTTAGCCTAATAAATTATTAAGACTCAAATAAGGTTAGCTGCCTAGCGAGATGTATTTCCTTTTCATCTGGAGCTTCCAGATTTTATTTTTGTCTTCCTACATAAATGCAATACTGATTAACCCACTTTACAGCGCTTATTAACAATATAACAGCACACCTGCCCTGAGAGGTGGAACCATGCTTCCCTTGTAGCTTCCAGATGTTTTTTTTCCTTTTTTCTCTTTATACTCGACTGTGATTGTAATTCAGTGTGATTATTAGTGCTAAAATATTAAGCACTGATATTAAATTAGCTGCCCTATTGAGGGCATACCAGTGGTTTATGTATGTTCATATTCTGTCACCATAAAAAGTCTGATCAATCCAAATAAGAAGGAATTATCCTGATGTGCCTTTATAATGTGTGGTTTTCATGTACCACAAACAATCATAGTTAATTTTTAAATGATAGGTTTCCATTTTTATTACTGTTTGTTTAACACTAATATATATTTGACAGAGCTCAGGCTGAAATGTGGAACAAACTGACAAGCTCAGACTATAATCCTCATTGCTGAGGGAAGAAAATCAGCTTTAGTTGCTCCTTCTGGAGGTGTGGATTCTTTGGAAGGCTGTAATGGTCATTTTGCCATTTTGCCAACACTCCACATCACTTCATAGGGAATGGGTGGGGCTAAACAGCTGTAGACCGAATGGGTGGTGCTAAACTGCAGGGGTGGGGCTAATCTGCTGTAGGCTGAAGGGGTGGGGCTAAACTGCTGTAGGATGAAGGGGTGGGGCTAAACTGCTGTAGGCTGAACGGGCAGGGCTAATCTGCTGTAAACTGAATGGGTGGGGCTAAACTGCTGTAAAATGAATGGGCAGGGCTAAACTGCTGTAGGCTGAATGGGCAGGTCTAAATGGGCGGGGCTAATTGGCCGTCATATGGGCGGTCAAACGTAAACATTGTCATAAACCCACCAACCTGTAGTTTCCAGATCTTCTTGCTCTCCTTGGACACCTGGTTGACTGTCTCCCCCATGAGAGCGATCAGCATGTTCAACAGCAGGACGAAGGTGAGGATGATGTAGGTGACCACCAGGATGAGGAAGACCTCGGGGTACTGCGCACCCTGCAAGAGGTCGTCCAGGTCGCCCGTACCAATGGTCAGCTTGAACAGGTCCAGCAGGAAGGCGCTGAAGGCGACCGTGTCGCGGCAATGCAAGCTTGCGGGGCAGCCGTCAGCACAGATCGTGCTGTTAGTGGGACAGACGGTCAGCAGGGACACCAAAGCTGACGGTGAAGAGAAAAGAATAACAAACAATAAATAAACTCAATGATGCAATATCTCTATAGATTCTTCTGCTGATGTAATAAGTCTAATATGCTCCTCTACAGTGCCTGCTGTTTTATTAACTATGGATTATGTGAGCACCACATAGCTCTGTGTATTTTTATAAAATTCTGTGCCGATATCCAGCCTGGATCATAAATGTGATTTTGAAATGTTTTATTTAATATTTATACCCGACAGACTGTATACAGTTTGAGTAAATGTCCCTCATGTGAACTTCTCCCCGTTTACCTACTTATAGCACAATATGAAATGCACAGAACTGTTCTACTCTATTCTATTACTGTATGGGCAGGTAAAAAAGATCTGCCAGTAGAACGGGACAACTGCGCAATTACTGCATTAAAAAAAAATTAAAAACACCAAATTTGGCTAGCTGTTCTGGAACTGTGTTTATGTTGTTGGACACATCTTAAAGGAAGAAAAAGTGCTTTGTTAGTCCCGGTGAGCTTTGCTCTGGCGAATATGATATCCTTTATGGTGTACCACAGGGTTCTGTATTAGGCACACTTATTTTCCTTGTACATGCCTCCATTAGGTCACATTATTATATTAGTTTTCATAGCTATGAAAATAAAACAATTATATAAGTATTGTCAGATAATAACAGTGCTTTAAATAACAACTGTCATAACAAATTGTCTGACCAGTATCATAAACTCAATGACTAGCCATTTTTAAAAAATAATTAAGAAAAACAGAAACTCTCATAAATGGTAATAAGGTAAATAGAATAAAAGTTTTAAGTGGGCTAGGAAACCTGGCTCCACAATCAGAAGAGGAAATTAGAAATCTTGGTGTAATTTTTGACTCCACTTTTATATTTAAAACTCATACTGATAAAACCACTAAAATGGCTTTTTTTTCTCTTTTAAGAAATACAGCATGAATTAGGCTCTTTCTCACACTGAAAGATGCTAAGAAGCTGGTCAATGTTTTTGTCTTATTCTGTAATTCACAGAAGTACCTAAAACCACAATTGACTTCAACTTTTATTTAGAATTTTTATTCATTTTGTTTTCTAATTTGACAAATATTTTCTTTTAAATGTTATTCTGTTGTTCACCGTTTTGTGTACACTGCCTTACTTTTTTATCTAATTATACTTTCAAGCATTTTGAGCAGCATTTTTACATAAGAAAAGTGTTTTATAAATAAAGATACTATTACTGTTATTGTTATAACACTATACGCTTACATTAAGGTTTATTATTATGATTATTACCTGAGGCATAGCCGATCATGAAGAGAACATAGACCAGCAGGAACCGGAAGAGATCTTTGAAGAGAATCTGAACACAAAGAATAAAATACACAGTAAGTGTCCAGTGTGGTGTGAACAACATTCAAAAACTCTCATCTTTTGTGCAAGTTGCAGGAAGATCCACAGTTGCTGAACTGGTGCTACTGTAAGCCCAATGCTGATGTCTATTGCTTTGATTTTCCCAGAAAGTAGCCATAAAAACGTCATTTCACAAGCAAGAAGATGAGCTAAGTGGATAAAGCTTGTCAGCAACTCTTTAAAACACTATTCTACAAACCATTAAGCTAACAGACTGCATTATTCTGACCTTCTGTATCATGATGCTGTACGTTCCAGTGAGTTTGAGTCCTCTGGTGAAGTACAGTGTGTTCATCCAGCCCAATACTAGTGCAAACACCATCACGCTAACGTAGGCCTGGATTCCTGACAGGTAAAGAGCTGTCGTCACCAGCACGAGCACAGAGTAGATGAAGCTACGGATACAGGACAACAGGGAATGATCAACAACGCAAGGTTCACAAGGTTTTAGAGAGAAAGTGTAGAAAAACTGCAGATCCAATTAGCAACTGTACCAAGCTGGAAGCTAATTTAGCTAATGTTTCAGTATTGCAAAACCACAGCACTTCAAACCTCATTAAGTTTGGTTTTGGCCTGGACGCTAATTGGCTGGTGATGTTCAGTGGAGCTGGTAACTTCACCGCAGCTTTGGTGAGGATTATTAAGAATTGTTTCTACTTTTTCAGCAGGTCAGCATAACTTTTAGAACTGACCGTTTAACCTTCAAGGCTGCAGTCTTAAAACTTTGTTGTAGAGGCAAATAACCTGGAAAAAGTGTGACCCTAGTCCCAGACTGAAGTCCACCACAGCGTCTAACAACTGAGAACCACTGTTTTAGCATTTTGCCATTACAGCGTTAAAGCCATACTGACGCCAACGCGGCCAGGAATCTGGGCCTTAAATATTAGTGATATTCTTGTTTGCCTTACAAGACAAACACATTAGCATAGTTATATAACACATGTAATGTGATTTTGAAGGGACTTCAGAGTGTTTATGCTCGATAGAGGCTATCGCTGCACCTATCTGTGCCTGGGACTGCAGATATTTCGAATATGAAAGAACGCCGTTTGGTCTGAAAGATGCTCCGGGCCTCGCCGAATTTAGCTATTCAGATGAAACCGAAACACGACTGTGAACTGCGCTCAGCGTCTTCGCTCGGATGGTGGGTTTTTATTAAAAGAGATGTAAACTATAAAAACATGCCAAGTCGGGGGCTGTGGAATTAATTAGACAGCTCAATTAAAAAAGAGGAGGAATTTGCCTCAGGAAGAACACAGTGAGGGAGGGAGAGAGACAGAGAGAGAGAGAGAGGGAGAGAGAGAGAGGGAGTATGTGTATCTTACTAGAGGAGTTGAAAGGATCCATCAATAAATAACGAATTCACCCCCGGGCACTTCTTCAGGAACAGGTCCTTAACCTAAAAGGAAGTGAGAAAGAGAGAGATCTTCCTAAAACGCTGTGAAACACTAAGAAACGTAAAGTATTTAATGCTGAGAAGAGGAAGGAGAGGAGACGGAATAGGGACAGCACTATCATGTAAATGAAATGGGGTAAGCAATCCAATTAAAGCGAACTGAAGTGGGGGCTGAGAGTCTGAGACGGTTTTAATGGCGCGTGGTTAACACCTCTCCTTGCTCGAGACACAAAACACTTTTTTTGGCAAATTTTTCCTCATTAACTCGTTAGGACTACATGTTTTAGATAGTTTAACATATATTTTCTTGCTAAGAGCAGCAGTGTGGGGGAACCACGGTTTGACATTATGTTTAGTCTTGCAGGCGAGCGAATAGTCCAAATGGAGCATCTTCAACTGGGCTCAAATCAGAGTTAGAGGCAAAATGTCTCCTGCTTCTTAAAAACACAACTACATGGGCAAAAATGACCCCATAATACCTCATTATCGATGTAACAAATCAATATCAACACTAATAAAACAGCAAACACTCACTGTTTTGCCCTCTTAACTTAACCTGGCAGTGTGGATCCATGCATCTGTAGGTAAAGATGGACATTATATCTTACAAGAAGCTGCTAAAAAAGGCAAAATCTAGGTTTCCATCCATCCATTTTTCTGTGTATTTTGGGATGCTGAGGTAAAAAACATCTATATATTTGTTGGAAAAATAATGCTCAATTAAAGTGGATCACACTTCCTGACAGCCATGAACAGAACAACGTTTAATCATTTTCCTACAACTTCAATAACTCCAGTAACTCTGCTGAAGACCGACTGCAGGAACAACGCTCCACATTACTTCACAGGGAATGGGCGGGGCTAAACTGCTGTAAAAACTGCAAGAAATAACTAAGGAAACACATTTGACCAATAAATAATATACAGTTTTTGACTCTTTTTCCCAGTTTTCTCCCCAGTTAGTCATGTCCAGTTTCACCCAGTTAGGTCTCTCCCGATCACACAATACCACCAGCTAGGAGTCATTAGAAACCCCACCGCAACTTTGACAATGCTAACTACCCATTCTGCTATGTTAGCTAAGAGACGCCTGTGTTGGCTAGCATTGTGCTTAGTAATTTGGTGGGAGAGGGAGGACCATCCTGCCCACCCATAAAGAGAGAGAGAGAGGAAAAGAACAAAATATAAAATGTGCCATAACTTTTGCACAGGCCACATTCTATGTCTTATTTTTCCCCCAATGTTAAATTTAGCAAATAAACAGTAACTGTGTATTAACGTGCAGAGAAGTGTCTCTGTAGAGGATGTGTAACTTATTTCCACTTAGAAAAATCAACACAACATGGAATTTGACTTCTGCACACGACTGTAACTGTGTCAGGTGATTCGGCTGTAGCTGCAGAACCTGACAGAAGGCAGCCGGTACCAGTTCACTGAGAGAGAAATTAAAACAGTCCTTCATCATATCAAAGGGAAAGTTCCTGAGCCGTTATGTTAGCCAGTGCGTATAAAATACAGCCATAAAATTAAACGAAAAAGTAGCGTAAAGCTGCTCAACGTTGAAGATCTATCTGTAAACTCTCTTCCTATTTCTCACAAGTAGTCTTATTGTCTTGTTCAGAGCTGATGGAAATTAATTCACACCAATTTTTGGGACATTTTAGTCAGTGAGGGCAAAAGTAGCCCCTTAAACAGTACTTACTACCCTGCCTAAAACTACTGACTTGAGCCATGATGAGTTTTCTGTACCGCTGTACTGGGTGAGCAGTTAAGGTAATGAGAGAGAGAGAGGGAGAGAGAGAGAGAGAGAGAGAAAGAAAGAGAGAGAGAGAGAAACAACTCACATTAGTTAAGAAGAAAAAGACTCCAGAAGCGAAGGTGATGACCTCCCCAGCCAAACGCAGTTTGTCTCCCGTGGTTACATACGGATACGGAGGCTGAAGAGGGTCAGTAAGAGTTCATACAGACATTACGTGGACACACAATAATAACTTAAACAATGAAGATTTAAATATTATACATTTATTCCCAAAAGAAACAACTGGAAGTTATTACATTATAATACAGTTATTAATTAATTAATATGTGATCTCCACCTTTGAAATATGAGGCATTCTGAGTATTAATTTCATTAGAACTTGATTCTGGACATTAATTGTATTAAAAATTATATCTGGATGTTCATTTTATTATAACTTCTTTCTGGATATGAATTTTATTACAAATTAATTTTGGATGTTAATTTTATGAGAAATTAATTCTGATGTTAATTTTATTAGAACTGTACAGCTTTCTCGGTCATTTCAGAGTCATCTACAGTTCTGTTGATCAATCTGGACACCTCTTTAGTTTTTTGTCCTCCATTACTTCCATCTAAATATTTTAAAAGCTGTGAATTTGTACAGGAACGTAAATTAGATTTATTTAAATTAAATTATATTGCACGTTTCGAGCAGTGCTGTGTGGGCAGTGTGAGTGCAGTTCTCACCGTGCCCTCTGAGGGGCGGTAGTAGGCGACAAGGGTGAAGATGATCATGGTGATGAGGTAGGAAACCACGCTGATGTAGAAGGTCACGGCTCCAAACTTCTGCCACTTCGCCCTCAGCAGTTCGTTAATGGGCTCCACAGCCAGCATCTCGTGACGGTTCTGAGGGAAAACGGTCACAAACGGTCAGTTTCACTCGGACAATTTGGGCTGTTTATTCCACAAAGACGAACCGATCTGTGTTCATGTGAAACAAACACCAGCTCGTCCCCGTGACGACTGTTTCTTTGTAAGTTTGTCTGTATTTATACTATAGACACACAGAGTTACACCAACATCCACTTCTCTGTTGTGTCTGTAAACAAAATGACTTCAGTAGAAGATGTCCTTGTTTACATAGAGTCTCAGAGAAAAAGAGCTGGTTCAGGATCAGATGTTCTTCTGTTTATAGGTGACCTCACTAAAACTGACCTTCAATCATTAAGGTTTATAAAACTCTGACCTCACTAAGATTTAGGAAATTAATTTTACATAAATTTTTAAATGAATTTTACATTAATTTTGCAACAATTAAAAAAATTTAAATTTAGAATGATTACAATAAGAATACCCTTATAAATAGTTTATTAATAATTATTAATATGGTCATAAATACTGTAAAAATATGAATAAACAGTCATAATGCATAAATAAAACAGGCGACACTGACCTGTTGCTTGCCAAATAGTGAGCCCCCATTCACCTACACTGATGTTGCAGGTTACTGATCTTACTTTGCATTAAACCTGTCAGCTTCATCAGATAGTAATATTCATCAGCTATAACAGTTCACTACTGCCCTTTTACTCATGTGTTATACCTGCTTTTTAAATTACTTCCCCTTTATAAGGGTAGGCCTACTGTAAACTATTTATAAGCCCTTTATAAGGGTAGTCTTATTGTAAACCATTCATAAACGCTTTATATTGGCAGTCTTATCGTGAACCGTTGATAAGACCCTTTATAAGGGTAATCTTACTGTAAACCATTTATAAAAGCTTTATAAGGGCAGGGTTATAAACCATTCATAAACGATTTTTAAGGGTAGTCTTAATGCAAACATAAACACTTTATAACAGTAGGCTTACTGTAAACCATTCATAATCGCTTTAATAATGACAGTCTTATTGTAAACCATTTAGAAATCCTTTATATTGATAATCTTATTGTAAAGCGAAACCAATTATTTACTTTTTTTTTAAAGCGGTGTTTACATAGTTTATTTTTTTTTCATTTAAAGTCTTCACCATATGCAAAAAACAACCTGAGAATCCCAACAAATCCCAAAAAAATCGATTATTATTATTATCAATTATAATACTTCAAAACAGAGTTGAATCACCACTTCAGACGAACACATCACAACCCAACAGTGCTCTTTTACAGCTCTACTAGATCAGCAGGATCTCCTCAGCTACCTCGATCCTGCTGTTGTAGACGAGGATCTCCAGCACAGACACTTCCTCTCCGCAGGTGTCCAGAGAGGACAGGTCGTACAGCGAGGAGTAAACGGGTCCATAAGCCCAGTCTTTAAACTTTCGGCACAGGTGACGAGCCTCCTCGTCCTTTATCTCTCTCCGGATGATGTGCTGGAACACCTGCAGGACGAGATACAGGCAGAACACAGGAGGAAGGCATGATGGGAATCTGTCAACATCAGAATCAGCAGATTTTCACTCCAAACAACCGACCAGATATTATTATTACATACTGTAACTGTCTGATGCTTCACTTGAACCAGGGCTTCATAGCAACTATACACGACTCATACAGGCCAGACGTCCCATACAGAGTTACCATTCACACACATTCAACATCTCAGTCAGAGAAAACACGACATCCTCTCTTCATCCATTCATCCCTTCATCATACACGCATCCTTTTATCTATCCATCATCCATCCTTCTTTTTATCCCTTCATCCATACATCCATCCTTTCATCCACCCGCCCATCTTTCCATCCATCTACTCTTTCACCATCCATCCATCACTGCATCCTTTCTTCTTTTTATCTGCCTAGTCTTCTTTTCATCTTTTCATTCCTCCATCCATTACTACTTTCATCCATTTATACATCCATTTTTTCATCTATCTATTCTTTTATTCATTTATCCTTTCGTTGACTCATCAATCCATCCGCCATTGCATCTTTTCATCCATCCATCTGTCCTTTCATCCAACCTTATTTTCAACCTTTTACTCATCCACCTATTAATACATCCATTAATTCACCTTTTCATCATCTGTTCTTTCATCTGTTCATCCCTTTGTTTTCTGAGCCAGTCATTCTTTCATTCCCTCATCCAGTCATGCACCCATCTATCATCGCAGCTTTTCCTCTTTTCATCAAACTTTTTTCATCCTGTTATTCTTCAAGCTATTACTGCTTTCATTCATCTGTTCATCCTTTTCATTCGACATTCTTTTCTTTATTCTTTTCATACCCATCCATCAATTAAAACCTTTGTCTTTTTATCCTTCTATTTTATTCATCCGTTCACTTAAAGAGCCTATCCATCCATCCATGCCTTTTCCCTTTTACACATCTCTCCTATTTTTCATCCCTCTACTCTTTTACCCATGCATTTTTCATCTCTTCATCCATCCATTCATCCATCCTTTCACGCATTCATCCATCACTGCATCTCTTTTTCTCTTCATTCATCTTTCACTCTTATCCATCCAGGCTTTGATCAGAGTAAAGTCTCACTACTGAAGCTCTGACTGAATAAAGTCTTGAACCTACAGAAGTTATTAATTCAGTTATTAATTATAATCTGAAGATGTTCAGTCGTCTCTTCTCCTCTCACCCCGATTTTGCCCAGCTTGGCGGCCATCATTAGGGGGGACATGCCGTCGTTGTTGAGCACCTCCTCCAGGTTGCAGTCTGGGTAAACTTTGGCACACTTGATGAGCAGCAGGTCGTACATCTTGGTGAGGAAGCGCGTGTTGTCACGCGTGTTGTCTGCGATGTGCACCAGCGCGTGCAGCACCGTGTTCCCCCGCGAGTCCTGGCGCCGCAGGTCCGCCTTCTTATGGCTGTTCTCCGTCAGGTAGTGCACCATGTCAGGCTGATTAGTGCAGGCGGCCAGAGAGAGCGGCAGCTCACCTGGACCAGCAGAAGAGAAACAGAGCAAGACAGAACAACAGAAAACAGCTTCAGTAGAAATTCCAGCAGAGAACTGTATGCTACAATATAGGTGTTTCTAATAAAGTGGCCAGCAAGTGCAAGCACAAGGTGGATGTTTCTAATAAACTGGCCAGTGAGTGAAACTACAAGGTCAGCGTTTCTATTAAAGTGACCAGGGAGTGTATAAGATCAAAAGTCAAATGAACACACTGTGTAAACAAGCCAATTATCTCAGTGCAGCTTTGCTGTCAGGACTGCTGCCTTATGGATTTCGTGAATGAAAATCCAAGAAACCCACCAAACTTATCAGCATTTCACAGCAATTAATAAACAGGCTTGAGACCGAAACCTCCAGATGTTCTCAACCTAAAGCTAAAACCAACACTCGACTTCCCTTAATCAGCGAGCAGAGGCTGCAATGAAAGCTGAGACAATTAGCCGGGAAAAGTCAATCCTGCCAAAGATGCTCTTTTGTCAGGGATCAGAGCGGCGGCAAGACATGCGCTTTGATCCGAGCGCTAACATTATCAAGCGCACAATTAGCGCCTCTCTTATGAGGAGGCCCTTCAGAGACAAGCAGACCAAACAGAGGCTTATGAAGATGCAGAGAGTGAGAGAGAGAGAGAGAGAGAGCGAGCTGTTGCCAGGGGTGACAGATTACTTTCATGTCACTTCGCATGGAAACGCTTCCTCCTCATTGATTTGCACGCGCTCGGAGAGCGGTTAGCGTGATCGCTAAATCACATTAGCCCGTCAGTCGCGCCAGGTCTGAGCTCCGCGGCAAATTACTCACCCGCTCTGGGATCTGGCTGGCTGGAGGGGTAATGGAGGGGGGATTAGACAGCGCCAGCCATGCCTAATGCAAGAGGAAATCAGTTTCAGCGCTATGAAGATGGGGAGTTGCGAGAGATCCTGATAATGAGAGCTAGCGGAGGAAAGCAGCGCTCGTTTCGTCTGTTTTCAGAACCGACTCCTGCTGTTCTGCTGTGTCAGTTTCTTTATTTCTGAAAGTTAACAGCTCGTGTCGTAATGAGGAAACGCTGGAAAGCAAATTTATACTTTTTTCAGCCCTTTAAAATAAACGTACAGCAAAGTCAGCTTCCATCTATCCCAGCGTCCGTTCTTTTCAGGAGACCCACTTTCAGTTCCTCAAAGAAATCTGCATTCCACACCTCCAAAGTTCAGTCTTAGAAGCTGGTTGATCATTTTCTGAAGTAATCAAACACATTCAGTGGTGTTGAGGTCTGGACTCTGGGGTGGTCAGTCCATTGTTCAGCTTCTTTGTTTGATGTGCTCAGTGAGGTTCTTCTTGACAGCTACACATCCTTTCAGACTCATAGCGCTGAGCCGTCTTCTCACAGTGGAAGGATGGACAGAAACACCTGTGGATGTTTTCAGATCTGAAGCAGTTTGATTTTCTCCTCTCTCTCAAAGATGAAAGCTTTAAGTGCTGTTTATCTGATGGGGGCAGTTTTGGTGTCTACCAGGTCTTCCAGGCGGTTGTTAGGAGTCCCACTTTCTCTATAACTGTAAATCATTTTTTGAACTCTCCTGAAAAATAAAGAACTTTGGAAATTAACGACAGATGTTCTCAGACTTTTGCAGAGTACTGTGTGCATCCTCACTCTGGAAGCCTATTTTTTCCTCTCTTTAATACCTCTGAGCCCATTTAAAATACATATTTGTCCTTAAAGACGGTGGACTTTGACCGATTTCTGGGTCACAGGGTGGAGAAAGTAGGAGAGAGAAACTGAGGAGGTATTATGAGCTATAAGATACACCAAAAGACTTGCTTGTGTGGTTCCTGACACTGTGACACTGTTATTCCTGTTTTTAGCTACGTAAAGTACGTTTGTCCAGTACAAAACTTTAGAAACAAACTTCAGACACCAACTGTATCTTTACCTGCACGTCACAGTCAATTCGGCCTAAATATAATGTCAAATTTAAGAGGTAAAAGACAATGTCAAACACTCTACATCTGAAATGAATGGACAGCAATAGTAACCAATGCATTGTATATTTAATGCATTTTGATGCTATTTTTCCAGTTTGTCCAGAAGAGAAGTACAGGCTATGACGTCTAGCTGTAACAGATGGATCTGCATTAGCACTGTTTCTTCACCAGGGGGCAGTAAGCGTCAATCTTAAATGCCCCAAAAAGGCTCTGCTGGCCAGGTATTTGGTCAGGGTTAATGGCCAGATCTTCATTACTCCCACTCTTTTCCACAGCCAGCACAGGGGCACCTTTCACTCCTTTCCTGTTTTCCCCCCGCTAAGCTGAGAGTGTTTTATTAGCGACATAACGTCATGTTGATCCTCCACAGCCCCCAGAGCATCTCTGCTTAGCGTCTGACAGGCCCTGAATGGCTTAACTGTACTCCTGCCATCAAAAGCAGTTCAGGGTGGAGACTTCAAACCGTCTGACGTTACCATGCCAACTGAATTTAACATTTCTTAAGAACTCTTTGGTGCTGAGCGTAGCCATAAACACTCACTGGTCACTTTATAAGCTCCACCCACCTTACAGACCCAATATATAGGCACAGAATTATTTTCAGAGCTATGAGGCACTTGCATCAAACCATGTGGAGCTGTTAAGTATTTCTAACAGACTCGCTTATGTGGTTTCTTACACTGTATGTGCGACACTGATATTTTGACGCATGCATTTTTTATCCAGAGAGATGGTTTAACCATGTTTCAGAGGAAGGTAAATGTGTAGGTCTGACTTCATATGTTTGTTAATGGTTTAAACCACCCCAGAACTGGACAACAATCATAAAACCAGAAGAAAAATGGCAGTTTCTTAGTTTTAGACATTAAGCTATAAAAATATCATACCTAGGTAACGTCAAACACAGACAAAATCCCCACTACAACAAAAAAATGGCGCAAGGCAAACATATGTTTACTAGAATGACTGTTGAGGAACATTCAGGTGAAGAAGCTGAGTGTCCTCAGTCAGTCGTTTAGCCGCAGAGTTGAGAAACGAAGATAAACAGAGATAGAAGGCCGGCTAAACAGCTTTCTAGAAAATATGAACGGCTGTAAATTTACACGAATTTAGTATGAAGCTGAAACAACGTGCACGTCCTCAATCCTGAACAAGACTAAAAACAAGTCCACCTGTCAGGTTATTTCACTCGTGACTGAACTGAACTTGGAATAGCAATACATCCCGGCTATCAGTAGAGCAGCTGAGCTGACTATGAAAACCAGACGCTTAACATTTACAAAGACTTGCATCTTGAATTTACTTCTGTATCATTGCTGCTATTTACATGTATCTGTATCATGGCATACTAGAGCCATCCAAGGGATGTTTAAAGATATAAGATCTGTATAAAACTCGCAAGCACAGGGGAATCGAACCAGCAACCTCTTGGTTTCAAGGCTCCAATACTCCATTTGACGACAATAAAAGTGAGAAATGTGAGTTACAACTCTCTTTGAGAATGAGGGTTTGTTACAAGAGCCACAGATCTTCTCATAAACCTGCATTTTTTTATGATGACGGAAATATAGCGGTTTATGAGTGGCGCAAAGTCCAAGGGCCGATTCACACATGCTGCGTCCGCGTGAGTCTTGCTTTTCATTCCGAGAATAGACCCGGTGCCGGTCTTTCCGTGCTTCACGCAGTAAAATACAGTGAAATAAGCCAATCAGTGAAAATCAATTAGAAAACAGTGTACAAAGTTAAAAACACTGTCTTCTTTTAATTTAATTGAACTCATGACGAAATACTAGTTATACAAATACTAGTTACACGTTCTGTGCTGCAGACAGACTTTCCGGTTGGTCTACCAGGCTTGAAACTTTTGCCTAATCACAAGTCAGAATGTTGTCGAGGATAAACAAACATACCATGCACTTTTATAAACGTTATTTTGTTGAGCCGAGTGACTGATGTGACCGTTTATCTGTCTGAAAAAAAGGATATCTGTAAGAATTTCTTGCTGCTCCGCAGCTCAAATGCTGTATGTATGAAAGGCCAGCACATTCAAGCTGTAGCGCTCATGTTCCCACGTCGCTTACGCCACATAGTAGCAGCATGTGTGAACGAGGCCTAAGCGTCAGCAGATTATGGGTTCGATTCCAGGTGATGCCACAGCCGGGAGTCCCTACAAGCATACTATCCTTGTTCTCTCTCGGTGGCTAGGATGGACCTCCCTCTCCCCCCCATCACTCAGAGAGATGCTAGCCAATGTGGGTGTCTGTTAGCTGATGTAGCAGAAGTAGCAGTTAGCATTCTCCTCCAAGCGTGTTGAGCTGTTCAATGCTGTTGCATAAGCATAAGTTTATGGTGGAGTTTTACTTGTTTGGAGGAAGCACGTGTCGGCCTTCAGCCTCCCAGCTTGGTAGCATTGTGTGATAGACGGAGACCTAACCAGTGGGTGGAACTGGATGAAAAAACAAACAAACAAACAGTCTGCACATAAAAGGGTAGAAGCCCCTTCAGGGGTCTATCTGAGCATGTGCCTGCTGTACGGTATACTGTCACCTATGGAAATGGACAAGGGTGGACGCCACATAGCTAAAAACTGTTTTAGCAGCCATCTTGAAAGCTGAATATTGTCCATACTTTTGTCCATTTTTGTCCATTACTTTTTAGCTCCATTAGCCTCATATTTCACTTGAAATATCTTGGCTGATTGTCTACATTTGGGACAAGAGGGAAAAACTGATTGAATTAAATTGTTGCCAGACTTTTCCTTTAAAAATATGGCGTTTTCCTACATCATCGTGAAGCAGTGAGCCCAAACTGGAGAATCGCAGGCCTATAATCACTAAAGCACAGAGCGCACCGCGTGGTTTTACTGACATCACCACTAAAGCAGTCAGCAGAATTAATAACGATCAAATGATGTAATAACTGGCACAACAACAGTCGAGTCACTCTTTTAATGTGCCAAAGATGACAGACTGAAAACGACATCTATGCCTTTAGTCAGCATCACTGCTCCAGATCAGAGCCAAACCTGCACATTAAATACAATCACTGCCATCAGGAACAGATGCAGGGACACTATTATTGACCTTCCGAGAGTAATAATGCTGAATAAGGATCATTTCTTCCATTTTATCTCCTAATAAATACAATTACACGGGCAGAGGGAGCCTGATCTGGGATATCGACTCTTACAGTGACACTGGCAGCAGAAATTAACAGAGCAAGAAAGTTAAAAAAGTCATAGAAAGTTAAAAAAAAGTCACTGAAAGAAAACTGTTTAAATTTAAAGTTTAATTTGGCAGAAAATTGTGTAAGAAAAGTCTATTTAGACATTTAAATGCAAAGGAAAAAATTACACCCTATTTATACATTTATATACATATATCATGTGATATATATATATATATATATATATATATATATATATATATATATCATGTGCAAAATTTTGGGCACCCCCGGTCAAATGACATGGTCACTGATTTTCTTAGTGTAAATAAGTTAACACACATCCTCTATAGAAATACTGTTTATTTGCTGAATTTAACACATTGGGGAGAAAAATAAAACATAAATGGGGCCTGTGCAAAAGTTATGGTACACTTTATATGTTATGTGTTGTTCTTCTTCCCAATATGTTTCCAAATAAACCGAGCACTAAAATCTGCAAAAAAATAATGTTTTCTGTTCATTTCTTTGTGGACACTGTAGTTGATTGATTAGACCATGCAATGTTTGTAAAAAGCAACTTGCCCATTCATCAACAGTGAGGCGAATGAGGCTGGTGAAACTCCTGATTAAATAACTCATTTCTGAAAGTGTTAAAACATCAGTGGAGCGCAGGCCTCCTGAACACTAGGTAACTCAATATACCCTCATACAGAAAAGTCAAAACTGCCGCAGAAAGGTAGACTCCAGGGGATAAAACTGTCGCTTGATATAAAGTTAGTTTCTGGCACAGAAAACACAAGTTTAATGTCCCTATCATGAAACAAGATACGCCACATGGCTTCGAAAACAGAAAAAAGGCCTGTAATTTCATGTTCTTTTTTAGTATGTATTTATCTGCGCTATACAATTTATATGTAACATATAGTTCACATTCAAATGCAGGTATTTGTATTTTTTTCGTATCACTCATGTTTTGGAAGTAAACAGGGTTTTTGCATCTGTACAACAGAACAATAGAACATTACCATAGTGGTCACTAGAGATGGGTGTGTTCTGCTGGAAAACATTACAAAGAGAAGTTAACGGTACATTATACTCATATGAACTTCCTGATTTTGTTTCCTTTTCCTTCCAAATACAATAAAGGAGTCTGTTATAAGAAGGGTACACTCATTGGCCACTTTACTAGAAACACCCCCCTATACTTCCACCTACTAACTGGCCACTATATTAGAAACACCCACCCTATACTTTCACTAACTCTAACTGGCCACTTTATTAGAAACACCCACCTTATACTTCCACTAACTCTAACTGGCCACTTTACTGGAAACACTCACCCTATACTTCCACTCACTCTAACTGGCCACTTTACTAGAAACACCTACCTTGTACTTCCACTAACTGGCCACTTTATTAGAAACACCTACCTTTTACTTCCACTCACTGGCCACTTTATTAAAAACACCTAACTTGTACTTCTATTAACTGGCCACTTTATTAGAAACACCCACCTTTAAGCTCCACTGTGTAGGTGTACAAGAGGAGCTCTGTGGTCAAAAACTGACCACTGATGAAGAACTAAAGGACAGATAGCGCAAACTGTGCCTCAACAGGTAAACTAATGTCTCTAACTGGACACCAGCAAGATGGAGCTACAGGAGAGAACAATAAAGTGGTGAGCTGGAGGTGAAGCTGACTGACCGAAGTAGAAGTATCCTCCCTCGTCTCTGGGCTGGAAGAAGCGTCCACGGGCCTGAGCGTGGACGTCCGCTCCTTTCTCCACCAGCAGCTCGGCGTACTGCTTACAGCGCCGCTCTATGGCGATGTGCAGCGCCGTCTGACCTACAGCACAAACAGTAAAAACAAACTACTGCAGTTTAACCCCACTACAGGTAATGCACAGTCAGTCAAAAGTTTGGTGACAAACAGCCCATTTTTAAAATTTGAAATTTAACACTGTTACATTTCAAGTGGAAAACATCTCACAAAGTTTAGGGCTTATAAAGCAGACGTGTGATAATGCTTTGGGGTATGTTTAGCTTCAATACTAATGTTCATCAAAGTATCTTCCTTAGTATGAAAAGCAGGTTTTGCAAAAAAGTTCAGCTTTGTCTTCAAAAGATTTCCAGATTTCTTTACAGTAGTGGTGACCAGGGGTCCCATCACCACCACATATTTTTCCATCATCAACATTCCATATAAAACTGGTGGTTTTGGATAGTAAATAAAATGTCTATATTTGTGTTGTAGTCATGGCGACCCATGGTTCCTATCACCACAACTGTAAAGAAATCTGAGTCTTTCCAGTCAACCATTTCACACCAAACCACTCTGAATCACTCTGTTTACATCTCAACTGCTGAAATATGAAGAAATTTTGAAAAATCGATGCCATTCCCCTTCAAACTCTTCAGACGTCTGGTTCCCCATTGCGACCACTGTGAACAATTCAGACTTTAGAACCTAGAGCTGCTCTGAAAGACTTTACATGTTAATGCCCTAATTATGTCGTTTTGAAAATAACTTATTTGTATTAAAAACAATCTGAAAAGCTAGACGTCCCCAAACTTTTGACCTATAAAATAAAAACGTTGTTATTTTTACATATTCATCAGCAAACATTTTAATCGCACACATCACGAGATTCATTTCACTGATAACATATCAGACAGAGCAGCTGGAACTCCTAAACAATGTGTACCATCCGTGTTGACAGCAAAACAGGAAAAAGCAGCTAATCCTGAGCCAAAAACAGCATTTGTGTGATAGAGTATGACGGCGGGGGTGTGGAGGGGGGGATTTATGATCTCAAGTTTCCTCTCCGTTTTCATTCCGAAGCTCTGTGTCTAAGCAGAAGTCGTGAACTTTTCGAGTCGCTGACGAAACGCAGGCTGTCGTTCCTTAAGCCTAACGCTAACACCACGTCCTCTCACTGTCTGCCCATTTAGCAGCCCATTAAACAACAGCAATCTGGAGGGTACGACTCCCACCCCATTAAACACAGTAACGGCCCAGCTCATCGCTCCTCTGACGGCCTCGCTGTGGAACCACTGCGGAGAAATCTGGAAAGGAAATCGTTTTGGAAGAATCAAATTTACACAGTTTATTGACCTGATCAGTCAAGACATTTGGGCGGGTCATAAAACAGCAAACATGCATCTTCTGTTTTGGTGGATAAACCCATCCTGAACCAATGAATAATCATGGAAAATGCCATTCATTTAGCATCTATACTTCATAAGTAATGGCCTTTAAAAAGTTGGCAGCTTTTTCCGTAGCAATAATTAAGGCCACGCCCACTTTTAGAACCCCAATATCTTAGAAAACTAATGAAAATGTGAAGCCATGATTTTGCTCAGCATTGCTGTGCCCCAAACTGAGTCAGCTGTCTTGGTGCCTTGCTGCCCAGTAAGTAGATGCCTTAGTAGGCAGCGTTGTAATGAAGATCTGCAACCGTATCACATCTGAGACACGCTTTGAAGGCACGTTGTTGCCAAGATACGACAGTATCCTGTATTTTTCTTCTAGTTTATTTTTTCCCTTAAAGTCCACTTACAACGTTTGTGTGGTTTTATGTGGCAAATATGGTCATAATTTACTTTTACATGACAATTTCCCAACCTTTTTATACCATAGAATTAAACAAACTGTGCCTTTAAACCTGATATATGTAAATGAGCTCTTTTCTGATTGGCTACTTCATTTAAAAACCACTCAGAATGCAAACATTTATTATAACTTAAGCGTGAGTGGGTTGGGCTAAACTGCTGTAGGCTGCATCGCCGGATGTATGTAAACGTGCTGGTTTTTGGGGCATCACGAAAACAGTGAATTCAAAACAGGCTTATTTTCCATATCTGACTGTAAAGACTGGGCAGGTCTTAAAAACGTTAACAATGTTTACACGTCACAAAAAAAGTAATTTTTCCATGATATGGGCCCTTTAAACGGTTCATATCATAGAAAAAAAAATCATAATTGTCTAATAAACAATAATTGATGTACAATGTAAACATTGTAAAAGTTTTAAAAACATAAATTCACAGTGTAGTGAACGTTCACTAACATAACACTCCCATAGACATGCTAGCAGAAATCAGCATTACTGCAGTAGTGGTTATTTCTCATACAGCCAGGCTAACAAAGGTGAAAAGGGGCAAGTAACACTGGTTCGCTTTCATCACTGTTAGCTAACATAACACTGAAACTCCAATAGACTAGTATGGGCTAGTCTCCCATGGGCTAGTAGAAATTAGCATTACTGCAGTAGTGGTTTTTTGTGGTATAAACAGGCTAACAAAGCTATAAAAATGCAAGTAACACTGGTTCACTGTTTTAAATATTGTGACATGGATTTGTACTTCAGTAGCAAAGCTGAAACAGAGGGGGCGCTGCTGAGGCTGAACTACAATAATGAAGTTCTTTTGACAGTTCAGTGCAACTGCAGACTGATTCTATTCAGTATTACAAAGCAATGTATTTCAGGTTTCAATGGGAAAAAAATGGATCTAGGGTTAACTGTTCTTCAAGCAAATCTGAGATGGCTGAGGTGGCCAGTCTGGGGCTTAAATCTGGTGATGTAAGGTGGATTTACCCACTGTTTATTGTTGTCAGTCAAATGTTTTTTATTAGCACCAATTAGAGTCCCTCCACACAGTTCCACTGTAAGAGCACCCGATTCAGCTGCTGTTGAGAAATCTCGTCTAGAATAGAGACTAAACTATGCCAAACTTAATAGCCCATCTGTGAATAATCACATCCTGAGGAAAGTCAGCAAGGAAAAGCTGAAAGGATTGAGCAGCAGGGCTAACTGAAAGAAATCTACAACCATCTAAGAATAATTATCCCTCATTACGGCCCCCTCCAAATCATCGTCCCAGTCACAGAAAGGTAAAATTCATAAATAAGACATTTTAAATCAGAAAAGAGAGTTAAATAATCTGTTAAACTGGATACTGAATCTAAATGTCTGTAGGAGGAAAGTGACGTCAGGCTGGGTGTGTCATTACTGGCAAACCTGAACGTTCTCACATCCAGTCCTAGAACACAGAGAGCACAAACACACACACTGACTTGAGAGGCTGAGGAGAAGTACAGACGTGTGTGCTGCATTTTACTGAGGGTGGAGACCTCGAGCAACACTGCAACTCTTTCACCAAACCTGGCTTGACCTCTTTCACTCTCTTTCTCTTTCTCACTTTAGTAAGAGATGCCAGCGTGGCTTTCAGAAGCCCTATTTTTAGACAAACTAACAATTTGTGCTACTCATCGAGTGGCCCTCCTGAGCATGCACACATCATTACTATAGCATAATAACTTATGTTTTTAATGTTAATTCAGCACAGACTCATCATTATATCAATATCATTATTTACTTCCTGATAAGCTGATTCAGGTAATCAAATTGTTCTTTTAATGCTGGCAACATTTTCTGAAAATGTAATTTAGGCCATCAAAATATCCTACCAGTAGTTTTATGTAGACCGCTACCTTCGACAAGGTGGCACAATTTGTCAGAATGCCGGTTCTACTCGACCGTCGAGGTATCAAGCGAGCTGAGCTGATACCAAAAGGTGACGTAAAAAACGCTACAGACTGATTGGTCGGTGAGAATCGCTAAACACATATGCTAACGTTAGCTACCTGGTTAGCGTAGCCTCTTGCGTTGCCTTTGAGCGACCAGAATCGTCTTGTCATCTGAACTCTGATGCAGTTTTTCCCAAAACTCTCCTGTTCTCGGCAGTTTTGTTTGGCGTCGCTATGACGACCAGCTACCTTGAGGGGGCGCTATATCTGCAGTGGAAAACGAAGTAGCTGGTACCAAAAGCAAGTTGAGTCGAGACAAGCTGAGTCAAGCTGGAACCACGCAGTGGAAAAGCGGCTAAAGAGGTGGGCCTCTCTGAATTCCCACATGCTCAGAATTTACTTCAATGCACTCAAAAGAGACCAAAATGTGGACTAAAGGGCAACATTTCATACACAAAACAAGACTTATGTAGGCTCCTACTAAAGGCTCACTTATGTTCAACATTAAATACAGATACGGACAGAGCTTTCTGTCCGTACTCTCCATTTATTTCGTTACTGGCACTTATAAAAGCAAGGGCTTTTGTTTTCTGACAGTGTCTGAGCTCAAGGGTAGTTTGGACCCGAACCTATTTGTACTAACTAGGAAAGGAAGTGATACAATAGCTCACTTCTGTAGGCTGCGCTGGTTAAGAGTGCCTGATAAGTGCTGTCAGTTTTTAATTTCTCCATTCTTGACTTCTGTGCTGCTACCAAAGGAGTCATTGACATTATGATCCCCTTCAAAGAGACATACGAGAAGAAGCAGAAAGTGCAACCAACTTCTGCTACTGAACTTTGGAGGTGTGCCTGCAGATTTCTTTGAAAAACTGAAAGAGAGTCTCCTGAAAAGAATTAAAAGATGTAATAAAGGTAAAGAGTAGATACACTAAATACTGAAAAGATATCTTTTCATTTCCATCACTGCCCCCATTATAAATGAACAGTTATGCCGTACCGCGATAATAGACGTCTCTAAAGGGCGTGTTGATGAACTCTCGCAGGTTTCCCATCTGCTCTGCAATGTCCACCAGCAGGGGAATGGTGTCGTTCTTCCCACCGTACAGGTTCAGGAGAGCTTTGGGTAGACATGTCTTCCCCGTGGGCGGCTCTGGAGGGAACAAAATAAACGGTGAAGAGAAAAGATTAAGTCGCTGAATGTTAATCAGGTCATTAACTAATTTGATTCTCCTGTACTGATCAAGTGGACCCTGAACTTTGCTACACTCCACAGCCACTTTATAGGAAACCTCTTCTGCTGATGCAAAGTTTGTGTTAGCCACCATCTATTTCTTCATCAGTGGTCAGTTACTGCAGTCTGAATTCTGACTCCCCTGCAGAAGATTAACCGCTAGAGCAAACATGCTTCCATGACATGCTTGCAATCGAACAGGGGTTGGGATTCAGCACAACGTCTGAAGTTATGATGATTTTTATGGCTTATACAGTCTCCTAAACCACATCAACAAGACTGTGCAGCCTTAATGAAACCTGGATGCTGTTTGAACAGGCTGAGAGAAGTTCTGGGGCTGCATTTACAGAAAGGATTTGGGTGACTATTGACTTCTAGTGTTAGCAAAGTTAGCATCACAGCTCCAGTTCTAAACTAAAGAAGCAAAATTTGGCCACCAAACACAGCTTGGCAGATCAACAACATCTAAGGCAAGTGTGTAAACTGTATTTTTGTCAAACTGTTCCAGTAATGTTGGCATGTATGTTTGAGCTGCTCCTTTAACTGTTCCTTTAAGAGGAACCCCTCTAACTCTCCTTATGAAGGTCAGAGGTCGAGACCTCCAGTGTTTACTCTGAAGAAGTGAGTGTCGGCATGTGTGTGGGTGCTCCAACACATCACAGACAGAGCTCTGAGGCAGTTTACTGTCATTTCTCACTCCCATCTGCTATGTTTTCCCAAAAGCCTTTGAGGCAGGAAGCAGAGGCTGAGGCCCTAAGGAGACAAAACTGCTGACATCAGCTTCCTCTTCCTCCTGACTCACATCAGCGTTAGTGATAAGGAGAGTTGGATGATATGGATTTTCCTATATGCAGTGAAGGAGGATGTGTTATATAGGTTAAAGGACTAGTTTGGTGGAAAATCAAGATTTACACAGTTTACTCCACCGTATTCCACATGTAGTCAATCAGCCAAGACATGTTTGAGGTCTGAGGTTCGCTTCTTTAGTTTTACACTGGAGCTACAAGGCTAATGTAGCTAAAAAGTAACATACACTTATGTCTCACCAATAAGCATCATGTAAACTTCATGCCTAAGTCACACTTTTCTAAAAGTGTGTCAGGTTCTTATCTCAAATAGACTTGAGTACAAAGACATGACATCTAATGGGCAGTGAATTTCTGTAGGAGGGTGCAAGAGCATTGTTCCCAGGTGAAGTTCATTGTGTTCAACTTCACAAAAATAGGCCATGTCCAAAATTGTACAGTTTCTCAGTATTTTGGTATTTTGAGTTTTTTTTTTGTCTAAAACTTGCTGACCACACCAAGATCAAAAGGTAAGCGTGTACAAAATTTGACTGAGTCTTTTGAGACCCAACATCTATTAAAAATCGAGGCCATTCTAAAAACGTTCTCCATCATTTGTGTTCTATGGGCTCCAGAATGGTACACGGTGCTTGGACCCCGAAGATTGCCACCTGTGACAGAGGGTCAATATGCTCTCGCAGCAGTTACAATCCACAGAAATCAACATGTTTTCGCATTCATTTTAGACAAAGTTGATGGTCCCGGTCGCAAAAATGAAACTTGGGTGCATGAAATAGGTTCTCTTTTCACATTTCAATAACATTATCTTAGTTCTGATTGGCCTATTAAAATATATATCAATGGGTTGGCTGCTGAATAATGGCTGTGAGCTGCTGCTGTGCTGCGCTTGCGGGATCCTCTCTCAGAGTTCTCTACTGACATTTTTTTCACAGTTCCTGTAACATCAGACGCCTCCCAGAATTCACCTCTGAACTCCTCGTCTGTTAGCCTCTTGTCATGAGCCTGCAGGTACTGCAGCAGGCCGTCCAGAGAGCCGGGGTCCGCTCGGGACACGGCGTCGAACAGCATGGAGCGGTTAAACTCCTTCAGAACCTTCGGGGGGTCAGCAGAGCCCTCGTCACAAGACGCCTCGTTCTCCGTCTTCCTGTGGAGGGAAGAAAGGGCCGTGTTAGGATTAAACTGAAAAACATGTGGATTCTGGCAGAGTTTGTGGGTAATCTGGCAACCAAAAGCACACCTGTGTGACGTGAATTTAAGATTTTTCCAGGTTGTCAGGAGGCAAAACTCTGAGACGACCACAAGGAACAATGTTTGGCTGAACCGCTGGTTGCTAATAGCATCCTTGAGTACATCTGCAATGAACAGTATTGTATTGACTATGTTCTAATATACAACATGCAGCTAATTAGCTAACTATGAAAACTCAAAGTCTCCCCTCAGTATAAGTCAGCCAAGACATTTGGTGTTTGAACTTTGCTTCTTTAGTTCTACACTGGAGCTACAAGGCTAATTTAGCAGGCAGGCATACCTCAACGATTAGCATGGTGCTAACTGAAGGCCTAAACCATCACAATGTTGCCTCAAACCATATCAAAGAATCTCAAATAGACTTGATTTGGTGGTTTCTGATACTGTATGACAACACAAAGCCGAGAAAACAGCAAAGCAGCCTTGACGCCTGAATTACATTAATGAAGTCTCAGTGGACACTGATGGACTCCTCAACAGTACTGACAGTAATAGTGGTCAGTCAGTGAGTGTACTGCCCAAGGAAGCTCCACCCTGCCGGTCAGGTCTTCAATAAGCCTCTGTACACTGAGGAAAACCCACATGGTCAAAATGAACCTCAGAGCAAACATTACCTCAACGGCTAGCAGGGAAATAACAACATATGGGCCACACCTATAGCATAAGGGCGTTCGTTTACTTTTAGCTCCCTAAACAGACCCCCCGTATTCAGTGTTTGACTCTCTCTTAGCTCCCTGTTAGAGGGGACTACTGCAGAGTTTAACCCATACCTGACACTGGATCCTTCTAACTTCAGTGCCTTCCGAAGTGACATGAAGATTCATGAAGAAAACTACCAAAGAAGAAATGACCAGTCTTATCAATATCCATTACATTTTACCTCAGGCTAGCTTTAGCATTTAGGTTAACCCAGTTAGCATAGCTTAGCACCTGAAGACAACAATAAAATGGAGGAACCAAACACACAAAAAAAAAATCGAAGCAAACAAAAGATAGAAGAGATGGTCGAGTAGCACACGTGATAAGTCAGCATTAACAACATTAACTACAGTTGCTGGAAATAACACAAACTTTGTTAGCTAGCTAGCTAACCTACCTCACTCAGGAGAGCTTCTGAGTGAACACTTGACTTCAGTGTAGAATTCTGGTATTTTAAGTTTAACATTCAGTTGAAAGGACTTTAGACCAAAATTCAACACTTAACTTTGTGTTTATTACTGTTAAACGGCTGATATTTCTGAGTACGTCTCATTAGTAGCCATGTTTTTCAAGAAAAGCTCTTGCTCTTACAACTTTTTTCAGGGGAAAATCTAAAGGGTGTTTTCTGAAGAATAACAAATGATCTGATTTTATTTCTCAGTGCTACCTTCAGCTGGTCACGGTTTAATCAGAAAAATCCCACCAGAAAATCCCCCCAGAATGGACAGAATTGTTAGCTTACAAACTATAACTTCACCATTTCACAACCTCCATGCTTTCTGTTTACTTCCCACATGAACCACATGTATGCAGCCAAGCTGAGAGAACCAGTTCCTCCTCAGAGAAACCTACTATCACAAATCCAGTCCCTGATCTACTATACTGTGCGTGTTATGATGCTTCTTTGTGATCTGGCTTCCACCAGGATGAACCTAGTTCTGGGCCTCTATCTGCATAGAGGAGATTTGACTTACAAATCAGGAACTGAGAGTCCAGATTATATCACCAATCAGCTCCTCGGCCTTTTAAAAACAGCTGCTTCATGCATTTAACCACAGAATGGCACCATCAGAGTCAGCCTCTTTCCCTATATTACCAAACACGGTCTGGCATCTCAACTGACAAAACGCAGCACGCTTCAGTATAAACACATGCTTATACAATGGTTATGGATTAGTATCACTGAGAAAACACTGTCGTCACCGTCTCATCACCTTTAAAGGAACAGTTCAGTGGAGTAATCAATTTATACAACTGTATCCTTACACAAATGTAGTTGACCAGCCAAGGCATGTTTGGTGTCTGAAGTTTACTTCTTTGGTTTTGCACTAGACCTACGAGGCTAATGTAGCTAACAAGTAATGGAAGCTTATAGTCACCCAATTAGCATTGTGAGTAATAAGAGACAGAATTGTCCAACAAAATGGGCAGAAATGTAATGCATGGACAAAATTGAGGCTTCAAGGCATTTTTTTTAATATGCAACATATTTTTTATAGATAACAATACATTCTGACAAAAAACACATAAGTCTATTAGAGATGGAAAGCAGTTAGCACTGTGCTAAATGGTGAGATTTAAGCTTCCAAAGCTCATCCGCTGCATTAGCCTCATAGCTCCAGTGCGAAATTTAAGAAGCAAGCTGTCAAAAGAAGAACCACTTTTGGTTCCCCAAAGAACCATTCAGTGGATCCAAGATACATTTCTTGTAAGTGAGATGTAACAGGAATCATCGTAAAGTTTACAGAACACATAAAGTAAAGGTTCTAAGACAAACCATTTGCTTTACATGCACATTTTGCCCACTGAAACGTTCTTTATAGAATCAAAAACGTTCTTCTGTGGCAACGAACCAAAGAACCTTCATTCTGAAAAGTACACGCAACTGCAAAGAGAACCGTTTGTGCTCACCCTCGTGGAAGCTTCTTCCTGCGACGTTTTTGGTTGTTGTTTGCCCGGTATGTGCCGTAGTCGAAAAGGGAGTCCATGGGGGCCTTTTTGGGCCCCGGTGCCACAGGGGACTCGTATATGGTGGACTCCAGCAGGTCCATCGGGTTTGAGATGCCCTTCTTAAAAGCTCCCTGAAATTTGATACGGAGGTTCTGTTTTCCATCTGCCTGCGGTGGCCCGGTGGTCCGGACAGGTTCTGGGGCTTGAGGGGAACCCTCCTCTCCCTCCAGCAACCCTGCCAGAGAGGACAGTGGGAAGGCAGGGTCTCCATCTCCCGAGCCGTCCCGGGACTCGGCCGCGTCCTGACTGGAGGCTCCTGCCCCATTAGACACAGAGGTGTTGGTGTCAGTCCTGGCCAGGCGGTACCGCCGTAGTAGCGTAGAGGAAACCTGTAAGAGAGTCAAAATAGAAGGTCCTGTTACGTTACCTTTTACCTCTTCATACTGGATTTGATTCTTTTGATAAGGTTCAGAATTATTTTTTTAAAATACACTTAGTACAATAGTGGAATATGGACATTTACAGCTCATTTACAACATTCAAAATCAATGCAGTTGCATTGCCACCCTGTAATGAATTTACACTGTATGGACAAAAGATTGTGGACACCCCTTCTAATTATTGAGCTCAGGTGTTTTAGCCACATCCCTTGCTAACAGGAGGATAAAATCAATCAGATAGCCTTGCAGTCTCAATAGACAAACACTGGCAATAGAAAGAGCCACATTGAACATCTCAGTTACTTTAATCATTGGATGATCATTGGTGAAATGTCTGTCCTGCTAGATCCGCCCCAGATAACGGTAAGTGCTACCGTTGTGAAATGGACGTGACTATCCTCTGTTGCCTCACTCACTACATCACTCCAAACTGCCTCTGGAGGCAACTTCAACACAAGAACTGAGTGTTGGGAGCTTAAAACGAAATGGGTTTTCATGGCCGAGCAGCTGCACACAAGCCTAAGATCACTATGTGCATTGCCAAGCGTCAGCTGAAGTGGTGTAAAGCACTCTAATAGTGGACTATGGAACAGTGGCAACGTATCAGCAACATAGTCCTTCAGTTCTGGACAGACTGAACGTGAAAGACAGCCTTAACCTGCTCGACATGTTCAAAAATGCACGTCAGGTTTTAAGGCCTTTAAAATGTTAATCTAGAGGCAATATTAAAAATAATTTAGCAATATTACAAAATAAGAAATGTTTATCTTGGAATCAGACTCATGAATAAGAACCGCTGAATGTGCACCAGCAGCATTTTACCATTTTCTACATCTTCGTTATCTTTCTCTTTAATGAGCATCACAAGAAATTCCCAGCTCAGCTGAACATAACAGACCTTCTAAATCAACAAGTGTCCTGTATCTTGTCTTCTTGTTTCTAAACTGCCACTTTAGGACGCCTGCTTGGCCTAGTTTTCACGCCACCCTTGTCATAATGAAAAATGAGGTCATGAGCAAACTGACAAAACTGGAAAGGGCAAATTGCACACCGTCAAACGCTCGACTGCCACAGCGCGTAGTATAAACAACCACAGAGCCAGGAGGCAAAAGCTTGTCCTCATTTAATCCTGCATGTGGCTCTGCTAACTCTACAGGTAATTGATCTCCTTTGAAACTCTACAGTCTGAATGGCTTTAGCTAATATTGTTTGTTGGTCAGGATGAGCTGAGTGGTTTAGAGATAATACGATACCACTTTGTTTCATGACACAATACTTAAACCTAAGGCATCATCTGATACCAATTTTTTTTTCTTTAAAAGGACGCTTATTCTATTCCTTATTTCTTGCATTTTATCTCCCTCCTCCCCCAAAACTGATGTACACTTATTTGTGTGGTTTTATGTACCAAAAAGTCATAATTTATTGTATACTACCATTTTCCAAGCTCTGGATTGACTGGCTGCCTTGTTAAAAAAAAATAAGATTTTTTTTTTCAGTTGCCCTTTAAATAATACTAAACTTTATTTTTAAACAAAGCATTTCACTTCATTTAAAAGACAAGCATGTAAAAATACAGGAATAAAAGTCTAACAATTTTTGTTTTTTTAAAGGGCTTATAAATTCTAGGGGTTGTGAATGTTGCTGTTGGATTTTCTTTTTTGAGGGTGGACATACATCATAGAAAGTTATTATATGAAATGGTTATGCATGTGTTTCCTGACGCCTGACATTGTTTCACAATAGTTTTGAGAAGGTTTTGCTCTAATACGTATTTTTAAAACTTAAACATAAATACTAGAGGGATTCACACTGTGAGGTGTGAGGCAATCTAGTCCCCACTGTAAACATATTATTTCAGATTTATCACTATTTTACCATCATCATCATCACACATAAAAACTCAGAAGACTCATGTAGGTTTACTGGTGGTTTTGAAAAGTAAATAAAATGCAGTTAAGTTCAGGATGCTGCTGCGTGAACTGGTTACAGATCAACAAAAAAAAAGCCACTTAGCCAGCAGCCGTCTGTTAAAGTTAAGCAGCGATACTGAAGGCGCTTATTCATGACTGAATACTTTTAGGGTGCAGGAAATGGAATTTTCCACTTTATAATTGCCACTGTGAGCTTCTGAACTGGACACAGTGATGTGGATATGACTGAAAACAAGCTACAAACATTCTACAGAAACAGCCTTTCTCCTTTAATAATGTGACATCACAGATTTTAGTTTGTGTCAAAACAACCATTCAAAACTCATAAATCTCAATATAATTCACATTTCGGTGGCCTTTAATTGCAATTCTGATGACACAAGTCAATAGTAAGGGTTTCCTATAGCCATGTGAATTGCGTTCACTCAGAAACTACCACAGTGTATCAACAATAAAGGCAGTATGGAGCTCCTTTTATACAGTGATAGGAAACATGGCAGCTCACAGAAAACTCCAGTTCCACACCCTCTCCAACTACTCTGGGAGGCAGATTTTAAAGAGTACAAAGACAACGACTATTAATTGACCACCCACCATACATTAAGTAAAGTTAAAAGTCATTCAGAGTGGTTTGGTGTGAAATGGTTCAGTTCACAGTGGTGGTGATAGGTACCAGGGGTCAGCATGACTACAACACAAATAAAGCAATTTTATTTACTATCCAAAACCACCAGTGAACCTACACGAGTCTCCTGAGGTTTATGGAATGATGATGATGGTAAAATAGTGAAAAATCTCAAAAATACTCTTCCTTTGGGGACTATTTAGTCTCACAACATCCTTCACATACCCCTCCACCATGAACTGCTTAAAAATAGCTTTGAGACAATTATGGCCAAATCATAAAACAGTGTGAAACAATGAACTAAAATGGACTAAAATGGACTAAAATGCAATATGTTTAAATACATTCATGGTGGAGGGATACATGCAAGATGTTGCAAGGCAAAATAGTCCCTAGTGCAAGCAATTTATTTCAGATTTATGACTATTTTACCATCATCAATATTCCATATGAAACTCAGAGACGTGTAGGTTCACTGGTGGTTTTGGATAGTAAATAAAATGTCTTTATTTGTGTTGTAGACATGGTGACCCCTGGTTCCTATCACCACCACTGTAAGACATCTGAGTCTCTACAATCAACCATTTCACACCAAACCACTCTGAATGACTCTCAACCACTAAATTATGCAGTAACTGGGAGTTGCCCTTCAAAACCTTTGTCCCATACTTGAACATTAATTTTCATCTAAGCTAACAAAGTTATTGTCGCTTTTGTAACAAAACCTCAGAGGGAATCTTTCCAGGAGAAGGTAAAAACATTCTTAACTCTAATGAATATTAATGCATCATTAAAGTCATTTTGGACCATTTCTATAGCTGGTTTCAAACACTGCACAAAAATAAGACATTGATTATATGATATGATTACGATGGTCGTGGGTTAGGGTTAGAGATCTACAGCTGAGAAGTAGCTGTAGGTAAGAAGACGATGGAGACTGGATGCTAAACGGTCTGGCTGGAGCAGCTCTGAAAGAGATTTCTGTTCCTGCTGTGAAAAAGAATTCACACTCATGCTACTCCTTACCTCATTCATCCCTCGAGTGCTGCACTGCTGCCAAATTCCTCTTCAGGGGGGGTCGGAGGGGATGGGGAGGATGTCGCTCAAAGGTCTGGACTGAACTGCAGAAATAGTAAGCACACATGATGTCAAAGTTTAAACAAACAGCACAGCATTTATCCTCAGGTCTCAGCTCCACTACACCAGGCAGAGCAGTCTGTGAAGTGTCTCCTGGTCAGGCAGCTGTGTTTATTGGACTTTAAAGGACGTCCTGCTGCAGGAGCTAACAACATATCTGCGTCAAAACCCATTCATAGCCAAAGTGGTCCGAAAACGCTGCTGAATCAATAACTGCAGTTAAAAGACTAGTTTAGTTCTAATTTGTAGTCTGTAGTCAATCAGCTAATCCATGTTTGGGGTGTGTAGTTTGCTTCTCGGCCATTCTACCAGGAATTGGGCACGAATGTTGATGTAATTCCAGTTTACAATGTAGTTTTTTATGTTGAACAACACCAGCAAAGTTGCAACACTTTTTTTGCAAAAAGAGATTTCAATAAATGTATAATTTTCAGAGTCTTTCTTCCTTTAAGATACAAGAAATAATGCAAAAACACCTTCCTGACAAAAAAAATCTCAGGACAAGATTATCACCATAACATTGTATTTATATATTTAAAATCATTTTAACATACGACAGAGTTTTAATATATTTTAACAACTTAATTAGTGTTGTATAAGTAATATCCCCCTTTGGTTAAATCGCTGCTGCTACATGCTGAATTTTTATGCATAATGTGACTAAAAGTTACTAAAATAAAAATTCAGAGAGAAGAATTATCATAATTTTTGGTTGGTTGGTTTAGGAATAGAACAAACTTTAACTTTCTGTGGTTTATTCTTACTTTGAGCTCATTTGCTTTAAAGTTGCAGGACATCATTTACCACCACAGAAGTAAAATGACCCTTCTTACTGTAGCTAAGATATTGTATGCTAACACCTCACTAACTAGCATGGTGCTAACTGTATCCCCCGTGGTTTCTGACACTGAATGACTTGCTGTCATCTATAAAAATGGGCAAAATTACCTTAGCATAGCTAAAAATAACAGCAGCCACTTTAAAACCTGTATTTTATCCATACTTCTGTCTATTAATGCTATATTATGTGCTACAGCTACATTAGCATCCGTGTAAAACTAAAGAAGCAAATTTCAAACACATCTTTGCTGACTGACAACTTTTGAGGTAAAGAGAAAATAGTGTAAATTTGATTAAACAGAATTATCGCTGTGGGCAACAGTGTCTGTTGACCCTCAGCCTGGACTACAGAGGTTTACTATGAGGCAGGAATCCATTTATAGCAGCCCGTGTGCTAATCCAACATGGCTTCACTCGCCTCTGCTCAGCGCTAATTGTAGCTGAAGTTAGCTCACTAACCCACATACATACAAACATCGTGAATTCCATTCTTAGCTCTAAAAGGATGAATGATGTAAGGAGTCACTTCAGTTGACTAGAGCGAATCTGACTGGTGTCTAATAAAAAAGCCGGAGTGGCGGAAAAAAATCCTCTCAGATTAGCGTCAGACTCGTGCCAAGCACCTGAAACATGTTCATCCATTGCTACAGTCGGCTGTTACAGACCATAAATTAATGCTAGTTGATACCAACATAAGCCAAAGCTATGATTCACTAGGCTTAGTTTTAGACGAGGTATGTTCCCCCACTTTTCAAAATCCAGATACTGTCATCTCTTCTTTCAAAGTTAACAAGAGCTAACTTCAAGATCAACTCTTTCTGTCCAGATGTCATAATCCAGATGAAAGAAACAGAATCATATCATGTGTTTGGTAGTAAAAATGAATCTGAAGTGGAGCTACACTACTGATATATCACTGTTGCCGGAAGAAAACCTCATATCTCCACTTTTGACGTTTTTCAGTTTTTTACATAATTTGAAAATGCCTGTTGTCCTTTACATTGTGTGTAAATTTCACGATGAATGGACTAAAAGAAATGGCCTAAAATGACTTGGAAATAAGTCTGGTTCCATTGACTTACATTAAAAGTAAAGTAGGTTTTTTCTTCTCCTGTAAAGTTACCATTTTGGAGATGTGAGGTTTTCTTCCAACAACAGCAACATGGATCAGTGGGCTAAACTCATTTTCACAGTTATGCTAGGTCATTAAGCTAATCAGAGTCTGAGAATTGTTGAAGTGAATGATGAAGATGATGAGGAAAAGAAAGAAGTTTGCAATATTCCAAACCAGAAGAACAAATTAAGAAGTCATTTGATAAGTGGACAATCGATTCTGTTAGTGCTATTTTCATTTGCATAAGTTCTCATGCTTTTCCAGATAAATGATGAAATGGGGTAGCATAGTTAGCTAACGTTAACGGGGAATTCTTCAGATTTTTCAAAATCTCTGCGAAATTCAGTGGATGAGATGGCGGTTGAGTGGTTTGGTGTGAAGTGGTTAAAGATTTCTCCACAGTGGTGGTGATAGGAACCAGGGGTCACCATATCTACAGTACATATAGACATTTTATTTACTATCCAAAACCACCAGTGAACCGACACAAGTGTTCTGAGTTTTATATGGAATGTTGATGATGGTGAAGTAGTGTAAAATCTAAAAAAAACAAAAAATATTTACCTTAAAATGCCCTGCATGTACCTCTTCACCATGAATGCATTCTTAAACCTACTTTTTAGGCCAAAACCCTTTTCGAACTCTTCATTTACACCTTAATTGAATGACGCTGGAATTGTGAACAATTGTTAGCATCCCACCATTTCTGAAACCAAAATTTTACTCGACATCCTGTAGATATCTATGAAAATCCCCAACTTTGAAATGACAACATCCATTGTTGGAGGTCCCAACCCTGATGTGCTAACTTCCTGGACAAGTAATGACTCATTGGCCCGATTTCTATTCTATTCCCATTCTATTCCCATTCCCACAGGGACTTTCACAAATGCAAAGAGCCATCAAAGAGCTCAGAAACAACAGAACGTCTGCCTCATCTAACAAATCCCATCACTGCTGGTCCTGCATTTTTGTCATGTTCCTACGCTTCACAGGAGGGTTTCACAATCTGGAGGTTTTTTGATTCCGCAGTTCAGTCACTGTTCAGGAATCTCCCGACTGCAGCCACCGTCCTCTGTACACACGGCTAATCCTGTTCAGGCACGTCCCGAGAGCGCCTGAGACTGTTCAACTCCCACTGCCAGAGAAAAAGCTGGTTTAACAGGTATTTTTTGCAAAAGTCTGGAAAACAGTGGCCAAGTAGAACTGGTGTAATGTTACATTTACACAAAACGATCACCACATGCTAAAGCAGAAGCAGTTCCATTTCAAGCTAACCACCAAGCTAGCGCTTTATTGAGTAGTGTTGGTGTATAATACCACAAACACCACCATCTGAGATCAATCTTATCACAACGTTGTCTTCACCTGTCTACACCTCCCTTCCCCCGATCCAATACAGTTACAATGATTTATCAGGCAACATCCAAACACTGCTACAGTCAGCCAGTCGGCCTGGTTTCAATATTGTTGTTGCCCTCGGGGGAATATTACAGAGGGGCTGGATTTCTGAGCTAGCACGCTCAGTCTGGGATCAGTTTAAGGCAGCGCTGAGCTAAGGTGGACATATTTGCTTCGAGTAAAACCTAAGATTACCTTACAGTAATAGCGAAAATGTTCCCAAATTAATTTCCCCCATACTGTAAATGTAGTCAGTCAACCAAGACATATTCGGTACATTACGTGCTACCTACATCTGCTTCAGTGTAAAACTAAAGAAGCAAACCTCAAACACCAAACATCTTGGTGTATAGACTACATTTGAGGAAAGTAGTAAATGGGTCATTCTACAGAAACAACCTTTTTTGTGTCCCTAGCGTTTACAGATATATCACACTTAAAAAAAACGTTACGGTTACAATTTATTTATATTTTAAAATAAAACAATGTTATTTGAACAATTACACCTTCTTGAGCCTCAATTTAGCAATATTGGTTTTGAATTTTGAATCGATTATCTAGAATTCCAAGCACCACAGAAGAGCTCGTCCTCACAGCCACGTGTAAAGGCTGAGGCCATATTTTGAAGAAAAAAACATGTTTTTCTGCTATTTTAACTGCAATAATCTATACATGACTATGAAAAATATGAATTAAATGATATATAATGAAAGTTCCCCAGGAGTCGTGTCACTGCTGTTACTGCATAACTAAAATCTCTTATTTTGAAATAAAAGTCACACTGATGACATCACTTGACTTCCTTTTACCTGTTTTCTGAGGATCTTTGAAGAAAAGCACATGGTGAGTCCACTGTGTCTTTCAGTTACCAGAGATTTTCTCATTTAGCTCATGATTTCATATGAAGCTTTTAGTTGAAGTCACTGGTGTGACCGACTTTATTCTTAGGCAATTGTAAAGAACACAAATGGGTTAAATTACATATTTTAGTGGATGTTCCATGATTGACAACATGTGGTTTGATGATCTGTAGCAGCCATTTTGTAAAATGCATTTTTCATTAAAATGCCTCTGGTGTTACCTTTCTTATGAGTAACACCAGTGAAGACTGGTAACACCAGTGACTCCTATGGAGAGATAGAAAATTGGACGTTTCTGTAGGACCCTTAAATAATCGAACAGAAAAATCACTTTCATATTCAAAAGCAATGCCTGTTGACCTTCAACAGAGATTTATTATGAAACTAGAACCCATTTAAAGCAGCCCTGTGCTAATCCAACATGGCTTCACTCGTCTCTGCTCAGCGCTAACTGTAGCTGAAGTTAGCTCGCTAACCCACATACATACAAACATCATGAATTCCATTCTTAGCTCTAAAAGGATGAATGATGTAAGGAGTCACTTCAGTTGACTAGAGCGAATCTGACTGGTGTCTAATAAAAAAGCCGGAGTGGTGGAAAAAATCCTCTCAGATTAGCGTCAGACTCATGATAAGCACCTGAAACATGTTCTTCCCTTCCTACCGTCGGCTGTTACAGCCCATAAATGAATGCCAAGCCAAAGCAATGGTTCACTAAAACGTCTTCACAGGCTTCGTTTTAGAGGCTTCACATTCTCCCACTTTTTAAAATCCAGCGTTTGTCATCTCTACCTTCAAAGTTAGCGAGCGCTAACTTGGCTAAACAGTGCAGGTCAACTCTTTCTGTCCAAATGACGCAAAGCAGTCGACTGAATTACATCATGGGTTTGTTGATAAAAATCTAAAGTTGATCTGTTGATATGCGGAAAGGGGCTTTGCTATGTTTGCTTCTTTAATGTTGCACTAAGCTACAAAGCTAATCTAGCAAGTAATGGAGGTTTATGCTTCACCAACAGTCTGTGCTGGGATAACATGGTACTCAGTTGCAGTGATTACTTTTTCCTGTGTAATGTATTATAATTCAAATCATTACAGTCAAATTACAGTTGCTGATTTTTTTTTCCAGGAAGTAAAACAAAGTAATCCCATTACAATCTGACAAAAGTAATCAGTAATTTGTAATGGATTACTTCTTAGAGTAACTACCTCAACATTGCTCACCTAAATCATCACTTTTCTCAGTGCTGAGTTGTTCAGTAATCTCTACCAGACTCGACTGTGTTTTATGTGTAAAGACCCGTTTCTGACGCTTTTCAAATCACAAAGCACATCCTAAGATGTACATTAGGTGCTCCTGGCTAATAATTTAGAACTGGCTGTGGGATGATCTCAGCAGTTCCTGATCTGGCTTTACCATTGAACACATGGGTCTGGCTTTTTGTTTAACCTCTACTGAGAGTCTCTCCAGTCCTCGTACTCAGAGTTGAGAGACAAAACCCAGAGGTGGAGGAACCGACAGGCTATCAAAACAAGACGTGCAGGGAAGAGGGACTGAGTCAACCTCCTGTGTGGAGAGTATGGAGGATCGGTGGAGGTTACGCCAAAGTGTTAGTGTGTTAAGATCTCCTAACGTAGTTCAGTGCCGTGATAAAGTATTCTATTTTTGTACATTTCAAAACAGATCCATACGAGTGAACTGCTGCCATCCTGCCGTCTTCAGGTCGCCTTCAAAAACATTGAGCTACTTTACCTGAAAATATGAACAAACATCATCCAGAAGATGAAGAATATTCAAATCATTCATTTCGTCAATCATGTATTTGGTTTCAGTGTCGCTCCAAAAGTGTTTTGCTGCGTCTCGCGGCAACGCTGCTCGCGTATTTCCGGTACCGCTGTCTGTTTTCACACATGTGCAGACTGAGAAATCCGAAAGAAATCAGAGAAAGAGTTTACATGCATGAGCTATTTCCAGCTCTCTTTATCCGGTTTTTAGACCTTACTCTGATCAAAGAAATCCAAGCAAGCAGTTAACCTGACCATTTAAATAATCAGATATAACTGCAGAAATCCGTTTACATGCATGTAAACGCATTCAGTGATAAACTGGTTACATTAACTAAAAAGATTTGCTCTGTGGTGAATCTTGTGACTGTGCATCATACCTCCATTTCAAACTCTCACGTTTGCTGATACAGTGAAAGAAACTAAACAGCAAAGTTACCAATCGCTGTGTCAACACAAAAACATCGTCACTGGTCATGACTGTCGATATGGCAGTAAATTAATCACATTCGCTCAAACCCAGGAAACAGGAGTCTTCTTAGTCTTGCTGTCAGTTAACTCATATCTTTCACCGCTTCTGTAATTCCTGATTGAGATTTCACTATCAGCTGGATGAAGCTGTTAACTCATCTGCTGTGAGTGGAACCAAAACTTCCTCCAGACTGAGAATGACATTCCACAGCCCCCTGAGAGGACCCCCATTAGACAGTGCTCTTTCCTGTGGTAGCAGGTTTTGAGCTGTGGGAACATTTCAGAGCGCGTCCACTGCTGCGCTGAGTTCAGCCACTTCCAGCATTGACCACATCTTATGGCCAGGGTTGATTCCCCCCAGAGGAACCAGCCTTGAACCCCATGACAGTCCAAGAGACCCCACCAGAAATAAGTTACTCTACAAAAAGTACAGCTGCCTTATGAAAACACCAAGGTTTTCAGGAAGGCCTGGTTCTTCCCGTAATGGACTATAATTACAGTTATAAAGCAAATATGAGGCAGAGCATCTTGTTTGTGAGCTTTTATGTCATTTTTACATAAACTGTGTGACTTCTGTGTATATTTATGTACCAAAGGTCATAATTCATGTTGTATATTATACTTCCCAGCATATGACCACTTCCCAACCTCTCTTCGTCCCTTACAATTAAACAGGCTGTTTTTATTACTGTGCCTTTAATACTAACCTACAGAACACAGGATAATCTCTGTTCTGATTGGCCGTCCTGTTTGTGCCTTGCTCAAAAATCAGTCCAATATAAAACACTCCTTATAACTTCAGCATGAATGGGCAGAGCTTAACTGCCTTTAACTCCAACAGACAAATAAATGCAGTATCTGTAAATAAAGTCACAAAGATTTTAGAAGGTTATAGAAGGCTATTATATATCTATCTATCTATCTATCTATCTCTCTCTCTCTCTCTCTCTCGTGTATATATATATATACACAAATATATACACAAATATATATATATAGAGAGAGAAAAAGAGAGCTATTGTTGTATCTCCAAAATGGTAACTTTACAGGAAAAGGAAAAAACCTACTTTTCTTTTAATGTAAGTCAATGGAACCAGACTTTTCCAAGTCATTTTGGGTCGTTTCTTTTAGTCCATTCATCATGAAATTTACATACAATGTAAAGAGCAACAGGCACTTTAAAATTATGTCAAAAACTGAAAAATGACAAAAATGGAGAAGCTATACATACACACACACACACACACACACACACACACATATATATATATATATATAAACTGGGGAGTGGATGTTGTTGTCTCAAACTTATATAGACTCACACAGACTGATATAGACTCATTGTGTCACAAGAAGCCTAACTAACCTACAGTGAACTCTCCAGATTTATTTAAGAACTGCTGGTTTACCGTTTTGCCTTTGCTGTGGCAGTAATTATAAATCTAAAAAGTCGGGCTCAGAAACTGTCAATGCCAGACTCGGCTGCGTATCTGTAGTGTGCTGCCCAGCGATATCAGCCAGCACCGTCAGATTAAAGGAAACAGAGCTAATTTTATGCGCTGGCATTTAAACAGGCCACCAAATTGGATGCTGAGCAAAACAACCAGCAGCTAAACGGCCCTCGACAAAACGATCGCCCGACAGTAGCCTTTTAATATGATCACACTGAGAAGTTAAAACTAGGAGAACTGCCCTAAAACGCTGTGGGCGTAATGGATTAGAGAGCTCATTTTATTTATCACGGTTTATTTTGGTTGGTTGATTTTATTTATTTTATTGAAATTATTTTATTTGGTTAGTTTGCTAATTTTTTGATCATGGACAGCAGCAATGAGGGTGAAACACAGGCCAAGTGGAGCTCAGTCACAGCCGAGTTAGAGACAGTGAAGCAGAGGATGGAGGCCCATCTGAACACGAGGAGGAGGAAGAAGAGGACCACACCGGAAGCCGTAGCAGAAGTAGCAGCAGCAGCGTTGGTGTTCCCTCCTCGTTCACTGCCAGAACTGACCACAACAAACAGTTGTGATGCTCTGAGCTCCCCAGTTTTAACTCTACTACCAAATAAGTCTAGTGGTCCCCAGACGCCGCGCTTCCATGGTGCACCAGCCTTTTATCACTCAGCATTTTTCTCCTCAACTTGTGATTTCTGAGGCATCTGATAGATGAATATACCAATAGAAATGTCTCAAAATTGTGTTCCATTAACTCCCAGTCAAAGTTAAGAGTGCTTCTATTTGTTCCTTTGTTCTCCTACAAAGTTACCAAGGCTTTGTTCTTTTTAAAGGCCTTTGCTGATGAAGACTGTTTAGGCTATAAGTTTAGTGGCTTAAAAAGCTTCCAAACACAAACAGAGAACCGAACACCAACGTAACAAATACATAAACAGTACTTTAATTAATCAGCCGAGGCTGAAACTGCACAGTACAGGTGACACAACATCCAGCACTACCAGAGAATGTAGCCCCATGGACAAATGCCCCATAATTCCCAGTGTTATAGAGCAGTCCAGCAGTCCATCTTAATCCCAAACAGCATTCACTAAACAGTACGAACAGTCTAGTTCACTGTTAGGAATAAAGGTTCAGTGCAGGTACGTTTTTCATTCATCAAGGTCCAAACAATATAAATGTTCACTCAAAGGTACAACAGTGGTTTTAAGGTCTAAATATGCACCGCAAATAAGTTCATCCAAGTGAAAAGTTTGTATTTGTACCTTTTTCATAAACGAAATGTTTTAAAACAGAACAATAAAAAGGCTGGAGGCGAGACGGGTGTGTGGAGTCAGTACAGCTTAGAAAATATAATTTCAATGGATTATGGTACAATTATGTTCCCTGACTAAAGGTACTGAGATGGAGCCTTGAGGGAACCACCCCAGTGACAGTTTAGTGCCTTTCTTTCTGAGACTGTAACATGCAGACATAGAAAACATCTTCATTCTCAAGGCCTGTATAAGTGGAGCTCCAAAAAAATACATCCTGGACTGTCACTGAGGACCACTGTGGATCCTGATCCACTGAAAAACAAGAATTGGGACGAGACCTCTCGTCTCGTGTTGGCGTGTGAGAAAGGGAAAGTGATCTGGGCTCCATAACTTCCGAAAAATCTTGCTCCTAATGTACACATACAGTGTGGATACTGCAAACACTCTCAGTGGTTCAGAAGCCACTGCTTCTTGTGTAAAGAAACAATAATCAGGGAAAGCACTGCGTTAAAGAGGAATTCAGAGTGATTTGATAAGGTGAGAAGGGAAACGCTCGGCTCTAGAAGAATCGCTCACAGTGGTGGTGATAGGAACCAGACGTCCACCTCTAAAAGCTCCCTCACAGAAAGTTATTACATGAAACAGTAATGAATTCACTGCCTGATGTCTCAGATATTGTTTTAGAATCATCTGGAGATTAGATTTTGGTCTAAAACATCTTTTAAAACCCATTTACGATGAAGAGGTACAAATTAGTCCCCAGTGAAAACTAATGATCCATGGCGGAGGGGAACTTGCAGGGTATTTTAGGGCAAAAAAAATCTTAAGTTTTCAGATAAATCAGTACCATCATCAGCATATATAAAACATATGAACATAAACATATAAAAACTCAGAAGACTCGTGTAGGTTCACTGGTGGTTTATATTTGTCTATATTTGTATTGTAATCATGGTGACCCCTGGTTCCTACCACCACCACTGTAAAGACATCCGAGTCTCTACAAACAACTACTGCGCACCAAACCCCTCTGAATGACTTCAGATCTCAACCAGTGAATTATGCAGAAACTTTGAAAACTCGGTGGAGTTCCCCTTTACGATAACACATAGTCTGAGCTTGATTTGCTGGGTTTGATGATCTACGTTTGATTATCCCGGTCTGACAGTCCGTCTAATGAATCACACACTTTATCAGTTAAATTAATAATAAAAATAAACACATTTTAAAACAGTAAAACCACAAAAAACAAGATTATTTTCTCATGTTCCGCCAAAAGTGAGAGTAATTCACCTACAGCGCGACCACGCAGTGAAACACAGCTGTTTACGTTTGATTCCAGAAGTACTTTGCGTATCTATTACGTTGATTACGTCCAGTCAGTTACGTTATTACCTTAAATTAATCCGCTGACTTTCAGTTCGGTCATTTAAAGGCTCGGTCAGGTCTGAAGTGACCAGAAACGACTGTTATCTTACCGGAGAGGCGCCGCAGCAGCAGCTGATCCGGACCGCTGACAGACTGGAGCGAAACTCCTCCGTGAAAGTTTGCAGATGATCCGAATCGCGGTTTAATCCGGTTTAATGCGTTTCCGGTCACTGCAGGGCAGTTTTAATGGTCCTCAGGACTGACCTGAAGTGTCCAGCCATCCTGAGTGGACAGACTGAGGGAGGACCGGGCAGCTCAGCTTTCTCTCCGGGAGTTTCTCACCGCCCCGTTTAGAGAAGAGCTTAAAACAGCAGACCATGACGAGACTCACCGCCTGGGGGCGCTAGTTAGCCTAGCTTAGTTTAACTAAATTAGCTCGAGTTAGCTTTGTTTATCTGCGGCCTCGAGCGGCGGCTGAGTTTTATTGAGATAAGCAAATATATTTTACAAAGGCATTTATACATTATTTTTAATAAGGCGTGGCCACAAATTAATATATAGAGGTCATGAATTACTATATTGACACCACAAAATCACAAAATACTATATTAAGGCCACAAAATATTGAGGCCATGAACTACTATATTGAGGCCTCAGTATTGTAACTCATGGCCTCAATATAGTAATTTGTGGCCCCAGCTAATTAAAAAATTAATCACCATGTCATCTTAGGAGATCTGTAGATTTATGTGGAAGCCAAGAAAAAAATGGTGTCTGTGTTATTTAAATAGTTTATCTCAAAATGTCTCGAGATAATGACTGAATTATCTTGAAATAATGTCTTAATTTCTCAAAACCCTGATTTACCGTGAAATAGTGACTCATTTTCCCAAATGTGACTTACTGTCCTGAAGTAATTACATGTTCAAGTCAGAATTCTGATATAAAATGTTTTGATATATATTGAAATAACATGTCAAACATTTGACATAAAACACCTATATATGAATATATATATATATATATATACCGATCAGGCATAACATACTGACCACCTCCTTGTTTCTACCCTCATTGTCCATTTTATCAGCTCCACTTACTATATAGGTGCACTTTGTAGTTCTACAGTTACAGACTGTAGTCCATCTGTTTCTCTGCATACTTTGTTAGCCCCCTTTTACCCTGTTCTTCAGTGGTCAGGACCCCCATGAACCCTCCCAGAGCAGGTACTATTTGGGTGGTGGATCATTCTCAGCACTGCAGTAACACTGATGTGGTGGTGGTGTGTTAGCGTGTGTTGTATATATAGTGTGTATATATGGTGTGTTGCGCAGTGTTTAAAAACTCCAGCAGCACTGCTGTGTCTGATCCACTCAGACCAGCACAACACACGCTAACACACCACCACCACATCAGTGTTACTGCAGTGCTGAGAATATATATATATATATATATATATATATATATATATATATATATATATTTGAAGTACATGTAAACATTAAAAATTGACACTGTTAACTATATATAATCTACATATGTATTAGTTTTGAGAAGCTAAGTTGTATTTCGACATAATGAGCCAAAATATTAAGACAAAGTAAGTCTTTATGAGGTAAAAAGTATGAGATAAAGAATAAAACATTGACTCGCTGCTGCTTTAAACATCAGGAGAATAAAACAGGTGACTTTTTCTTCTCTACATGGCAGGAAGGGACTTTTGTCTGGCAGAGAAAGGACAGTCAGGCCTATATAAGACCTCTGTTTGAGACGAAGCCAGTGCTGCGTACACTAATCCACTGAGATTATAACAGCGCACTGCTGTGTAAATTCACTCTCAAGTGTGATGTCTGTTACACAAACTGATAAACTGGAGTTTTTAATGGTGTGAAAAAGGTAAGCAGGAGCTTATTTGAGCATGAGAACCATAATATTCGAGCTAATGTATCATGTGGATGATTATGTCTTAGGTTTGATGTTAAAATTACATATCTGCTTTTATTTTTCAGGCGGAAAAAAATATGTGGATGGCTCCACCCTCTTGTGGCCATTTGAGGCATTGCAGGACAGGAATTCAGCCTCTCTGACCTTTCCAACCTCAGCAAAAGCTGTAGGGGCCCAGAATGGCTTACAGTGGCTCAGAGTCTACATTCAACAGACTGTAGATCAGTATCTTAAGTCAAGAGACAAGAGAATTTGATTTTAAAATATAATTTTAAAATAAACATATATAAAAGTGTTCAGTTGTGCACTCACAAATTGTATAATCTCCATAGAAAAGCACCGACCAATCGAATGGGATGCTCTGGAGCAGGCTAAGATCACCGTGCCTTAGGCCAAGCGTGGGCTAGAGGGGTATAAAGCCCCCCAGCACTGGGCTGTGAAGCAATGGAACTGCGTTCTCTTGAGTAATTGAGCTCCATCCAATACCTTTGGGATGAGTTGGAGATCCAGAACTGATTATCCAACATCAGTACGTGACCTCACCAATGCTCTTGTGGCTGAATGCAACCAAATCCTCACAGCAAAAGGTCCAACATCTACTGTAAAGCCTTCCCCGAAGATTAGAGGCTGTTACTGCAGCAAATGAAGACAAACTCCCAATTAACACCCTTCTTTTTAGAGGAAACGCTGGAGGAGCAGGTGTCTACAAACTCTTCTACAGGTTATTCATTTTTCTGGAGATACTTCTGAGATTGGATGCAACACAATCTATTTACATAAGACAGGAAATAAGTGGAAAAAGGAGTTTCCAAAACTGCTACAGAGTAAACAGGACTCCTAACAACCACCTGGAAGACCTGGTAGACACCAAAACTGCCCCCATCAGATAAACAGCACTTAAAGCTTTCATCAGAGAGAGGAGAAAATCAAGCTGCTTCAGATCTGAAAACATCCACAGGTGTTTCTGTCCATCCTTCCACTGTGAGAAGACGACTCAGCGCTGTGGGTCTGAAAGGATGTGTAGCTGTCAAGAAGAACCTCACTGAGAAAAGGAGACGGACACATCAAACAAACAAGCTGAACAATGGACTGACCACCCCAGAGTCCAGACCTCAACATCACTGAATGTGTTTGGATTAAATGGATTGTGAGAGCAGAAAGTTAGAAAGTTCAACCAACTTCTAGGACTGAACTTTGGAGGCGATTGCTAAAGAATTTAATAAATAAGAAATAAGAATGGAAACGAGACGACATGAGGAGTAAGAAAACCACATCGGTGTAGCTTTATTCTTAAAACATGTACGAATCATTTAAAGAAATATTTTAGTGCAGATGTTTGTTCACATTGCGATGCTTAAAAATCCCATATCACGCAAAATCATCTTCCCACACATACAAACACACTCAAATACATATTTACAATCGTCAGTTTACAGTCAAAGACAAACTGATTAGAAACTCTAGTAAGGCCACCATTTCCAGGTGAAATTCGACATAAGTAACTGCATCAACCAACACCCAAAGAAAGACACCAAAGTACCTGAATCAATAATATCAAATAAATTAAAACAGTTACAGTTAATGTGATTTTATGCTTTGGTTCAGACGGCACAACAAACTCTAAACCCTGAACAGTAAACGAGGACAAAGACTCAATACAAGTGATGAATTCAAACACCTAACAAACTGCTTTGAACGATTAAAGCGATAGTTCAGCAAAATCTAATTTACCTAGATTCGCCCCAAATGTTGTTCAGCCAAAGCATGTTGGTGTCTGAAGTTTGTTTCTATAGTTTTACAATGGAGCTAAGAAGCTAATAGCTAACAAGTAATGGAAGCTTATAGAACCCCACCCCACCAATTAGCATCTACTAACTGCATGACTTGCTTATATGTGGCTCCTGACACTGTATGATGTTATCTAGAAAAGTGGAAATAATTCAGGCTGCTAATGTTTTTAGCTATGCTAACATGCTGTAGTCCATGTTTATAGACAGCAGTGAGTCATACAGCATCAGAAACCACATAGTCAAGTCATTTAGAGATCACTGAACAACTCCACGCAGTTTGAGGCGAGTATGTGATGGCTTAGGCGTGCAGTTAGCACCATGCTAACTGGTGGATTTAAGCTACATTAGCCTGGTAGCTCCGGTGCAAACTTCAGACACCAAACAGGTCTCGGCTGATCAGCTACGTTTGGGGCAAGAGGGGAAACTACATCTTTGCCACATTATCACTTTAATACGAGAGCCGGTGAGCTCTTTCTATTGCTTCTACAGCAGGATTTAAAAGGCCCCTCCCCCCAATCATCTCAGGAGAAATTTCTTAACCGAAAACTGTGAAAACAGGACAAATAAAGCCATATGAAAATGATAATAACGGTTTCTCCTGATTAAGGCTTTAAAAAACTTTGTACATTCGATTAAGCATAAAATGTTATGCTGAGACGTAAAGCACTGGACGTTTTTGAAGTTTTAGCCCTTTGCAGAAAGAAATGTCTAGAATCAGTCTAGTTCTGGAAATATCAGTATAGTTCTTGAATTGTCAGTGAGGTTCTAAAATTATCTGCAATAATGTCAGAATGTGCTGTTCTAGAAGTATCAATCCAGCATTGGAATCCTCAGTGTAGTTCTAGAATTATCTGTGCAGTTTTAGAAAGAAAAGTGTAGTTCTAGAATTATCAGTGAGGTCCCAGAATTAACCATTTAGTTCTAGAAGTATCAGTGTAGTTCTAGAATTATCTGTGTAGTTCTAGAATTGCTTGTGATTAGTAATAAAAATATTTTCAGTCACATTCTAGAACTATGCCAGTAGTTCTGGAACTACACTAATAGTCTGGAACTACACTAATAGTTCTTGAAATACACTGACAGTTCTAGAACTGCACCACCAGTTTTAGAACTACCCTAAAAGCTCTAGAACTACACTAATATTTCTAAAACTAGACTGTTAGTTAAATAAATAAGTATCGTTCTAGAACTACACTGACAGTTTTAAAACTACATCGATAGTTCTACAGTTATCGTTTTAGTCCTCGAATTATCAGTGTACTTCTAGAACTGTCTGTGTATCAGTGTAGTTCTAGAGCTGTCAGGGTAGTTTTAGAATTATCAGTGTAGTCTGAGAATTATATCTGTACTTCTAGAGTGGTAAGCATAGAATTTTCATTCTACTTCTAGCATTATGGCTTATTTCTAGAATCACCAGCGTAGTTCCTGAAATATCAGTCTAGTTCAGTCTAGAATTATGATAGTTCTAGAAGTTCACTGATAGCTCTAGAAGTGCACTGCTTACTATTATTAAAATATTTTCAGTCACATTCTAGAACTACGCTATTAGTTCTGGATCTACACTCGTAGTCTGGAACTACACTGATAGTTCTAGAACTAAGACGATCATTCTAGAACTGCACTGAGAGCTTTAGAACAACACTGACATTTCTAGAATGATCACTTTAATAATTTTTAGTGCATTCCTAGAATTGCTAACAGATCTGTACTACTTTACTATTGGTCACCCCTCTCAACTGGGAGCTTTAGGACTATTTTAGACCAAAAACAGGAGGAATAGAGTCTAAGTAACTCCAGTGCCTACACTGGTAAAGCTGGATGGCCTAAGAAGTTCCACTGCAGTACTACAAGTTGGGACCTGAGACATTAACTTACCAAATCTGGTTTTGGGGAGCAAGTTTTAGGGATGGTAACTGAATAAAGAAAAATTAAAAAACTGATTGATTCAATAAATCAGTGCAAATAAATCCAGTTTCACTCAAGAAATCAAGATTTCTACAGTGTACTATAACGGTACAGTTAGATATGAAAATGATAATTTGGTGGTGACTTGTATCGGCCCTAAGTTGCGCTGCTAGTTAGATTCAGTTCGTTGCTCTTCGTTTTGAGAAAGACTATGAAACAAACCCCCATAACACAGCAGACCCTGCAGTGCACAACTCTCTCCAGGAGTTACCGCTGACCGTCACTGACCCTGTAGAGGACAGCAGATTTATAAAGACGGAAAATCAGAGCACTCCTGCTGTCCATAAACCATAATACCTAACAAGAAACCCAGTCTTTTATGGACTCTGACTCATCATTCAGAGGTCCAGTATGAAGCAGCTTGGTCCATTAGGAGAATAACGTCCAATCAGAAAGCAGAAGCAGTTTGGGAAGCAGTCAGTAGGAGGGAACGGTGATGTAATTGTAATCACGCTTTGTAGTCCAGCTCAGCGTTCATCTTGGTGTACATCTCGTAGATGGCGTCTATAGTGGCCGTGTAGTTGACCAGGAACTGGCGCACTTTGTCCAGACAGTCCTCTTCCTTCACCTCCCGACCTTTCGAGAGAGCTTTGAGGAAGTCTGACTTGTACGGAGCCGCATACAGCGCCGCCTAGAGGAAGGAAAGCAGTAAGTCATCAGTAGAAGTTAACTGTAAATAATATTTTCTCATTTTTCTGCTCACCCTAAATGCAATAAGTCTATTACAGAGTACTTCACAACTCGGCATGGCTTGAAGCAAGTTTGCACTGAATTAGGCATTCGGTTAGCACCATGCTGATTAATGGGGCATATCCTTCCATTAATTGCTAGCTATGTTAGCTTTGTAGCTCCAGTGCTAAAACATGTCTTTGATGATTGGCTACATTTGAGTTAAGGACACTGTGGAACTTTCACCAAACTATTTTATTAAAAATAGTAATTTACGGTGATGCATTTCAACAAAAAAGCATGGCCACCATGATAAAAGTAAAGTTCGCATGGTAGAACGCCAAAGGGCGCCCGCGAGTGAGTCCTCAATGAATGGGAGAGAATGGGAATGTTCCATGGGCTTATGTTTACATACGCAATGTGCTTTTGTTGTTGTTCTGGTCTTTGTCTCCTCCCTGGTCCTGCCTTTTTGTCATATGTCTCATCTGTCTATTGTCTGTAGCCCCTCCCTCTCATTAGTCCCAGGTGTTTCTGGTTTGTTCTGTGTGTATTTATGCCCCTGGTTGTGTGCTGTGTTTGTGCTTGGTGTTTTGTTCTCACAGGCCCTGTGTTGCTTATTTCTCGTTTGTTATCCAGTTTACTTCATGTCCCTTTGTCTTTGGTTTTCTTTCTGTCAAAGTATTTTGTCATGAGTGTTTCTTACTTGTTTCTTAGAGTTTGATTTTTCTCTCAGCGTTTTCAATAAATCGAAGAACTTGCACGTGCATCCTGCCTCTTCGTCTCTCCCAACATTACACCTACAGAATGTGCAAATGGTCAAACCGGGCTACTATTGTGGAAAAGTGTGAAGAGCTTCATCTCTTTATTGAGAAGCTGAAACTCTTGAGTGCTTCCACACATAACTTGATGTTCGTAGCCCAGTTGTAGCTGCTTTTGGAGATTCTCATCCTCGGACGTTTGTGAAAAAAAGTTCCAGTTGCAGGAACACAGCCATTCTGTCATCTTGGTTATCGCTATACCAACAGCAGAGGTTGGCCAGTGAGTTCACGTCGCCAGCCAAAGTTTTCAAAAATCAAACTGAGGGCGAATAAAATAATGTCACGTTTTGTCGTTTGAGAAATTGTGTTTGGTGTCCAAGACATCATCAGTTATACATGTGCATGAATTTACTGTCATCTAAATAAAACACAGAAATAAATCGTGTTCGGTGAGTAAAGGCCTTTACTGCTGAACTTGCCCTTACTTTAAAGAGTTTCTGAACCAGCCAGCCGTGATATTTCTTCAGGGCGATCTCGTAGGCCTTGGTGACGTTGACCCTGATCAAGTTGGGGTTGTTCTCGTCCCTCTCTCCATCCACTAAACTCTGCAGGAGGACCTGAATGAACCGCAGACCCCTGAAATAAAAATCAAAATAATGAAAACATGCTGTTTACTTATTCAGGTGAGTTGTTTACTATGACAATGCTTTAGTGTTGACTAACTACAAAAGAAGTGTCCTATTGAATCCATATGTTAAGAACATAACCATAACCATTACTATACTTTATGGGGCCCATTAAGACTAGTATATGCAAATAAGCTACTTTTAGACTGAAAAATAAACTTCTGGATGTGTGGATAATGAGCCAACCACTTCCCGACAGCCAGGAACAGCACAGCGTTTAATTGTTTCCCCACAACTTCCACTCCAGTAACTCTGTTACAGACTGTCTCCAGGAACAACATTGCACATCGCTTCAGGGAAAGAACTGTTGTAGGCTGAATGAGTGGTTATATGTAAATGAATTTTGTGACACCACAATGATGATGAACTCAAAAAAGGTTGTTTTTGCGGCTTAAATTCCACATATGGACTTCATGGGCTCAACTTAATAAAGTTTATACTTCGTTACTTTGGATGTACTTTGTTTATACAGATTTCTAACAATGAAAATGTAGTTTTCTTGCATGTGGACCCTTTAATAACCAAAACACTTCTATTCTGAGTGCACAGATTCTGATTCAGAACTGAAGTACTGTTTTGTCTCACCTCTTGAGCCACATGAGGGCGAGTGTAGCTCCCACTTTGGGCCACTCGGCTCCATGCATCTCCTTTTCCGCCTCCAGAATGTGCTGCAGGGTCTTAAATCGGCCCGGGTTACTGTCGTACACCGCCTTGATTTTCTGAGGACAAAGGACAGAATTGTAAGTGCAGTTACTCTGTCTGGTATAAACATGGCATTACAAAGATCTTCAACAATCACTTTTTGTCTTTTTAACATTTACACTGATGGCATTTGGCACATGCGCTTATCCAGACCGTCCTGAGTCAACAGGAGAGGACCTTTCCTAAAGTGTTGCCACACAGTTGGAAACATATAATTGTGTAAAATGTCTTTGTGTGTTGTAGCATTAACAGCACCCTTCACTGGAACTAAGGAGCCCAAACCCTGAAAAACAGCCCCAGCCCATTATCCCTCCTCCACCAAACTTTACTGTTGGCGCTACGCTTTCCTGAAGGTAGCGTTCTAAGTCTAAGTTCGTCGATCAGACTGCCAGATAGTGAAGAATGACTCATCACACTAGGGAACACTTTTCCAGTGGCAGCATGCTTTACACCACTCCAGCCAACGCTTGGCATTGCGCATAGTGATCTCAGGCTTGTGTACAGCTGCTCAGCCATAAAAACACATTTCATGAAGCCTCTGACAAACAGTTTTTTGAGCTGATGTTGTTTCCAGAGGCAGTTTGTAACTCTGTAGTGACTGATGCAAAAGAAGACTGCTACGTGATTGAGCAATCTGTTGTCCCACTTTGTGAGTCTGCGTGGTCTACCACTTTGTGGCTGAGCTGTTGTTGCTCCTAGATGTTTCCGTTTCACGATAACAGCACTTACAATTGTCTGGGGCAGATCTAGCAGGGCAGACATTTCACAAACTGACTTGTGGCAAAGGTGGCTTCCTATGACAGAACCACATTTGAAGTACGAGCCATTCTACAGCCAGTGTTTGTCTATGGAGACTGTATGACTGTGTGATTTTATCCACCTGTCAGCAATGAGTGTGGCTAAAACACCTGAACTTAATTCTTGGAGGGATGTCCACATACTTCACTGCTGCACTTACTGTTATGTTGCCAGCAATGTCAGCCTTAACAGGTGCAAACACAGTGGAGCCGAGGCAATCTGAAACAGAGAAACGAGAAAAACGTCAGAAGATGAGCACTAACGAGATTCAGAATGTTAACCTCTTATGCTCATCGGTATATTTTGGTTTTTCCATTTGAATTTACAAGACCAAATCGTAAGGCAAATTATTCAGTAACTGCATGAAATAAATGTACATTTTTATTTTATTTATTTATTTATTTTTTGTAAAAGCTCCCCTCAAATTAACAGAACATGTGTTTTATGATCACACATATCGCTATATGTTTACAATTTACTGCTGAAAGCCAAAAATCTTAGACATTCTTTGTATTATTTTATAAAAATAATATTTACAGAGCAGATCACTGAAGAGACGCCATCTGTTTATAGTTTATAGCCCAGATTTGTGGAAAAATGGATCGACTTTCAGTAGACAAACTTGTGAGTTCAGCTTCTTTTATTATAAAGGTTTAAAATTACATTACCCATCTATTTGACTGGAAAGAAGACAGTTACAGCTCTCATATGACACCCACCTTTTGAATGTAGCTTATGAAATATGAAAGTTATGAAGAATATGACGAAGTACATTTTGGAACCAAGGAGTTTAAAAGGTTAAGTACACTCATATGTTTGTGGATTTTTTTTTTTGGACAACACAGAATAAAACCAGTATACAAGACAATTAACTACATTTTATTAGTTTTATTAGTGCCAACCTCGGCTAAGCAACATATAGTTTGCATATTGATATCCCAATATAATTATGCATAGAAGGCTGTGATTTACTTAGTATTTCTTACATCGCAATTACATTACAATTTCAAATATTAAGTGTGAACCCGTCATATCATCTGAAATATCACAGTAGCATTATTTGGCATTAAGACTCTATATTTTGTCCACATCATGCAACCCTACTTAACTTGCTTTCCTCCATTGTTCACATAAGAGACCTGTATTTCTATTATTATTATTCCACCTGCATAACTTACAGAACATTTCTCATAACCCTCCACTCTCCTATACATATTTAGTTATATTATTACATTGTATTTTTCAAATTAAGTGGTTTTCTTACATACTTATGTTTTTCTCTGTTTTATGCCTGCTTTAAAACTGCCCTGTGGGGGTAATTAAAGTTTAACTGAATTGAATTCCAGTGCTGCTTTTTGACAGTAAAAGCAGATTCATCCTCAGGACAGTCATGTATGAGACCTTCCTGAACTCTGACATTAACCGTCTTTAAAAAGGAGCGGAGGTCTCTGAATAATTAAGCGTGTTGAGAGAACATGACAGATTTGTGGAAGTGCGGATGCAAGTCATTAATTTTTCAGCGTCTCCCACCGGCAGGGCGAGCGCATAACGCACCCCTGCTCTGATTATCAAGTGGAGCGATTTATCACCGCGGAGATCGGAATGGAGCTTCCGTCTGCAGCGTACTGGACACTAATGAGCTCCTCTCACCATGTCGTAAACAACAGGCCAGAAACACAACAACAGCCACCCGACAGAACGAGGCCTGAAGGCTCACCGGCTGCAGGGTCTGTGAAATACTCAGCAGAAACGACTTTATTGTGTTTCAGGGTGTAGAACAGCTACAGGACTATGAGTGCACACTATTAAGTTACTATTTTATAGAGTAAATCAGTTTTACACAATGTTCCCCTTATTCCAGGCAAACTGCAGGCCTAAAACGACTTGCTTATGTGGTTTCTGACACTGCATGGAAGACTGTTATCTAAAAATATGGACAAAGGTACTGACAAAAGGAGTTTTTAGCTATGTCAATGTACTTTAGTCCATTTTTAAAGATAACAGGATGTCAAAGAGTGTAAAAAATTATCAATTCATTTAAGATGACTTAACAACTCTGCACATCTTGGCTTTTTTATCTGAGGAATTCATGTATTAGCAGATGAAACACAGCAGAGCAAACACTCAACATTAGCTTCCACTAAAATTAGCTCAACCTGTAATTAAACAGGCAAAATGTTCAATTTTTACCTCAGTAAACTGAACCATCAACCACGGCTAACAGTGCTAGCTACAACAGCAGAGTGGAGCCAGCTGGCCTGGTAAAGCTAGCATAGCTAGCATGATAGCAGCTTAACACACACACAGATGTGCTTTCAGGTTTGAGTGTTTACCCTCTAAACGTGTGTCAGAAGACTATCAGGCAGACCTGAACCTGTTCAATGATTTGTGGATCTGTTTGCATGCTAGCTACCACAAACAGTGCTGCTTTAGTTAGCAGAAGGTGCTACCGCTAGATTCGCTAGCAAGACAACAGCTCTATACCTTTTAGCAACTGGCATATGTTGATATGTAGATAGTTAAACATTTTGCAATTGTTTATATGAAGTGAAAGTCTTGTTCAGAATTCATTTATGTGTCAGTTTATTGGACCGTGTTTTACAGAAACTGGACACTGTCACCATTTTTGACATATGGTCCTCATTTGCAAATAACGAGGCACTCTGTCCAGTCCTGATGCAGTCCAGTCCAGTCCTCTGGGTCAGGCATCACAATTACTATATAAACGCCTAATCATAAATATTTGGGATGATTACAGTTAAGCTGCAGTCTTTTTCCACAGTCGTTAAGATTTCATAATCATGTTATGCTGCAACGAACACAGCGTGAATTTGAGGTAAATAAATGTAAATTCATAGCGACACATCATGGTTGAACTAGAAAGGTTCTTCTAACTGGTGCTATAACACGTTTAGAGGGCAACGTGAGTAATGATTGTTAGCTGTGTAGCTAATTCTCACGTTTTTAGCATGTATGCTAACAAAAAGTTTTTTGCTTATATATTTATATGTATTTTTGCTTGACACTACACGTTTCTGTATAACTGCAGACATCTGTCAACATTGTAGTGTATCAATTTGCACAGTACAACCAGTGCTAGCTATGCTAACCCTGCTGACAAAAAAATTCGATGCTGGTTTATGCTGGTTCTGGCACTGGTTGAGCTGGTCACCCAGCATGGTAATGATGGTTGACCAGCATACCAGCATACAAAGCATCCAAAACACAACAAATGCTGGTCCTTCTAGCAGGGAAGCTAACCTACCTATAATACCAGTTAGCTAATCAGCTAATCTGGCCACTTTAGATTGCATTCAATACACAAGTAAAGACAATTCAATCGTTCAGTGTAATTATATGACAATTAATTGTCAGCTAAATTTTCCAAATTGTGACAGGCCCACTCTGGGTTTTCCTCACTATACACTGACAAAATTGTTTTTATGTTGTAGTCATAAATACTTACTTATACAGTACAAAAGTCAGAGATACTTCATTTATAAAACTGTATTTCAAAACCAAATGACCAGTAAGTACATGTTATTAATTTTACAGAATCAGGAAAAAATAGGACAATATATATTTAATAGAAAATTGCGCAGAAACCATAACGATTAACGATATTTATTTTTTTCAGTGTTGAGTTTGTGGATTTAACATTGCAAACGGACAAAATAAAACTGGTTCTCCAAACTTTTGGCAGGCAGCGTTCGTTGTATGTAGGGGACCAAATATCCTGACAGGAGGATTGTGAGAGCTGTAACCAGATCAGCACCAGCGCCCATCACTCAGCACTGTGGAGATCTGTCTGTCAAACAGCAGGTGACCAGCTCACGGGGGTAGAAAGAGAGAGAGAGAGAGGGAGGAACGGAGAGAGAGAAAGACTGAAAGCCTTTAGCAGTCGTCTGGGTCACCCGTGCTGCTGCTATTGTCCAGCAAGTGTTCGATTACGGACCTCTCTCCGCTCGGCCTTCACACAGCGGTCCATCGCCCTTATTCTCTCTGAATACACTCATTATAACTACCACAAAAAGAGGGAAAAAATCTTCTATCTTCTCTGTTCGCACAAATAACAATGCCGCTCTTTTCTCTGTCTTTCTCTCGTTTGTTCTGAACAGTGCTTTTTTGTGTTGTGGAATTGTCAGCAAAAGAACAAATGAGAGATTTGGACCCTCTGAGACTTTCAGTGGCTCACACAATGACCTATTTGATCTCAGTACTTACTGCTACTACATGCTGAGTATTAGGGCTGGGTGATGTCTAAAAACACTCAAAATCTAAGCATCTAAAAATCTAAGCTCATCTAAGCAGCTGGTTGAGGATCTGAAAATGAAGCTAACTGAGGGCTACAAAGCTTGAAATTACCACTGTCTGAAATGTCATTGAGCAATGGTAGTTAAGGGGAACTGTGGAAGTCAAGGCAAGATCTGGAAGACCAAGAAAACTCGCAGACAGAACTGCTTGTATGCTGTAAGAAAGGCAAAGCAAAACCCCCACATGACAGCAAAGGACCTCAAAAAGGTTTAGCTGACTCTGGATTTTGTTGATGCACTGTTCTACTGTGCCAAGTTGCTTATACAAACATGATCTGCATGGAAGAGACATCTTATCTGCTTCACGAAGGTCAACATCTTAAGTATGCAAAACAACATCTAGGAAAGCCAAGTGCTGTGGACTGATGAAGTAAAGAAACCACAATCACTAATGTATGTATGTTTGGGGAAAAAAGTAACAGTATTTGATGAAAAGAATGCCTTGCAAATGTCAAGCATGGGGGAGGATTTATTATGTTTTTGGGTTGAGTTGCACCCAGTACAGGCAGGCAGCACATGAAACATTGCACAAGTAGATGGAGAAATAGATTCCACAGTCAGACAAGAAACTGAGGTTGGCCTTTATGACAGGATAATGATCCGAAACATGCCTCAAAATCCAACTTGAGCTATTCCAAGAAACGCAAGCTGAAGCTCTTGGAGAGGCCATCATGGTCCCCTGACTTTAACATCACTGAAAATCTGTGGGTAGATCTTAAACATTCTGTACATGAAAGACAGCCAAAGAAGGAATAAGCATTAAAGAACATTTACTTTGAAGAGTGTCATGAAGTTAAGTAGCAGAGTGAAGAATCTTTTTAAAGCTTACAGAACTTCCACAAAATTTTAAAGTTCTCTCCCAGTTTAAGGCTTTTTAGCCTTTAAACCTAGACCTAATAATTACACAGTCCCAGGGGGTCCTTCAGCACTCCCCCAGCCTAACTCACCTGAGGAGATAATGAGGGGACACGCCGAAGCAGGTGTGGGAAAGAAGGCGTGTTACCTGTATACGCTCCAAACATATGGTCCATGTTTATTCAGCTACTTTTACGAGACAACGTGACCTCAGGACAAACAGAGGTCTTCCTTTGTGAGTGGACTGAACTGGGACAACAACCTCCACCTCTGGGAACACCAGCGTTATATTACATTAAAAAACCTCATGACTTTGTTCATTTGTCTAAAACAGACACATTGCCCAAGGTTGTTGGAGATTGGGCACTTGGTAACTGTTTGGGAAAAACAAGTCCAACAGGATGGATGAGAAAAAGAGGCAGTCCAGCTTTGGGAATGGTGAGGTTAATTACAAAATTAATACCTATAACAATCTATTATTACTAATTATCTTTCTGCCGTTATGCTCCAAAGTGTTCCACCAATAAGGGGCAAAGGTGAAGTGGTAAAGCATGCTGGTGTAAACCTTGTCTACACTAAGGCTGCCTGAAGGACTAATTACCCACTTAGGGACAGGTATCTTCCAAAATGTACAGATACCTTAGTTTCAATATTAATTCCTGAATGAAACTTTTATTGAAACTTTCCTTTAAATAACAAACCAATAAGTAGGTGAGGCTTAAACTAGAAATTAGCGTGAAGTAGGAATGGCCAATATGGAAAACAATAATAACAGTAATAATTAAAGGCATTTTCATGATAAACTGTATGCATCACAGTATTTTACGAAAGGCCAAAAAAAGTACTTGTCCCTTTTTTAAAGAACGCTATTGAAAACGCTGGATACAGTGATGTCATTCAGAGTTTCACATACTGATCTGCACCAAATCCAATTAAACAGGTCTAATTAAGCTCTCTTTGTAATAAAAACATGCAGTCGGTCAGTGTCCTTTAAGTACTGACCAGAGATGAGGACTCTAGTCAGCAACTCTGATTCGATATACATGTTGACTGACTCTCTGCTTGACTTGACTCAACTCAAGACTCTGAAATTTTAACCATTAATTAATGTATTAATGTAATTAATATAACCTTTATAACCATATATAACCGTTTATAACCATACGTGTGTGACTTTGCCTGTCAATTTGACTTTACTCAGACTTGAACCCCAGAGTCTTGAGACTCGACTCAACTCAAACACTAGAGACTTGGTTTGGACTGCACTGACTCAAGATTTGACTTAGTTGGACTCGAGATCCAACTCGGACTCGAACACCAGAGATTCTAGACTTCACTCTGACTTGGACAACAGAGTCTCTAGACTTGACTCAGACTTAAACACCAGAGACTCAAGATTTAACTCAGACTCTGACACCAGAGACTCTGGATTCAACTTGGACTTGGACACCAAAGACTCGAGATTCGACTCAGACTCAAACACCAGAGACTCTGGATTCAACTTGGACTTGGACACCAGAGACTCGAGATTCGACTCAGACACAAACACCTGAGACTCCAGATTCAACTTGGATTTGGACACCAGGGACTCGAGATTCGACTCAGACTCAAACACAAGAGACTACGGATTTAACTTGGACTTGGACACCAGAGACTTGAGATTTGACTCAGACTTGGACACCAGAGACTCAAGACTTGACTCAGACTTGAACACCAGAGACTCAAGACTCGACTCAGACTCGAACAACAGAGACTCGAGACTTGAACACCAGAGATTTGAGATTCATCTTGGACTTAGACACCAGAGACTCAAGATTCAACTCGGACTTGGACACCAGAGACTCAAGGCTCGACTTGAACACCCAAGGCTCAAGATTCAACTTGGACTTGAACATCAGATTCTTGTGATTCAACTCAGACTTGGACACCCAAGACTCAAGATTCCATTTGGACTTGGACATCCGAGACTTGAGATAAGACTCGGACACCAGAGACTTGGCCTAAGATTTGACTCAGACTTGGAGATCAGAGACTTGAGATTCCACTTGGCCTTGTCTGAGCTGTGATTGGTCAGGATGAGGACAAGAAAATGGCAATGACTAACAAACAATATATCGTGCAGCCTCGGAAATCCTTTTTCAGAAGAATTTGAAGAAAGTGGAACTCACACTTGTGCCTAGATGTGTGAAGGCCAAACCAAACTGCTCTTCATGCCATGATTAGGCTCATCACTGGCTCAGCCTTCTGGACACATCTGCTGACACAATAAGGTCAGAGACAGAGTCCTGGCATCTAATCTGACTTGTGGAGCTCATTAGAGGCCGTTTTTCATATTAATGAAAAGATCGGGGCTCCGAACAAAGCTGTCCCGATGTCCCGGTTCGGCTGTGAATGGGCCATGGCAACCCGACACCGCCAATCAATTTTCTCAACTTAAAGTGGAGGGCGGCTGATTAAATTATGCATGCAGAGGGTTTTTATCCGCCCTGGACGCTGAGAAATTGGATCCAGAAAAAGATTACGCCTCCTACCAAATAATGGCTGGCACTTGACAGCTCTGTCTGACAGATATCCTATCACCTTCTCCAGATCAATTCCACACTTGTAATCAGGAGTGGAAAAATCCCACCAGTAGAAGGGAATCAGTCACAGAGCTCAGTTCTGATCCAGAGAACAACTGAACAGATTAAAAGAGGCGGGTTTTGGGTTTTGTCAGAAGTGAGAAAGCTAATTCATGAATCTAGGGGTGGACGATATGAACTCTGAATGTTATCCACAGAATAGCGATATCACGATAAACCAAAAAAGTGTTAAAAATAATCATAACCAAACCAAAAGCAATAATATGCAAAAGTTTGAGAATACTTGGTCAAATGAGATGTTTTACTGATTTTCTAAGTGAAAATAACACATCCTATACAGAGAACACACTTAAATATAGCATTTTCTACACATTTTAGTGCACACTTTCTATTTTGAGTTTGAAATATTGGAAAAAAACATAATATAAAATGTGCCATAACTTTTACACCTGCCACATTTTATGATTTATTATTATTTGTACACCTTTCTTTACCCAGTATGTTAAATTTAGCAAATAAACAATAACTATACATCAAAAATATATGAATAAATAAATAATGTGCCCATATAATTCTAATAATGATTCTAATCATGCTAATATTCTATAGATTTCAAACAATTTTGAGAAACAGTAGAAATTATAAAAATAAACTGAGCTATAAATGATTCCATATTAACTGAGAAAGCTGTATATCGTCTTTTACCTTCCCATGCCTTAAGGAGCAGTGACCACACGTTGTGTCCAGAAATGACTATAAATACATCGTTAGTTCATTATTAAACAACATTTCACTGTTTTTTGTTTGTTTTTTGCTATGTAATAAATTCTTGTTGTTACCAAAAATTCAACTGTGAATATCGGTTTAGATTGTGTTGTCTAGTTTATAATATTTCAAGCTACAACGTATAAGCTATTATTACTGAATCGCAATTATTAATACGACCTGATTCCAAACATTTGAACGACAAATATTACATAGATGTTAGACAGCATATAGAACCTTTTTCCTGAATTTATAAGAATTCTTAATTCGTGTCTATACTGGGTTTGGGGGCGGGGTCGTCTGTTGGTCAGTGTTCTAGATGTAGTAAAATCCATTTGATGACATCATTATTAACATTTCTAACAGTAAACCTCCCACCTCTACCTGAGGCCGAAGCTAAAAGACCCTCTATATATGTTATGTCAGGGGTCTGAGATCAAATAAGGTCAATCATCCTCATCATTGCGTTTCGTTATTCAACAGAAAACGGGGAAACTGCAAAGCTCAGTCACCTGACCTGTATGGCAAAGAGTGGACACAGCTAGACCACTTAATAATGGACACAGCAGACAGTCAGAGAGTGAGAGCAAAGAAACTCTTAACCACATTATTGCACCAATTCTGTGAAGCAGGGTTAGGCCACGTTCTATATTTAAAGGAGAAATATGTAGATTTTTCAGAATTTCTGATTAATTAAATGGTTAAGATGTAAACAGAGTCACTTAGAGTGGTTTGGTGTGAAACGCTCTGTTCTAGAGAAACTTACAGAGTCAGAATTGTTCACAGTGGTGGTGATAGGAACCAGACGTCCACCTCTAAAAGCTCCCTCACAGACAGTTATTACATGAAATGGTTATGAATTCACTGTCTGATGTCTGAGACACTGTTTTAGGATAATTCAGAGAATGTTTTGGCCTAAAACATTTTGTAAATCCATTCATGGTGGAGGGACACATGCAGGGTGTCGTGAGGCAAAGTAGTCCCCCCAAAAAACTATTTTTTCAGATTTATCACTATTTTCCCATCATCAACATTACATATAAACTCAGAAGACTCGTGTAGGTTCACTGGAGGTTTTGGATAGTAAATAAAAGGTCTATATCTGTGTTGTAGTCATGGTGACCCCTGGTTCCTATCACCACCACTGTAAAGACATCTGAGTCTCTACAATCAACCATTTCACACCAAACCACTCTGAATGACTCTGTTTGTGATGTTTGCATTTCAATCACAGAATTATTCAGAAATTTTGGACAGTTGGTGGAATTCCCCTTTAAATAAAACTACTCGAGGGTGGGTTTAAGCTGCTCTGCCCACCTCAGACAGACACTCAGCTGTGGTAAGTCACAGGAAATCATCTTATTAGACCACTGAGAGTCATTTGTACAAACCAGTGTGGAAAGTTTTCACAGGCAGAGTTCAGTGAACTTTAGCCAATTCTGACTAAGCAAAAACCAGCGTCTTATTCGAACTGTCCGTTCCACCTTAAATAGTGCAGCAGTTTCATTCAGGTGCCTCAGCGCCAGCGCGTGACCGATACCCTATTTAAGGTGGACCGGAAAGTTCGACTTCGAAGAGTCCAAATCTGTCAGGTTTAGTGAAGTAAGCTAACTGTGGGTAAAGTAAAGCCTCTCAAACTCGGAAACCGAGCTTTTCTCACTCCGTCCTCATCCTGTTTTCCTCTTTCAGCGGCCGAAGACTCGACCGAAACTCACCGAAGAAAGGCGGCAGGTGAGAAACGGCCTCCAGGAACGGCCTCGTCTCCACCTGCTTATCGGCCGGCAGCGGCTTGAACTGGTGCTCCATCAGAAGAGCCATGGCTGCTGCGGAGGGGCGGAAGCGAAAGTGCGGCTCCTCTAACCGACAGACAGAAACAGAGAGGCGGGGGAGGACAGCGGAGAGCAGCGCTCCTCAGATCCAGCACTTCAGACTGAAACCTCCGCCAGCCGAGGAGCCGGACTCAGAGTACGAGGCCACGCCCGGTCGTGCCCATAGCCCCGCCCACCGCAACAATAAGACCGCCCACGCTACACGCTAATGGACCAATCGGATTAAAGGAGTGGGAGGAAAGTTAGTTTTGACAAATATTACTCAACAAACACATTTCAAGACAAATTTACTTCTGTCATAAACGCAGTTTTGTCTCCATTACTTAGTAAAGCCTTTATAACCTAATGTATTTAGTCTTACATTACTTAGTAAAGCTTTTATAACCAAACTTAGTGTTCTCTTACATTACTTTGTAAAGCCTTTATAATCAAATTTGTTTATTCTTACATTTCTTAGTAAATCCTTTATAGCTAAACTTAGTTTTGTTTTACATTACTTTGTAAAGCCTTTATAGCCAAACTTAGTTTAGTCTTACATTACTTAGTAAAACCTTAATAGCCAAACACATTTATTCTTACATTACTTAGTAAAGCCTTAATAGCCAAACATATTTATTCTTACATTACTTAGTAAAGTCTTAATAGTCAGACTTAGTTTTATCTACATTACTTAATAAAGTCGTTATAGCCAAACATAATTTAGTTTTACATTACTTAGTAAAGCCTTTATAGCCAAACTTAGTATTGTCTACATTACTTCGTAAAGCCTTTGTAGCCAAAATTAGTTCAGTATTAGTTTTTGATCTTAGTAACGTTCTTCTTATTGTCCTCCATTAAGAGACAATCATTAAATTAAGGAAACATTCCTAATGTTTGATCGGGTAAACATATCTAATTATAGTTTAAAGCTCTGGTTGTTTATGTTTGTTGTGTCATTCTTTAAAAGCCTTCTGCACAACACAAATTTAGTCATGCTAATGTTTAATAAGCCTGGGACTCAGACAACATCACTCAAGTAGGCTCAGCTTAGTGCATTTAATATCTAAACTTACACATCCAGCCTCTCTGAATGGCTTTATTTACATGAAAACGATTTAATTTTGGGATATTTCTACAAAAAGGTGTGATTCTCCTTTAAAGCCGTCACATGACGGGAAACTGAAATGAAAACGCCCAGTCTGGCCGGTTTGACCCTCTTGACGCGCCGTAGCGTAACCAGGCTATTCAGAGGTAACCAGGAGAAAAGCTGCTGTTTGTGTTTGGCGGTTGATGCTAATGCTAACCGGCTAACAGCGCCACACCGTTAACTTCAGGATTAAAACTTCACTCATTTAACTTCGTTAACTAAAGACTGGAGAGCGGTTCGGTCTTTAGTCTGAGGGGCGAGTTCGGCTCGGTGAGTTAAACGTTATCGGAGTGGAAAAATAAATCCCGCCTCTTACTCGAATTTTCGGGTCCACCTTAAATGTGTCTCAGTTCCGTTGAGTAAATGCACACTGTACGCTAACTGTGCACAGTGGAGTCGCTGCACCACTTAAGGTGGAACGGACAATTCGAATAAGAAGCTACCTTCAGCTTCTTCGAGCGAGCGGAGGTCAGTAATACATTAAAGATAAGATGTAATATATGATTTATGTAATAATGATCATGATAATAATAATAATATAACTGTTATATTTTGTGTTGGTTTTTGCAGTCCAGAGGAGGAAAACTAACCTAGCTAGTTAACGAGCAGCTGACATTCAGTTACATGATTAAAGATATAACGTTACTAATTATTTTACAATTACAACAAATATTTCAGTTTTAACAGGAAAAAATGTAAAGAACAAATAAAATAATTAATAGGTGACTATTGGTTTATTTAAAAGATTTCATCTGAGATCATAATATTTAAAATTAACTGATAAAAATAAATGTAAAGCTGTGTTAAACAGCATAGAAAATAGCAATTAACAGAATAATATACAAATGGAAATTATATTTTATTTTATGATATGACTCATTTGGTTGAGATTATGTTCATTTCAGCACTTTTTATTAATATATAAAAGTATTATAGATGATTTCAAACTTTATTGTTTATCTATTCAAACTTTTATTATTTTATATGTTTTAATTAAATGTAACTAAATGTAATAGATACTTTTGTTTCTAATTACAATTAATACTTTTTTACCATTAAGAATTACTCCTTTTTTTTATTTTATTTTGCTGGAACGTTTGTCCGTTTCCAACTCGTTTAGAAAATACAAACATCATGAAAATGTTGTTAAATATTGCAACACTGCATTTTTGTTATATCGCCCACCCTCAGGCAGGTTTTCTGTCCAGGACCTGAGTTTGGAACCACTGGACTCTCCAACAGAGCGATGGCTTTGCCGACTCTCTCGGCTCACTGGCCGAGCCGGATGCGGGCTTTGGAGCATCAGATGGTGCGTCAGCGAGAGCAGGAGGCGCGCTGGAGGCAGCAGTGGGAGCTCAACTCGCAGTATTTTAAAGAGCAGAGCGTCCGCAGCAGCAAACAGGCGCACTGGAGCTCCAGAGAGTCGTACCAGCGGAGGTGGGAGATCTCTTTTACTTCAACAACAAATCAGCTTTTCACAGTATTTCCCCCTCTTAGCCCAAATGTAGTGGATCAGTCCAGACGTGTTGGTGTCTGACGTTTGCTCTTTGTCTTCTCTCCCATCTCCAGCATGTCTGCGTTCCACCACGAGCAGATGAAGGAGAAGAAGAAGCGGAGTCTGGAGGAGCGAAGGGAGCGGCTGAGGAAGATGCTGCAGGAGGAGAGGGACCAGCTGGAGGCTGAGCTGAGGGCCAGCGTGCCGGACAGGAGAGCCACGTCCAGGCAGCAGCTGGAGAGGACGGAGGAGCTGCGATCGGCCCGAGAGGAGCGCAGGAAGAAGGTGAAACACTTACTGAAACTTTAAGCAGTGTGTTTGTCAGAGACTAGGGTACATAGATTAGGGTATGACTGACATCATTTTATGGACCTAGAATTGTCTGATATCAGTCAATTTTAATTTAATATGACCATAAATTGAACAAACTCTGACGGTTATAGTTAAACTGTAGGAATGATGTTGGCAGTAAACAGTGGGAATAGGCATTAACCCATTTTAGCTATTGGAATACATGTATTTTGCCATCAGTTTGTTTACATCTACTAGTTCTCATATTAAAAAAGGGAGTGTAAATATGTTTGATTGACCACACCCATTCCATATTATCCAATACACTTTTATCTATTTCACCATGATAAACAAGAAGAGCATCGTGTCTGTGGCTGTTGAACGAAACAGAGAGTAACCTACTGTATGTGTTTTGTGTTTGTAATTGCTGAAAAAACATTAACAAACCTTGTTGCACAAACTGGACTTCTTCCAGCACTGATGTGGTTAACTTTTGTTCTCGTCCTGTTGACCCTGCAGGTTGCACAGGAGCTCCTGAAGGAGCACTGGAAGAAGAACAAACCAGATCTGCGTAAGGTGAGGCACAGAAAACCTGAAAGAGTCTATGTCATGGTGTCATAACATGATTATAAGTGTGCATCATAAGAAGCGTGAGACTATAACACAATTACAAATGATGCCATAACATGATAATAAGTGTGCATAATAAAAAGTGTCCTGGCTGTGAGATGTGTCCTCCTGTTCACAGGTGGAGTCGGAGCTGCATAAGGATCACGTGGTGAGCCAGTGGCAGGTGCAGCAGCAGCAGAAAAGACAGGTAATCACATTTGAACCATTCAATAATGTCGGTATAGTGTACTGTATAGACTATCAACAAAAAGACTTTCATTGTGAAATTTATGCTGATTTTTTACGGTGATCATAAAGACATTCAAGGTGCTTTTAGTATTTCTATATATGATATCATAATATATTTATATATATGATTTTTTACAATTATATGGTCATTGAGCCGAGTGATATGGCGAAAAATCTTAGCATAATATATTTTTCCATCATTTAAAATTGCTAAATGTTAATAGATATATATATTAGCTAGTTTCCTAATGCATACTAATGCCAAACCGAATCCTAAGTCTGAACGGGTGTTATGAGCTAACATAATGGTGAATGGTGTAACATCATTATTTATTTATTTAACATAAAATAAGTATAAAGTGTCAATGCAGATTGTAAAACAAAAGTCTGCTTTGGAGGAGAAGGGTCTGGCTGCAGACCCACGTTACTGCATTTTCAGCCCCACAGTCTTAGCTCTAGATATGATGTCACATAAAGGTCAAGAGGCATGCCATTTGTAACACGGAGAGCACGGGAGACATGCGTACAGATGTCTGTTACTGCATAATGTTTGAAAAACCCTCAGATACTGTCATTACAGAGTAATTTGGCGATGTTTATTACAGTCGCTTACATAGTACATTTTGTCATAGACAGTTTAAATTTGAAAAAGCTAACAGAAAATGCTATTTAACCCCCAGGTAGTCCAACACAGGAGAATGTTTAATCCATATATGCGTCGATTTTATTATATATTTTTTAATTTCCTTAGCTATTCTTATTCCTTATTATTGTACTTCGTGTTTGGCCCAAAAATGTTACTTTTACATCGGTTGTAAATATTATAATGAGAAAATAATGTTTTGTCCATCCCATCATATTTCAACAAATCCACATTACCATTTTCATTATCACCTTAAACAAACACGCAAGTTTTATTTAATTTATTTTTTCTTTACAGATTCAATCTGAAGAACCATTTCACCATTTTATGCATGAAATGGTTCTATGTAGAACTCATAGTACTAAAAAGTTACTAAAGAACCCTTGAAGAACCTTTATCCATCCTTTTTAAGAGTATATGGGTTCAAACACCAGTGAAATATGCCAACTGATATATACCAGCAAGCTAATAAACACCCATTTCACAACCTTAGTATTCTCTTTATCTGTCACAGAAACCACTTGAACGCGCACGATAAACCTTGGTGCTAAAAAAACAAAAACAAAAACACCACGTTGAAATTTTCTCGTAGGGACAGGAAAGTATAACTACGATTCCAAAATGAACCACTGGAGGTGTACTTGTAGGGGGCTGATAATGCAGGTCTGAAAGTGAGGGTCTGCAGCTGGATACTACTGCTTTGGAGGGCTTTTTTAACTGTACATAATGTCATAGTGAAGTTTCTTAACTGTAGAAGGCTCACAGTGCCACCTAGTGTGCTGTAGTAGCAACTGTTCAAGTTTGCTGCTATTTGATCTAAACATCATTAGATCAAAAATACCTCAAATAAATACATAAATAATTTTTATTATCACATGGTTAACAGTTATGGTCATACGTTTAAACGTTTCTGTAATGGTGGTGATGTGAATGTTGCTGAACTGACCCTTTTCACGCTGAGGTGGAAGAGCAGGACGCTGAGGAGCAGCAGCGTTTTGAGAACGAGTATGAGAGGAGCAGACGGGAGGCGCTGGAGAGGATGAGGGAGGCGGAGGAGAGGAGGAAAGAGGAGGAGAGGGAGAGGGCGGAGCAGCTCCGGAGACAGATGGAGGAGTTACGGCTGAGGGAGGAGGAGGTGAGGAACGTTCTGGAGCCAGAGATCCATGGAGTAGCAGGGAATGACCAGCATAGCATAGTATAGAGGTTTAACCTATGAGACTGTGAGACTAGTCTTAAACCTAGACTCCTTAAATTCCAGGCTTATTATTTGCTCATTAATTATACGTCTTGTTACCTGGAAAGAACAATAAATTACTACTAAATTATAATATAAGGGCCTCTTAGTTTCATATTAAGTACTGTAAATTATTCAGTATTTACAGTATTAGTTCTTATTTGTGGGGTAACTGTGATGCATGTATGTGTGTTTACCTCTGTACATATAAAGTGTGCGTATGTGTGTTTCAGAGTCGGCGGCTGCAGAAAGAGGAGGAGGCTCTGCTGTCTCAGCGCTGGGAGGTGGAGCGGCTGGAGGATGAGAGGAAGAGGGCGGAGGAGAGCCGGAAAAAGGCAGAATTCGGGTGAGAGTTTAACACAGAGTCGGAATCCCTAAGAGCTCCTCATATGGGTTCCTTTCATGAGTAGGAAGGTCATACAGGTCTGAGTGGACGTGAGCTTCTCTGTTTGTCTCCTGCAGGCACTTCCTGAGCCGTCAGTACCGGGCGCAGCTGAAGAGGCGAGCGCAGGAGGTCCAGGAGGAGCTGGTGGGTTACTGAGAGTGGATATGAACAAGGTGGACCTTTAACCTCTGGCCTTTCAGTCTGAGTGCCTCTGAACTGCCTCAGTGTTGCGTGTTTACCTTTTTTATTTAAAGACTTAAAGCGGCTACAGCACCGGAAATAAACCACGCTGTTTTGCGCATGAGCAGATTTGACTGACCAGTTTATTGACTGGTATCTATTGGGCCATAAACACCTTAACAACTATGAATAAGTACTTATAGCACCGAAATAAAAGTGCAGCAGTGAACTGTTATGTTTGATGAATGGGTCATTCTCACACAATGTCCCTAAATATTTGGGTGTAATAAGCAGTTTGCAGATAAACAATATTCATATCATTTAGATGCAAGAAATATGATATTTACATACTATTTTATTTCAAGAACATGAGAAAAGTTCAGTTTTCCATGACTGCAACTTTAAGTACACTATCTGACCCCATCTCTTCTAATCCAGGAGCTTGTATGAAAATCTACAATGAGGATTTGAAATTTGATTTGAGTTTTAGTCAGTAAATTATTCAACTGAACAGTGTGTGAATGTCATACTCTGTGAATCACCTAACCGACTGCACTGCCTCTTATGTCCACCAGGAGGCAGACCGGAGGATCCTGGAGGCTCTGCTGGAGGGGGAGGATGAGGAGCAGAGGCTGGCGAGCGCACGGAGGGAGAGAGCCGTGGCCGACGCTGCCTGGATGAAGAAAGTTCTGGAAGAGCAACTGCAGCTGGAGAGGGAGAGAGAGGCTGAGTTCGACCTGCTGCACCGGTGAGATGATGAGGAGGCGAAACATCCTGTGACTAATGACGTGTTTGGATGGTCCTTATAAACTTGTGAATGTCTTGAATTTACTACAGGGAGCTTTCGCTGAGTCATAAATGCAAGTGGTTAGCATTGGTCCATCCCAGCAGATTAAACTGATGTTCACACATCACGTTTCCCCCATTAGCCTGAATGTGAGTGATTAACAAAGGCATGTTTAGTGTCTTAGATTTTACAGTAGCCTTATAGGAGGCTTATAAATAAACAGGGCAAATTACATACAAAACAACCTTTTCTTTCAGTTTTTCTATTTTGTTTTTTGTCCGAGTGTGTCCAGAATGTTGGTAAAGAATTTTCATTACTATTTGATTTGTTATGTGTCATGTTATTGAATCTATAGTGCAGCACTATATCTCTCAGAATTTACAATATTGTGTCCTTTCTGTAACTGAACACTGGAGAAAAAAACAATCTCTCACAAATAGACTTTAATGGAATTGCATGTTGCTCCTCTTTTATTAAGAGATTTGCATATAGAGTGTCTTAATGTTAATCTATTAAAGCTAATCTTGTTGCCACTCTGAGTCAGAAAGTTTATGAAAAAAGGCCAACAGACCTTGTTAATCTAAATTCAGAAAGTGATAAAATTAACTTCATGTTTGTGTGTTCTCAGAGAGGAGGCCCAGAGAGTGTGGGATAAGAGAGAAGCAGAGTGGGAGAAGGAGAGGAGAGCCAGAGAGAGACTCATGCAGGAGGTAAACTCTTCACTACATTCTTTATGTGCGGGTGAACATGTGTACAGTATGGGCCTGCAGGTTCTACTGTTTCATTTGTAAAGCTCTATAATGTTCATATGATCCACACAGTCATTCTGACAGACTGTAATAAACTACAGGAAGTGTAGGGGGCGATATGGCTTGTTTTTGGTGCAGTCAAAGCGATTAGTCAATTCATGAATAACAGTCTGTAGGTTAATCGACTGTAGAAATCTTCAGCTGCAGCCCCTGTACAGTATGTCACTATGTGTGTGTTGCAGGTGTTGTGGGTGCGTCAGCAGCAGCTGGACGAGCAAATGCAGGAGAAGCGGAGGGAGCTGGAGGAGTCTGAGCAGAGGAAGGCGGCGCTCCAGAGGATGCTGGAGGAGCAGGAGGAGGAGCAGAGGCAGGAGAGAGAGGAGCAGGAGCAGCTCCGCACAGCGCGCATGCAGGACATCAACACACAGGTATGAATGAACAGCGTTTTTGAAAATTAGCGCTGTCGTTCACCTGCAGTGTACAGATTTCTCCCCAGTTTAGCTGTGTCCAGTCTCGCCCCTTAGCTAGGACTCCTGCCATCACACTTGCTACCAAGCTGGGAAGGTGAAGGCCAGCACAAAGCACCGCTGTTACTCAACGTCTTTGGACAGCTCAGCATGCTTGGAGAAGAATCCTTACTGCTAATTTTGTTACATCAACTAACAACTGTCCATGTTTGTGAGCATTGTGCTGAGTGATGGGGGGAGGGAGGACCATCCTTCCCACCCAGATAGAGCGAAGCTAGTTATGCTGTCTTGACTTACGGATGGCTGTGGCATCGCCAGTGATCGAGGTTGCAGTCGCGCGATGAAAAGACTGACACTGAAACAGTTGCGCCATTAATCATCATAATTGAATTATGATAGTGATAGTTAAAAATTCTGACTCCTGTATCATGATGATTTACACTTGTTGGCTTTTAATACTTACAATATTTAGCACTAAAGTTGTTCTTCCTAAAGCTTGTGTCCTTTCTGTCCGTTAGGTGGAGAGGAGGCGCAGGGAGCAGTGGCAGGAGCAACAGAAGCTGGAGCGTGAGGAGGCGGAGCGAAGGGAGGAGCTTAGGCGTCAGGAGGAGGAGCTTCGTCTGGAGACTCGGAGAATGACGGAGCGGGGCTACGAGGAAAGGGTGAGCAAAGTCTTCATCCACTCCAGTTACAGTAAGTTACTCTGGCTTCGGTTACAAGTGGGCCTGAAGGAAAACCTCCCCCTGTATCTGTTTATGAAATAGTACATAGTTGAGGTTGTGTTTTTTTCCTATTTATTCTATCATCTGTCATCAGTTTGCATGTCGTTTCTTGACACAATGAGACATTTTGCTTTGCCTTTGCTGCTGCACCTGTGATTCCCGCCCCAAACTGCAGTCCTTAAAGGGAGCCAAGAGATGGCGCTGAGGCTTTCAATGTAAATGTTGCACTTCCATTCAAATCAATGTAAGAAGGCTTAGTCTGAAGCGAGTAGGCCAGTGAGATGCACAGCAGGCTTGTTTCTGTGAAGCTCGCTCGGCGCAGGCTGCTTAAATTTAAGTGTAGTAGTTGATCGAAATGGGACGGTTCAGTCAGACTTTGAAAATGAGAAAACAACAGTCATTTAAAATAATATTTTAAATGTTTTAATATGATAAAGACTGAATCAAATAGAAATCATTTGACAGTTATTATATTGTTTATTTTGTATGGGCTTGTTTTAAACATTAAAGACCTGTCCCTTATTCCCAGAGTTTGCATTGCTCCTGGTTCTGTCAGATTGAACTGTCCCAAAACAAGTACTCACAGGAGTATTTATGGTAGTAAATGGGTTTATAAGTGAAGCTTAAATGCCTAGAGTGCTTGCTAATAGTAATGTAGTTCATTATACAGCTAATAGTTATTAGATTTAGTGACGCCTGTTTGCTGTAGATTCCTTTCAGACTGTGTTTCTCCATTATCTATTTTACAGCTAAATATTATTATTGTAGATAATAGGACTTGATTGATGTGAAAATTTTGTCAATGCCTTTTTAAAAAACAAAAATATTGGCTTATATAATTCTATGGTCCAGTAGTTTTAGTCAGACAGTGTTTTAAATGCATATAATAATAATAACAATAATAATAATAATAATAATAATATTTATATTCATAGTAATAATAATAATAATATTCATACAACTACTAAGAATAATAGTTATGCACCAATCATATTTTTTATGGCTTATTCTGATTTCTTCTCAGCCAAATTGAACAATAGACAATATTTTTGAGGAATTTTATTGAATTGAAACACATGAGCACATTTCCAGTATTCCTGTTAGCCAAAGTTTCAATATAAAAGCATTATTTGCAGGATTTAAGGGCCAAAGGAAGAATCTGTTGCCTATATTAAATAATATTATTCAAATTTCTATTTCAATGATATGAATGAAGTTCTAAAAAAAGTTTGACTGGTTATTCGGCGCAGTGATAATTGCTATGGCATTTTGGCACAGATGTAGCAGCAGCATGTTTTATATGGTGTGCTTTTCATAAAGGAAGCACCTCAGAGTGCTTTACAGATGAGTAATAAAGTTAAGTTACATAAATACATAAGTTTCAATAAAGGTGAGTATTATTTAAAGCTGCACCATGTAACATTTGGGGATTTGGAGCCCTCTCTGGTGGAAATAAGTAATTGCACAAGCTGTGTGGAAGAAGATTTTGTAATGTGAGTTGTGTATCGGCCCCCTTTCCTGAGTGAACATGATGACCGAAAGAGAATTCAGAGAGAAGGTGAGGGTCGTGTTTTCCGAGGATGTGAGTGAATTATCTACTATTGTCATCATATCTTCATCAGTATCAACAATGTTGATTTTGAGATCGTTTGAGATCAGAACTTCGAGCCGGCCCTTCTTTTTGAGACTGTGGTGTGAGAAACTCTTGACCCGAGGCCCACAGCAGATCAGTTTTAAAAGATGGAAAAATATATCAGTCAAATAAACACCATAAAGCATAAAACAGCACTCAGTTTTTGTTTGTTATCTTCATGTTGAAGGAAAGGTCAGAGTAAACCTTTTTTGTTATTTTTGATCGTATTAGTTTAATATCTTACCAGTGCAGCTTGTGTTGCTGTGGTTAAAGTGCGCAGTAGGTTAACATATTCAAAAGGAGACATTCTTCCCATATTAGAGCTGCTTGTTAATCACAGTGTAAAAATAAACCTCTTATAAACATTGTGTTTTGTCCATATAAATCAATGTGCCTGAAATATTAACAGATATTTATATAGATCGATATAAAACAGCATATTGGTGAGGCTGTGGCCGATGATTGGAGATAATGAATGGTGTTTGATTGAGGTTTTCTCTTCATTGCAGATACGCAGTAGACCCCGTTCAGCCTGGACATGACGACGACACTCGGACGTCTCTCGGATCTCCACACTACAGTCTTTTAACCCCTGAGCGTCCCAGAACTGAGTACCCGTAGACTTCATGGGTTACCGTTTTCACAGCTTTAACTGCAGACTGAGGTCAGACAGGGGTTTTTAATAGAGGATGAGTTGAGTCATTTCAGTGCTGGCAAGTGTCAGGACTAGAACTGGGACACAAGTTTAATAATTATTGCGTTTAGAGGATCTACACCACGGCCTGTTAGTCATAATGTATCTCAGAGTAGGAGTGACGATCTACAATCAGTTTTCTATATATACATCTGGCCTGGAACAAAACCTGCTTTACAGTCATAAGCAGAAGTGTGGTCGAATTACATGCTTTACTGATTTTGTCAAACTCATTCAGAGTGTTTTGGTGTGAAACGCTCTGTTCTAGAGAAACTTACCGAGTCAGAATTGTTCACAGTGGTGGTGATAGGAACCAGACGTCCACCTCTAAAAGCTCCCTCACAGAAAGTTTGTTGTTTGATGTCGGTTTTACATGAGTTTTGAAAAGATTTTGGCCTGATAAGTTTGTTTTTAAAAAACACATGGAGGGACACATGCAGGATATTGTGAGGCAGAATAGCCGCCAAAGAAAACTTAATTTTAAAGATTTTTCACCCTTATTTTATCTTCATCAACATCACATATAAAACTCAGAAGACGTGTGTAGGTTCACTGGTGGTTTTGGATAGTAAATGTCTATATTAGTGCTGTAGACATTGTGACCCCTGGTTCTTATAACCCCCAGTGTAAAGAAATCTGAACCATTTCACACCAAACCTGAATCAAACCTCTGAATCACTCTGTTTACATCTCAGCCACTAAATCACTGCAGAGATTTTGAAAACTCTGTGGAATTTCCATTTTCTGCTCATTTTAATGCACAATTTCTTCTAATTTGCTGATTTTAACATGTAGAAAAACATAAATGTAGGATGTGTTAGCTAATTTTCACCTGTAAAGTCAACAAAACATGTAATTTGACCAAAACCTTTGCAAAAATTTCAGTGAAACTGGTCAAAAAATTAGCACAGCAAATTAACTTGCTTTACGAATGTAGCTCGAGTGCTGTTTGATGAGCTTTTTATAGAGATGTTTCATAGGGATGTGTTATATTTTTAAATATAACATTTTTACGCTGCTGATTTTGTAGATTTCGATCAGGTACTTTTTACTGATGAGCTAGCTGAGTGCTGGCTTTGGGCTTTTTCAGATAAATTAAAATAGTATGTTTGTTTATTTATATGATTTTGCATGTAGTTTCAAATATATAATTAAACATGCTTTTGCCAAAATGGTGGTCGTGACTAAAATGTCAATAATGCTAAACTAAAACCAAGGATTTAAGGCCTCTTTACACCAAATATGATTTTTATCGCAGTGGAACCTTCACATCAAGTCCAACACATTTTTTTTGTTTTAAACACACTGAAAATGTGTGAAGATATGGAAGCCCATTTGTGCCACTTGAAAAAAGGCCTATATAGTATGTAATAATAATGACATAATTGTCATAATTATAAGATAGTAAGTCATAATGAGATAGGATCACATTATTATGAGATAGTAAGTCATAATTACGAAACATTAACTGATGAATATAAGATAGCAAGTCATAATTTATTCAATAATAATAAATGATGAGAAATTGTATCATTATTACTTTCTAAATGCCGATATATTTTTTTTCCAGAGGCGGAAACATGCTTCCATTGGAAGATGGATTCCTTAAGTCATAGCTGCTATAATTGTTTTCCCTCTGAGCACCGTAACTAAAATACACCCTGTTCTATTAAAAAAAACTGTCCATAAAACTCTACGAATTGCCTTCTAAACGGGAACCAGGATGAACCTCATTAAGAGCTTATAGATGCTAAATAGAGCTTAAGAACAACACAATGAAGCTTCAAACATAAATGAATTTTATTTCATGTTTCTTTGACATTCATTCCTGTAACTCAGCTGAGCAACTTCTTCAGCTTTTCCTAAAAGAGTATGATTAATTAAAAGCACTTGGCGAAACCTTTTTACAGGCCTAAATAGAGTAAGAGTGCCATGAGTTGGTCATGGTATGTTATTAGTCATTAACTGTGTCACAGTATTGTTAAATCTGACCTTTAAAGATTTGCAGTTATCGCCAGCGATAACAAGCATGTTGTGTTATGCAAAACATCAACAATGAAACACTAGTTAGGCTCCTACAGGTTAAAAGGTTAGCTCGACTAAACATGCTTTCATGGCTAATGCTAGCCAGGTTTCCATCCAGCTGTGGAATTAAATTCAACTCGAATATAAAAATAATAACATAACAGCTCAGGAAATGCCTGTGGCAGGCGCCTTGTTTGTTTATCATCTATCACTTTTAGGGCTGTTTTGGGGTTTTTTTGTGTTTTTGTTAAATTTTTTTTTTTTGGATACAAGAAAGGCACATTTTATTTTCATCATGAGTCCACTGGTACCTCCTCCCTCTAAGTTTTGTAGCTACAGCTATGCATAACAGTCACCTGATCATTAATTTATCACATTTCTTTTTTTATCGCCAAAATTGTATCCAAACTAACGAACCAGAAAACCCCACAGTGGAGATCTTAGAAGTCGTGTCCTCATTCTGTAGTCAGCGTCATGCCCATGTAAGGAAATCGAGGCCTAAGCTGTTTTTTTACCCCATTTATTTCTTCCCAATTTACTACCAGCGCTAGGAGGGCGAAGGCTAGCACAGGCTTCCTCCGAGACCTGTGAAGCGCCACCGCATCTTTTCAAACTGACGCTAACGTGACGTGATTGGACAGCTGAACACGCTCAGAGGAGAACACTAACAGCCAGTTCTGTTACATTAGCTAACAGACACCTGCGCTGACTAGCATTGTGCTGTGTGATGGGGGGGCACTGGGGGGCCATCCCACCCACCTAGAGAGAGAGAGAGATCAAACTCGCAATCTCCTGACGGAGAACGCTTAGACGGGAAACCGCTGTTTTTAATGAAGATCCACACGCTATTGTCAGTGCACGATGGCACTTAGTGACTGTTCTATTTTACAGCGCAGGGTTTAGTATTTTGCTATCACTGCATTAAATTAAAGCCATATTGAGACCACAGAGAGCCACATTAGATGTGCACAGAGAAAGACAATCAGTCTCACATAAACAGACAAATGCTAATGATAAGGTACCTCACAAGTTACGCTAACATTGCTAGCCTCGTCTTTTTCACCTCATATCCTCAGCTTGAAAACAGCAAGTTTGTGAAAAGGTAGTAAAGTGTGATTTCATGTTTAAAGTTTATTTCATTAAATCTACCCAAGTAGAACGGAAAAATGAACCTGAACTTGGTGTTTAACTGCATTTTGATGCATTTCGCACATCATGCTAAGCAATGCTCACCACAGCCTTTAGTCTACTATTAAACTTCAACACTATGATATATTAACATCAGCTATTTGAACTGAAGCCTGAAACCTCTAAGCTAACACACATAACAAAGCTTGCTGGTTTATGTGGGGTGTTTTGGTATCTTATGCTAAGCAGTTGTTAGCCTACATGTAGCAACATTGGATTTCAGCTTCTTAATAATCTCATAATTCAGAGGGTCAATGACAATCAGAGGAAAAATAGAAAAGTACACTGCACAGAGCATATCAGGTTCAGAACACTCTTGTTTATCCATAAAACCGATTATTGAGAACGCTAGTCATTTGTCTTACATGGTAAATATAATATAGGCATAACACCGACTACAGAATTATAACATGACCTCAGAGGTCCCTATGCTGCATTTACTTCAAGTGACTGTTTGGGAATTTCCTTTAAATCAGAATCTTATCCATGCTCTGCCTACAAACATGTTTTCTTGTAGCTACTAGGTTGGACAAGCTTTAACGAATGCTGGCAAAAATCGCATTCAACCTAATGAGAAAGGTTTGTGAACAGTCACAGAGTTAGGATAGATAGGGTAAAGTTTTTGCAGCAATAGATACTTGACTGATAGCTAGAAAGTTCACCAGCATCGGCTATTTTGCATTGCTAGGTAACTAAGTTAATGTCATAGCCTACACCACTAGCTACTGTAGCTGTACTCTAATAGAAAATATTTTTTCCTTCATTTGTATACTGATATTATGGCAAAAAAAGTGTCAATATGTTGCCTTAGGCTGCATCAACAAAGTCAGGTAAGTTTGGATTTACACAATAAAGCTTTCATGCAACTAGCTGCATGCTGTAAGTTGCCTGCAACATAACTTCCCTGTAACTTGACAGTTACATGAAGCAATTCACAAATACATTTGCCTACAACATAGTTACTCAACTTGTTAGCTAAATTAGCAGCTCTTGTTTCTTGCTACACCACATCGTTTTCAGTATAAAGTCAAGTGAGGTGTAATTTACATATTTTTTGTATCATCTACATGTTTTTAACTGTCATTGCCATTCTTTTTTCTTAAAATCTGTCGTCTCTCAGTCACTTTATTGCTACATATTTAAGTTTTTATCCATTTGCGGCTGAGTTTCAAATGAGTTGCAGGATACTTTAGATTATACAACTCAAGTGGAATTTAGTTTCATGTAGGTTTCAAGGAACGAAAGTTGCATGAACTGCGATGAGAGAGAAATCTTTCCCACGAAAACACTGTAAGCCACACAGATACATTTACATCCATGGCAAATCTGCATTATGTGCCGCAGCTCCTCATTAGGTTGAAAAAGATTCTTATCAGCGTTCTGTAAAGCTTGTCTAAGGTAGCTACACCAGCTACTAAGAAATGCCTTTATGGGAGGAGCTTGGATAGGTCAGTTTGCCCCTTCTACAAAGAAACTATTCAAGCAAACTTACTGAGTCCCCTCTTTACTCTAAAACAATTACACAGTCACCTCTTCATACTTACACAAGCTTACTTACAAACATACTTATTACTTACTGAAACATACTTCTTGCAAACTTATCTTTAAGCACCAATGGCTTTGTCTTATGACTTACAGGCAAATATTAGTGCAACCCTTTTTCCAAAAAAAGTTGGGACACTGTGCAAAATGTAAATAAAAACATTATGCAATAATGAGCAAATCATTTAAACCCTACATTTAATTGAAAATACTAAGCAACATATCAATGTTAAAACTTTTTTTTTAGAATTTCTAATATATGCCCATTTTTAATGTTATGCCAGCAACACGTTTCAAAAGTTGGGACGGGGCAACAAAACACTGGTGAAGTTGTATAATTCTAATTAAAAATACCTGGTGGTTAATTGGCAAAAGGTCAGTAAAATGATTGGGTATAAAAGAGCATCTCAGAGAGGCTGAGTCTTTCAGAAGTAAAGATGAGGAGGGGTTCACCACTCTGTGAAAGACTGTGTGGGCAATTAGTGCAACAGTTCAAAAATAACATTTCTCAATGTAAAATAGCAAAGAACTTTTCTGCATCTACGGTACATAATGTCATTAAAAGATTCAGAGAATCCAGAGAAATCTCTGTATGTAAGGGACAAGGCCAAAAACCAATAATGGCTAGCTATGACCTTCGGGACCTCAAGTCCTGCATTAAAGACATGATTCTGTAGTGGAAATCACTGCATGGGCTCAGAAACACTTCTGAAAACCACTGTCTGTGAAAACAGTTTGTTGCTGCATCCACAAATGCAAGTTAAAACTCATGCAAAGAACAAAGTGAAAGGGAAAACATTTCAGTTTCAAAACTACAGCAGTGTCTCCTCAGTTCCCAAACGCTTACAGAGTGCTGTTAAAAGAAGAGCTGATTAAACACAGTGGTAAACAGGCCCCCGTCCCAACTTTTTTGGAACGTGTTGTTGGAATCAAATTCAAAACGGACAAATATTTTTCAAAAAAACAATATAATTTCCCAATGTTGTCTGTTGTCTTTGTACTATTTTCAGTTAAATATAGAGTTTACATGATTTAAATAACAATGCATTCTGTTTTTATTTACAGTTTACAGAGTGTCCCAAATTTTTTGGAAACAGGGTTGTATTCGAATTTTATAAATGGTATTAATGTTGTCTTCAAATAGTTGCAAACAAATACATATAAAATACAAAATAAACTGATTTTATAAGCTATAAAAAATCCACACAAGTCAGCCTGAGGCTGCAGGGAGAGGAATGGGCGGGGCTTGTAGGTTTTGGTTTCCAGAAGGAATCGGGGGGATCAGATGCTGTTCTCTTTGGTTGTTATGGTTACAAGTTGCTTGGCAGCCTTGGCGATGTCGTAGGCGCACTGGATGACCTGCTGTGTGAAGACGCTGTCTGGATTGGACGTTTTCCTGCACTGGACCTGCAGCCGGTGGGCATTGGACTTCAGCGACCGCAAAGAGCCACGAACTGTCTCCGAGCGAGGCTTCTGTTGGATAAGCAGGAGAAGAACATCCCAGAGTCATAGCTAAGAAACTATGATTAAAAGTGCTGATCTAAGGTCAGTTTTTGTGATTTACATCCTAATACATGTGATTTAAATGGGCTTTGTCCAGTGTACAATAGGCCACATGTCCAAGCATTTAGGTCAGCTGCAGGAAATGTTGTTTAATAGCACAAATTAGTTACCAAAATTGATTAAGCATCAACAGCGCTGATTACCTTCTGCTCTGTATCACCCCCTGCATTTGTCTGTAATGCTCTGACAGACTGTAATACACTACAGGAAGTATAGAGGGTGATATGACTTCTACTGTTTCGTTTAAAAAGCTCTGTAATGTTCATATGATCCACAGAGTCATTCTGACAGACTGTAATACACTACAGGAAGTGTAGGGGGCAATATGTCTTCTATTTAATTTAAAAAGTGCAAACTCCAGAGGTCCATTGCTCAGTAGCTGTTAAACAACTCAAAGCATGATGCATTTGAATGCCTGTTTGACTGGGATCCTCTTACCTTGGGAAATAAAGCCACCATGTCACTTACAGCCATGTGTATTCTTTCTGCACAGGATACAAAGCTGTGAGAGGAGAGCGAGAAAAAGAAAGAGAGGTAAAGAAAAATAGAGAGATATGAGACGCTGGAAGGTGTACTAATCAAACTGAGGGGACCAAGAGCCAAAGCCAAACCCACCGCAAAACAGTCAGTTAGTAAGAGTCGCAGAGTATCAGATGCAAAATTCACATGAAAATGTATCTTCGGTTTAAATTAAATTTCCCCTTCAATACATACAATTTGGGCTCAAAATAAAAACGTATAGTTCAGTAATGTTTAACGTTAGCATCTGTTCTTTGGTACACTAGTACTGACATTAGCACAATATTTTGGACACCTTATTTAAATGAATAGCTTTATGTTAATACAAATGCAAACTGCTTCACCATCTGCATGCATGTGTTTCTGAAATTTGAACCTTGGTGTCATTCCATCCACATCTTAAAACAGACTCTTTGTACCATTTGCTTTGTTTCTCAACCAGAACTTGTTAGAAAAGAGAGGCAAAGCATTCAGAACAAATCACATTTCCATGAGAAGGTTAGTTCATTCAGATTTGGTGCATTATAGTAAGAAATATCAAAAAATTAAACAAATTAATATACATATTCCAGACTAGAACACTCGCTCATCCAGTAAGAAATGTTCATTCACACATCCAGTATGTATCTAATCCTTCACACATCCAGTATGTATCTAATCCTTTACACATCCAGTATGTATCTAATCCTTTACACATCCAGTATGTATCTAATCCTTCACATATCCAGTATGTATCTAATCCTTTACATATCCAGTATGTATCTAATCCTTCACACATCCAGTATGTATCCGATCTTTCACATATCCAGCATGTATCTGATCCTTCACATATACAGTATGTGTCTAATCCTTCACATATCCAGCATGTATCCGATCTTTCACATGTCCAGCATGTATCTGATCCTTCACACATACAGTATGTATCTAATCCTTCACACATCCAGTATGTATCCGATCTTTCACACATCCAGTATGTATCTGATCTTTCACACATACAGTATGTATCTAATCCTTTACACATCCAGTATGTATCCGATCTTTCACACATCCAGTATGTATCTGATCTTTCACACATTCAGTATGCATCTAATCCTTCACACATTCAGTATGTGTCTAATCCTTCACATATCCAGTATGTATCCGATCTTTCACATGTCCAGCATGTATCTGATCTTTCACATATCCATCATGTATCTGATCTTTCACACATCCAGTATGTATGTTTTTTTCAGTTATCAACTGAAAGATCAGGCACTAATTGAGGCACGTCTGCCAATGATCACATGTGAGTAGCTCATCCAGCAGCAGAAGGATGAAGGGGGTTAGTGAGTGAGTGGGCGAGCCAGAACGAGGCAGAGAGAGAGAGAGGAAGACACTGTGCCTGGGAGGCAGGTGCACAGGCCAGAGTACCAGGAGGCCGGGTTGCTGGGGCTGATGGGATTGACAGGGTTGTTGGGGGTTTTGGGGTTGCTGGACGTTCCAGAGCCGCGGAGACCGAAAGGCTGCATGGGGGAGGGGGGCTTCTCGGCCCAGGGCATGAGTGTGCTGAAACAGCCCAGACTGTGCCGGAGCCTCCGCACGCTGTCCCGCGGCTCACACAGCCTGCTGGAGCCCCGCAGGGGAGTGAAAAACAAGCAGTGAGAAAAGAAAAGAGAGATAAGAGGAGATACAAAAACATAAAACAGACAGAACAGAATAAAGGGGCCAGATTACTCATTTGTATTTTTCTCTATGAAGTCCACTTATAATGGTTTTATATACTAAAACCAGTCATAATTTATTTAAACAATATTTTACAATTAAACAGGCTGTTTTTATTACTGTGACTTTGAGACTGGTGTAGGTAAATGACTTCTGATTGGCTGCCCTGTATTGTGCCTCCTTCAAAAAGCAGTCCAGGGCGAAATGCGGACCAAAACTGTTAAGGACTGAAATCCTCAGGGACCTGGGGAAAACCTATACTTCAGCTGCTCCTTTCAAATTTGTGGATCCTTTGTAAGGCTGTGATGATCCATTTGCTTCCTGACAGCCAGGAACAGCACAACGTTTAAGTGTTTTACAGCGTCATCCACATCACATCAACAGGAATGGGCTAGGCTAAACTGCTGTAGGCCAAATGGGCGGGGCTAAGATGCCGTAGGCCAAATGGGTGGGGCTAAGATGCTGTAGGCCAAATGGGCGGGGCTAAGATGCTGTAGGCCAAATGGGATGGGCTAAACTGCTGTAGGCCAAATGGGTGGGGCTAAGATGCTGTAGGCTGAATGGGCAGGGGCTAAGCGGCTGTAGGCCAAATGGGTGGGGCTAAGATGCTGTAGGCTGAATGGGCGGGGCTAAGATGCTGCAGGCCAAATTGGGAGGGGCTAAACTGCTGTAGGCTGAATGGGCGGGGCTAAACTGCTGTAGGCTGATTGGGCGGGGCTAAGCTGCTGCAGGCCAAATGGGAGGGGCTAAACTGCTGTAGGCCAAATGGGTGGGGCTAAGATGCTGTAGGCCGAATGGGCAATCATATATAAATGTGTCAAAGTTGTGACATCACAACCATAAGGGATTCAAAACTGGCTAGCTTAATTTTCATTTATGGACTTTATTGCCCAGCAAACTCCAACAGTGTTTACATACAACATCAAAGGCTTTTAATACAAAAAAGAAAGAAAAAAACAGCTTTTCATGATATGGCACATTTAAATAGGATGACCAAATAACAACAAACAAATAAACAGAGATGAAAAACATTAGCAGGGAGAAAATACTAATACAGGAATGAAAGACAAAGAGAATAAACACACAGGAAAGACTAGAATGATCCTTTAGTGTCACTGCTACGTTGAAAACAGACCACTACTTAAAAATATCCCCACCAAAAGCAGCTCTGTGGTCAGAAACTGACCACTGATGAGGGACTAGAGAATGAGCTACAGTCTCTGAACACCAGCAAGGTGAAACTACAAGAAAGGCGTTTCTCATAAAGTGGCCAGGGGTCTCACCTGTCCTGCTGGCTGTCCTGGGCAGCTTTCAGCAGCTCCTGGATGTTTTTGGTAATCTGCTCTGTTTTGCGGATCACGTCCTCAGTGGTGGGGAGCGCAAGGTTAAGCTCCACCTCCAGATCCTCTGGCTCCTCCCCCCAGCCAATGACTCGCACCCTGCTTTTATCATCCAGAGAGAGAGAGAAATTAGTAAAGCTACATTATGAGCAAACTCAGTCATTTTCTGTGTGAAGTTTATTTACCATATCACCATTCGTAGATGATTTCTTCCATGGTTACGAATTTAAAGGGCAAATATCATGGAAAACCAAGTTTCCCTTGCTTTTTTGAAGTAAAAGAGTTCAACGTAGCATGTAAACATTGGAAAACACCAAAATTTGCCGTTCACTCTCCAGTCTATAAAGTCCATGTGTGGAAACTAAGCTGCATTGAATTTACTGTTTTTGTGATGTCACAAAAACTTGCAAATTTACATTTATCCATCTGCCTACTCAGTTTCGATACCAGTTTAGACCCACTCATTCATGCAGCAGTTAAAAGGAGTGTTGTAGCCGGACTGCTTTTTGAATGAGGCAGCCAATCAGAGCAGAGCTCATTTACATATATCAGTCTTAAAGGCACAGTCTGTTCAATTCTAAGGAATAAAGAGAGGTTGGGGAATGATCATGTAAATAGTTTTGGATAGATAATTTTGCAAGTGTATATAAAATGTAAGGGCCCTTTAAAAGAGGGACAACCCCTACCCAGAATCCTCCAGTTCTGAGTCGTTGACTGTGTTGTCATAGTCACCGTCACAGCTCTGCTTATCAGCCTTGGAGACCTAAACACGCAACAATGCAATATTACAGAATGTAACACAAATTAACTATACCTTGTCTAAAACATTTAAAGGGGAACTCCACCCATTTTTCAAAATTTACGATAATTCAGTGGTTGAAATGTGAATAGAGTCATTCATAGTGGTTTGGCATGAAATGGTTGATTGTAGAGACGGATTTCCGTACAGTGGTGGTGATAGGAACCAGGGGTCGCCATGACGACAACACAAATATAGCCATTTTATTTAATATCCAAAACCACCAGTGAACCGACACGTGTCTTTTGAGTCTTTATATGTAAAATTGATGGTGGTGAAAGAGTGATAGCCCCTTTAAATCAGCCAGAAGACACTGATGCCATGTGTACTTATGACTGATGAATCGATATTGAAGCTGGTTAAGTGTTTATTATGCGTTATGCATTTGTAGTTGACTCTTTTTTACAGTGTCTGAGTTGACTGCGCTGTGGCTTTCTTATCATTCAACATCACTTCTACTGCACTCACACTGCTCAAGAAACAGGCAGACCAAATCAGACGATAAATATAATCTACTGCATCTGAGTAAATAAAAAAAGCAACCCATTGCTAAACATTTTCAGCTTGATTTTTACCAGTGGAAACAAAATAAGGAGAATGACTAATAATGGAAAGCATGAAAGCAGGCGTGCAAAGCACATCAAGCAGATCAAACAATGTTAAGCATCAACATCAGAACTGAAAGGTGAGCTAATAGTAAGTGTAATGTAATGGATAAATAGGCCATCAAATGTACCTGGCTAAGAGATTTTATTATGATATCTAGGAGCACATTAACCCAACAGTAGGGGTTCTTCAAGCTAAATATTATTGATTAAGCATTAAATAATGTCAATTTAAGACTTGGAATGTTGAGAAAAGTAAAAAAGTAAAAAAAAAAAACATCTTGAACAGGTGATGCAATCATGCTTGGGTACACAGGGAGCCTCCAAGAAATGCCTAGTTATTTATGAGTGAGGATGAGTCGAGCATCACCACTTTACCTAATAATGCGCTGGAGGATAATCCAACAGCACTGCATTAAAACTGGCATGCTTCTCTGATGGATATCACCACACTGGCTCGGGAATAATTTGACAAAAAACACTGTTAACACTGTCCCCACAAACACAACAACACTGCACTACGCCCAAGAGCCTCATCTGAAGTTCATCTGAAATGGACTGATGCCCAGTGGAAACGTGTGTTATGGTCTGACGATTCCACTTTTCAGATTGTTTATGGAAATAATTGATGTTCTCTGGACCAAAGAAGAAAAGGACCATCCAGATTGTTACCAGTGTAAAGTTGAAAATCAAAAGTCTGTCATGGTATTGAGGGAGTAAGTGGGCAACTTGCACATCTGTGAAGGCACCATTAACACAAAGATATATACACATTTTGGAGCATCCTGCCTTCTAGATGCCGTCTTTTTCAAGCACGTCCATGCTTATTTCAACTACAACGAGAAACATACTGCATGGCTGCATAATCAGAGTGTGCTGGTGTTAGACTGTTTCTCCTACAGAAAACATGTAGCCTATTAAGAAGTGTGAAATGACTATGAAGGCCCGAACTGTTGAGCAGCTGAAGTACAGCAAACTTTCACTAAAACTCCACTGGAGTCATTCTCTACAGTAGAAATGCCCAATCTGGGTCAACTCAAACTCTGAAACCTAAAATAATGAAGGTAGCCTCTTCTAGTGCTGTTATGCTATATTGTAGTGTAATGTGAGCCTGTCATCAAAATTTGCATCTTAACACATTTTGCTGAAGAAAACAGACAGGAAATGCAGCATAAGCACTCAAAACGCCTCTGATAAACTGCAAACCAAGCCACAAACAGTCTCACACATTGTGCACTGTAACATCTTAGTGCAACCTTTTTTCCCCCCTCATAGTTACTGTAAGTAGAGGCAAAGTGCAAAACAAAACAGGCTTAAGTGATAAAATGCTAACAACAGTTACCATACTTAACATTTCTTTTCTATTATTATGCTCATTTGAGTTATTTTTGCTAAAATAACTAAGCTGTTCTGTTCCTCAATCTAATATTAGCAGCAAAGGCTGGATTTTGGGCAATGCTACTTCAGTCCACTAGGTGGTGCTGTGCACCTTTCACTTACTAAGCAGTGAACTCTAGCCATTCAGTCACAACAGCACAAACCAGCAGGAGTTAGCAAGTGCTAGCTCTTTTCAGGTGAGTTTGAGTCTAACTTTTTTCTTGACTTAAGCACCTTTTCTTTTTCTTCAGGGTTAATATTATTCAAAACAAAAAAAGACAATTAGTGAATATTAATATTTAAAATTATATGGCAAATTATGTCACAATAAATGTTTTGGCCATGTTGTCCAGCGCCAAAGCCAAAACTTTCGAAGCCTAAAATGTGCCAGATCTTTTTCCATCTCTTCAACCTAAAGCACCATGAAGCAGAACAGACTTGTAAGCAGCACGTTAGCTGACCATCAGCAGCAAAGCCACACAGCTATAGAGGGCAGGACAGCTTCAGCCATGATGGTAACAGTAATGAGAATGATGAGGGTGGAGATACGTCCCAGGTGACAGCAGCAGCCAGAGGACGGCTGGAACGCGGAGGAGGAGACGGACGACAGGAGCGAAGGAGGAAGAGAGGATGACAAAGGAGGGAGCTCCGCCGTCTGAGGGCAGTACATGGTCCTTGATGAGGACATGGACAAGGGGAGGGAGGAGGACAAAGAGGGGGCAGTAACCGCACCCTGTCCCAGCTAAAATACAAAACAAATGAATGCAGAGCACAAAATGAACAGAGGATGGATGACATAAGAGGAAAACACTGAATGAGTGAATCATTACAGAACCATATAGCTATTGTTGTTTCCCTATATATTCAATTTAGATAGAAAGCAACACCAACAATGTTTGACTCACCCATCTTCATGGTTTAGTGTCCACTGGCTGTCGTGACAGTTGTGGGCAGTTCAACCATGTAAAGATTAATATAACTGTATCATTAGCTAGGCTAGCACTACTATTAGTGATATTACCAATAGTATGGTAGGAATAATAGCTAGCAATGAAGGTAGCTAAGCTAGCTGCCACTTATCCAGTATTAGCAAGATAGCTAACAATACTTAATGAAAATTAGCTATTGTATCTATCTACAGCATACTGTGGTGGGTGCCACTTGCTCCGTGAAATCTCACTGAAAAGGACATACGTGGCTTTTCTGTTTTGTTCTGAATAAAGAACATTTTTTGAGCAGAAACTGTGACCTTACCTGACTCCCACTTCTGACACCAATACAGCATTGTACAGAAGAAGAGTTGTTAGCTAGATGCTTGCTTACAGCATATAAAAGCAATAATAAACAGGTGAACACACCGGTGAACTCTTTCAGCAGTCTGTCAGTGTAGAAGGAGAACTCGTACGTTTCTCATTCATCAACAGAACGTCTTAGAATAAAAGGCTATGATATTCTCCTCTTTTTATTGAGATCTGCTTTATTTTTTTGAGACAATTTAAAGAAAGACCTTTTTCCTCTGGGTATCCAGAAAAACAAAAAAATCTACAAAAAGTAACTGAAATTTGGTCTTAAAGCAACAAAAAGGTCAAATTTACACAAAAAATATCTAATATTAGCCAAAACATTAGTCTTCTTTAGCCATAAGGTTATGTAGCTAACAAGTAAAGGAAGCTAAAGAAGCAAACTTTAGACACCAATGATCTTTACTGATCAACTAAACTTGTGTCAAGGTGGAAGATTCTTGCCAAACAATTCCCTTAAGTGAATTAAATCAGAACGTGTTGCCTAATTTGGCGACACCACAGATATTGAAGCAGGACAGAATGGAAATATAAAGCACAACGACAGGATGGAGGGTGAGCGGCAGATGTACTCACATGCATTAGGAAGGGTTGCAGGGAGGGAAACTCCTCAAGCTGAGACGTCTCTGCTTTGAGAAAAGGCCTCAGACCTGAGCTCGTCTCGTACATAGTTATGGGGCGACTTTTCAGGGCGAAGGAGGATGGCGGTACGGAGTGATTAGGGGCTTCAGGAGCTCTGAGGGGTCTGACAGGGAGGCTGAGCTGAAGTCTGGCATCTGAGAGAGCTGTTCTCACTTTGCAGAGAGCGAAGCTGAAGGGAGAGAAGGGTCAGCAAGAGAGAGAGAGTCTGAGAGAAAGCAACCGGAAAACCAAGACAGTGCTGAGTAGGTGAGAAAAAAGAGCAGGAGGATGTGGTGAACTGCTCTGAAATATTGGCTATATCTGAGCAGGTGGGCAGAGGGGAAAGCTGGCAGGAAGTGGCTAACATTAGTGTAGAGCAGTGGTCACCAACCCTGGTCCTGGAACTCTACCTTCCTGTGGATTGTAGCTTCAACCACAATGTACCACACCTGCTCCAGCTAATTAGCATCTAAAGAAGTTCCTGAACGGTTAGATCAGATTCGTTAATGTTAGGTTAGGAAATGGACATCATGTTAGATGCAGGTAGGAAAACTCTGCAGGAAAGTAGATCTCCAGAAAGAGGGTTGGTGACCACTGGTTTATAGTATAACATTCATGATTCCCATTTAAGATAGAAGCTTTCTCCAGTTTTCACTTTGCCACTTGCTGGCTAACTTGGTTATCCTATAGCAAATAAGTGAGGAAGGAAGAAGAAAAGCTGTTTGCTAACCTGTTTCAACACAGCGGTTAACTAAGTGTTGCAGAGAAAATATACATATTGTCTGTTAAATGCCTAACAACAACAAAAAAGGGCCTTCCATCCCGGTTTGTCACCAAGCTTGTGGTCCAAGTGGTCAAAAATACGAGTTTCCCACCAGGAGGCACCATATAAATGTCCGTCAAAGTCGATGATGAAGTTGGGTACATCAAACTTTTTGGTGGAGCATGAACCGGCCAAGTTGTGATGTCAGACACCAGGAAGTAATCACATAAACTGTCCAGGTATAACGAATCGTAATAGTAAAGTACATTTGAAACAGTCGATTCTGTTTAAAAGCACCAGTAACTGATAGACGCCAGTTAGTTAACAAACTACAACACCCAATTCACATCCTCAGCGCTGTTCATCTCTCACATTTACCACACCTAACACGTATGTTAGGTGAACAAGCTCCCCCTCGGACAAAACTAACGCGCCACTTGCACTTGAAAGCAGCATTACTAACAACTTGCAAAGATGTTGCTTCCAGAGGCAGTTTGGTTGAGCAGTGGGATAGGTGATTTGCATTGTCTGCTGCTTTGTGGCTGAGCTGTTGTTGCTCCTACAATAGTAGCACTTACAGTTGTCTAGGGCAGATCTAGCAGGGCAGACATTTCAAAGTAGCACTGCAAAGTTAGCCAATTAACTCACTGCAGCTAACCTAGTCGAAGGCGCGTATGTTCTGTTTGAGTCCGCTCCTTGCTGTCCCCTCGTCCCCTTCTTCTGTGAGTGACCACTTGTGTAACATGAGCACGTCTGAGTGGTGAGTGGAAATCGGCGAGGGCATGATAAACAACACTGAAACTGCTAACTGTGTTTGGTGGTCGAGCTTCGGTTGCACTCATTTTGCAAGGTGAGGCAAAGTGCAAATGTCTAGTGTGACTGTGGCTTAACACACGTTTCTCCCTCTTAACCGCTGTAATTTCACAAAACTCAAACGGAGACACAATCGTGTGCAGATGTTTGGGCGCCCATGGTACAATGACATGTTGTTGTTGATTTGTCAAATAAGTGTAAATAAGTTAACAAATCCTCTAAAGAGAACACACTTCTGCACATTTTAATGCATAATCACTGCTTATTTTGCTGAAATTGAGATATAATACGCAAAATGTGGCCTGTGCAGAAGTCATGCCACTTTTTTTATATTTATTTCATTTTTTCAAGATACATTAAACTATTTTTACTAAGAAAATCAACAACACGCAATTTGACCGAGGGTGTTCAAACTCGGTATGTGTTAACGCATATAATCTTATAGCCAGCCAGTGCATTCAGCCCAAAACCACCCCAAACCCCCCATCCCAACTCCCATAAACAAAATCACTCAACAACTTCATCGCTTAATCTGTTCACTCTGCATTTAAAAAGCACATTATAGTGTACAGTGATACATCTGGACCATGCAATGGTCTACAAATTCTCTTGTAGCGGCACATGTAAGTATACAGTGTGAACTTTTCATACAAAAAGCAAAATGAGAACAATGCATAACAGAAATCATGCTGTAAAAGAAGTGAGAAACACAATGCATTTGCAAAATGGCTTTGAAATGAGTGAAAACACATGCACTGTGATGTACTTTATCCAGTGAAAAACAGCCAACAGCAGTAACCTCTGTTGTGAGTGAACATGCACTCTAGTTATTAGCAAATGAATTCAACTAAAAGAGTTAACAGAATTTGAATAGAATAAATTAAAACAAGGCAAGCTGGTTATGACAAAACGACTTTTACTGACATGCAAATTCACCAACGTCCCAGTAAATATGAGATTACAGCACCAGTCAAATGTGCACACGCCTGCCTGACTGAATGTATGTATGAAGGGATGAACGTCTGTATCTGAAATGCTAAAATCAGCTCACATCTTTAGAAAATTGTCTAAAAGGTGAGTTTGTGACACTTTACTGTACTGCAGTGTTCATAAGGCTACATAAGCCCTTCATAACAACAGACACAAACCCACATAAACATTTATAAAGATGCATAAACACTTACCAAACAGGCCATATAGCAAAGCTAGACTTTTATATCAAAATATATATGTAAGTAGCCAATATTGGACAAAAGGTCTGGAAAAGGTCTACGTCAGATTCATGACGTGTTTTTAAACTGCGTAAGTGGGTTTTAAGAAGAAATTTCAGTAACACTTTACTGTAGGGTTCTGTTCATGAGGCTACATGACACCTACATAAGCTTGCTATGACAGCTGACATAACCCTACATAAATGTTTATAAATGCTTATACCAATAGGCATCGTCTGTCATAAAGACTACTTTAGCTAACTGGTCAAAACTGGCAAATGTAACCTTTATAGCAAATTACACCTACTGTAATAAGCATTTATAACATTTATGTAGGGTTATAACAGTTTTCATGACAAGCTTATGTAGGTGTCATAAAGCCTTATGACCTGTACCCTACAGTAAAGTATTACTGAAATTTCTTCTTAAGAACGGTTGATGAATGAAGCCCAATGTTTTCTGTCATATCATATGTGCTTGTACGTTGTTATATGTCTAAAAATATGTCCTATTTTTGAAAACGGCCCATATGTGACACATTTAAGTTGAAAACAAGTGAAATCCATATTTGTTAATATATCGTCCCTGTCCAAAGAAAATGATGGATCTCCATTTTTTGTCGATTTTCATTTTTCTACATCATTTCAACACACCAGCTGCTCTTTACGTTGTGTAAAAATTTCATGATGATTGGACCAATAGAAATGCTCTAAAATCACATGGAATAGAATCTCTTTAAATTAATTTACATTGAAAGGGACGATTGTTTCTGCCCTGTCCTGTAAAGTTACTATTTTGGAGATACATGTTTTTCTTTGGACAGCGACGATATGGCAAATACTTGAAAGCTATATGTTGCCGTATATCAGATTTCATGATGTCATGAGAGGCTCATGTAGCATGTAGCCTTACGAATGCTGTCCTTCTGTTATCATAATTAGACTCCTGATTTTGAACATTAAAAAAATCCATAAAGGGTTTTTTGCATGAAAGTATGAAATGTGTATATAATGAATAAAATCAAATTTATAGACCAATCAGAACAAGTTCTGTGGTATTTTAAGTCTCTAAGTGAAACATTTAAGACTGTCATTCAGAGTGGTTTGGGCGATTCTAGAGTCAGAATTGTTCACAGTGGTGGTGATACGAACTAGACGTCCACCTCTAAAAGCTCCCTCACAGAAAGATATTACATGAAATGGTTATGAATTCACTGCCTGATGACACTTTATCTATAGTTTTGAGAAGGTTTTTTGGACTAAAACATACTTTTAACACTGTCATGGTGGAGGGATACATGCTTGATGCTGTGAGGCAAAATAGTCCCCAAAGAAAACAACTTTTTTTTTTCAGATTTTCCACAATTTTACCATCATCATCATTCCATATAAAACTCAGAAGACTGTAGGTTCACTGGTGGTTTTGGATAGTAAATAAAATGTCTATATTTGTGTTGTAGTCATGGTGACCCCTGGTTCCTATCACCACCACTATAAAGAAATCTGGATCTCTACAATCAACCGTTTCACACCAAACCACTCTGAATGATTCTGAATTCTTTTAGAAAAATTGGTGGATTATGTCTTCACTGTGATACTAGAATGTGGTTTCCTATAAGAAGTACAAACGATTGACTGGTGCTGTGGGTCAAACTGCATTCAGCTGACAAACCACTGTGATTGGATGGTGGGAAGAGGTGATGGTGATGGCAGCAGGAGATCGAGTGTGAAGTGACGGCAGGAAATCATTTCCAGCATGCCACTGCATGCATTAGTCATTTGTCCGATGCCTCTGTTTCAGCCAAAAGCGACCGTCATCAGCCACCTGCTGGAGCGCAGGGTTTAAAGGCGCTGTGCCAGCTGCCGGCAGCTGGGTTTGAACCCCAGGATTCCTGAGCCACAGCCAAGTTCTCTGCCACCTTATGGCTGAATCTCCTGTACCTTTTTCTGCAGGAGCCGCAGCTCCTCGCTCAGCGTGACGTTGGCCTTCATCAGCTGCTGGATTTTGGCCTCGGAGGCTGTCAGAGCGTTCTTCACCTCCAAAAACTCCTGCACCGACACTGGACCGTCCGACACATCAGAGTCCAGACTCTGAGGACAGAAGGAGAAAGTGGAGAATGAGAGCAGTGTTACTGGTAATGACTGGATTAAAGGCTTCTGTGTCTAAATCTTAGATCAGTGACCATAACTGAGGGTGGAGGTTTTGTCCAGCAGATGGCGCCTGCAATTCTGTTTCTGCACAGTTTGCAGTAACTTTAAAGAAGAATTTCACCACTTTTTAAAATGTTCTCATAATTTAGTGTGTTGAGTTATAACCAGAGTCATTCAGAGTGTTTTGGTGTGAAATGGTTAATTGCAGAGACTTAGATGTCTTTACAGTGGTGGTGAAAGGAACCAGGGGTTGCCATGACTACAACACAAATATAGACATTTTATTTACTATCCAAAACCACCAGTGAACCTACACGAGTCTTCTGAGTTTATATGGAATGATGATGATGGTAAAATAGTGATAAATCTGAAAAAATAAGTTTTATTTGGGGACTATTAAACTGAGTATAGTTAAAAAAATATGGTTAAGGCCAAACTCCTCTCAAAACTATCCTAAAACAGTGTCTCAGACATCAGGCAGAGAATTCATAACCATTTCATGTAGTATCTTTCTGTGAGGGAGCTTTTAGAGGTGGACATCTGGTTCCCATCAACACCACTTTGAGGGGAAACTGTTTACGTAAAAAAATGAAAATAAACCAGAATTCTCCTTCATTAGGGTGGGAACTGCTACAATACATGAGCCACAATACAGATTTACTGTGATATTTAAAATTATTTAGAAAGTTGTGGATTAAGAACTAATGAAGTAATGTATTTTGCAGATACTTAAGTAAACAAATTATATAAACTAATAAAATATAAATTAAAATAATATTTGTATTAAATCATATTGATACTTGTTCAATCATGTATTGATACTATTTTTAAACCTAAAGTATTGTGACTATTTTTTCAGTTAATAAAGATCAGCTGAAAAACACTGAAGATAAACTACCATGTATAAAAGCAGATGAGATGTTTGCACTGCACAAAACACACTGAATGTCTTTGAATCTGTACAGAAAAACATGAAATATGTCCACTTTGTGCCTGCAAGTTTACTTCAACTACTTCTAGGTTCTTTTCTTATTCCGTGTAAGTTTATCAAGCTGAATAATCTCACTTCACTGGCACACAGTTTGCTTGCATCAGCGATAATGTCTTAATCTCTTGCCTCACATGCTACATGTTTTTGCGTCATTTAAAGACACTGTAGCCCTATTGGAGCTGGATTAGTATTAATACGCCAGGGAAGGCAAATTAAGTGATTACCAACAATCCAGTACGAATCTGTCTGTAGTTTTTATGCGTCTGCTAATTAATTATTCCAGAGTGAATCACCTTCTATAATTCTCTGAACTCAGAGCTCCCTCAGTAATAGTGGTCCTGTTTAAGGGTCATTCCACAGAAACGTCCATTTTCGTGTCCCTAGCGTTTACAGATAGATTACACTTCAAAAACCGGTCATGGTTACAATTTATTTATATTTTAAAATAAAACAGTAAGTTATTTTAACAATTACACCTTCTTGAGCCGTCAATTTAGCAATATTAGTTTTTAAATCAATTATATAGAATTCCAAGCACCACAGAAGAGGTCATCCACAGTCATGTGTAAAGAGTGAGGCCATATTTTGAAGAAAAAAACACGTTTTTCTGCAATTTTAACTACAATAATCTATACTTGACCATGAAATATATGATTTAAAAGACAAAGAAAACAAATGCCAAATAAATATTATAAAATATATAATAAAAGTTCCCCAGGAGTCGTGTCACTGGTGTTACTGCGTAACAAAAAATCTCTTATTTTGAAAAAAAAAATCACACTGATGACATCACGACTTCCTTTTACCTATTTTCTGAGGGTCTATGAAGAAAAGCACATGGTGAGTCCACTGTGTCTTTCAGTTATCTAACTGCTGTGTATATGTATGTTATCTGACATAACTTACAGATCACAGCATGTTAAATATGTCTGCACCTTATTCCACACCCCTACCTCATGCTCAGAAATGAGTGTTGTGTCGGTGCTACACTGTCCTGTCTGTTTACTGTGTCTAATGTCTGTTTAATTTATCATATTTATTGTATTGTTTCTAGCTTAATTTTTGTTTGCACACTGTCTGCACATTTGCACTTTGTAATTTTGTACTTTTGTACTTTTTGTTCCTTGTTGCACCTCGTTGTTCCTGGAGGAACGTAATTTGACTCCACTGTGTGTTTGTACATAGATGGAATGATAATAAAAGCCTCTTGACTTGACTTGACTTATCAGAAATTTTCTCATTTAGCTCATGATTTCATATGAAGCTTTTAGTTGAAGTCACTGGTGTGACCGACTTTATTCTTAGGCAATTGTAAAAAAAAAAGAACACAAATGGGTTAAATTACATATTTTAGTGGATATTCCATGATTGACAACATGTGGTTTGATGCTCTGTAGCAGCCGTTTTGTAAAATGCATTTTACATTAAAATGTCTCTGGCGTTAACTTTCTTATGTGTAACACCAATGAAGATCGGTAACACCAGTGACTCTTATGTAGAGATAGAAAAGTGGACGTTTCCGTAGAAGGACCCTTAAATCAACATCACAGTAATGTAATAACAAAACTGGGTATTAGAAAATGGCCTCCAAATGGAGCTTGATTTGAAGTCTTTAGTCATCAAATTCAATTAAAGACCACCGAAATCCGCAACAGTTCAGCGTATATTCCCTCCCGAACACAGTAATTATGCACCATCATGTATAATTGCTATTGATAATGTGCAACAATCCACTGTGAAATGAGATGCAAAGCTAACATTTAGCAGCACAGCGTGTTGTTATTGTTCAGAAGTGCGGCGCCGTCGCCTAATGCTGAGGTAAACATCTGTACGATGATGTTTCGATACGGGCTATTTGGGGAATCACACAGATCCTTCATCCTGTACGAACCGGCCGGTCAAATCATGCACAGATTACATTACCAGGCCTGCTCTAGTAAACTAATCCAGCTCCAATAGGGCTAAAGACACACATGCATGTCTCTTCATGGAGCTTAATTCTTCCTGAATCCCAGCAGCCTCTGCGCTCACCTTAGCTCGGCCTGTTTTCAGAGAATGCGCTTCGACGTCCGTGTCCTCGTCTGAAGCCACGCTGTCGTAGTCGTGTTGATCGGTGTCTTGGCTTTCGCTTGGGCGCCGACTGCTCGAGCGCTTTAGAGTCAGCTCGTCTGGGGAGAAAAAAATAAAACATCACTGTTATCCCAAATGTAGATCAGCAAAGACATGCCTGGTGTATGAAGGCTTTCATTTGAAATTAGAGCTATCAGGCTAACATAGCTAACAGGGATGTGCTCGGGTACTGGAGTATTTCGTTTGAGGCGCCAGTACTAAATAATGAAATCACTATTTGGGTATTTGTTATGTTTCATCACAGAATGGCAGAGAAAATATAGACCTAACAAGTCAATAAAACGCTGCTTTTATGTTTTAACAAAATTGTAAAATGTGATGGTTTCGCTCATATTTGTGAGCAAGTATGCACACTATATTACCAAAAGTATTGGGACACCTACATATTACACCTACCGGAGCTTTTATGAATCCCATTCTAAATCCATAGGCAATAATATGGAGTTGGACCCCCTTTGGGAAGCTTTCTACAAGATTTTGGAGTGTCTGTGGGAATTTTTGCCCATTCATCCAGAAGAGCATTTGTGAGGTCACTTGTTAGCAATGGGTGTGGCTGAAACATCTGACTCAATTATTAGGAGGGGTGTCCCAATACTTTTGTCTACATAGTGTATGATACACTTTGCTACTATGTTGTTAAGGATGTGACTAAGACAGGCTTTACATGATGAAACTTTCATGCAACTCGTTGCACATTGTGATTTTCTTGCAGCTTGTCTGTGCAACTTGTCAGGTATACGAAGCATTGCACGCAACACATTCAGTTAATCCACTAGATAGACAAACAACAATATAATTTTTCCCCAGCTGTCTTTATCATCTATCTGTCCATATTTGACCTGAGTTTTGTGCATGTCAAGCCTTTAAAAAAGTGAATGTGTATGTGGCCTTTATGGTTGCACTCGACAAACTTGCTCATCCATGCTGTGAATTCAATGAGGAGCGCAAGTTTCATCTTCTGTAATAATTTTCATTTCAACTTTTACAGGATCCCAAATAAATCTGAGCTCTGTGTAAAATTATGAAGCGTCAAGAGAGTAGAATGTGAATCTGGCTACACAGATCATGAAAACAGCCGGCTAAGGAAGAATAAAAGCTGACACAAGCAGCTGTTAGCTAGATAATGCAGAAACGTTAGCTTTGAAAACTCGTTTTTGTTGAAATCAACTGTTTGATATTGAAGCTGTGTGGAAGTTTTACTGAGCCTTAGAAGGCAGATGTAGCACAGCATGGCTAACATAGCTACTAGCTGATGTTAGCTAGGTCCAGAAACAGTGAAACGTTGTCACGTCGTCCACTGAGGAGAAAAGACCTGGTGTAGGATGACGAGTCCTCATCAACGTTCAGTGTTGTCCCAGTTAACTGTAGTTTTAGCTCCCATTTGCTTACATCAGTAGTTTTAGCTCTGCTAAGTGCTGATCCTTTACCTCACCAATTAGCATAGTGCTAACTACAAGTGGATTTTTTGTCTGTTTTTATCTCCTCAGTTTAGCTGTGTCCAGTTCCACCTGCTAGTTCTCCTCCTATCACACGGTGCTACCACTGGACAACTGGACAATCAACACACTTGAAGAAGAATGCTAACTGCTAAATCTGTTACGTCAGCCAACTGGCCCCTGTCCTGGCTAGCATCTTGCTGAGCGACTGTTGGATAGTGGGGACAATTCTACCCAACCAGAGAGACGTTTATCTGTGCTGTTGTCCAATAAATAGTTTGCATGATGCTAACTGGTGGAGTATTAGCTTCCATCACCTCAGACTCAGAGTCATTAGCTCCAGTGAGCTGGATTAGAGCGCTATCCTGATTAGCTGGCAGTAGGAGTTTACCTTTAGGAATCGTGGCCGAGCTCCCCTGCTGACGACGCATCGCATCACTCAGTATGTCGATGATAAGAGTCGCAAACTCGTGAGTGTTGAATCTGGCAAGTTTCTGTCTTCCCTGGAAAAGAAATAATTATTAATAATTAGTGTGATCATAACATGCACAAGCATGTATTGGTGTGGATGCATAGAACAAATAATACTAATTGATATACATTTACTGACCACTTTATTAGGTACCTTGTGTTTACACTCACTGTCCATTATATCAGCTCCACTGACCATATAGACGCACTTTGTAGTTCTACAGTTACAGACTGTAGTCCATCTGTTTCTCTGCATACTTTGTTACCCTGTTCTTCAGTGGTCAGGACCCCCACAGAGCAGGTATTATTTGGGTGGTGGATCATTCTCAGCACTGCAGTAACACTGACGTGGTGGTGGTGTGTTAGTGTGTGTTGCGCTGGTCTGAGTGGATCAGACACAGCAGTGCTGCTGGAGTTCTTAAACACCTCAGTGTCACTGCTGGACTGAGACCCAGAAATATCAAGCCAACAGCGTCCTGTGGGCAGCGTCCTGTGACCACTGATTAAGGACTAGAGGATGACCAACACAAACTGTGCAGCAGCAGATGAGCTATTGTCTTTGACTTTACATCTACAAGGTGGACTGACAAGGTAGGAGTGTCTAATAGAGTGGACAGTGAGTGGACACAGTGTTTAAAACTCCAGCAGCACTGCTGAGAATGATCTACCACTCAGATATGCTCAGTGGGGGTCCTGTGGGGGTCCTGACTATCGAAGAACAGGGTAACAAAGTACACAGAGAAACAGATGGACTACAGTCTGTAACTGTAAAAAAAACTGTAAAAAAGTGCTCCTATGTGGTCAGTGGAGCTGATAAAATGGACAATGAGCGTAGAAACAATGTAGATGTACCTAATAAAGAGCTCTTTATCTGCAGATAAATGCCATATTTAGTGTGTCTCTGTAGAGGATTTATTAACTTATTCTCACTTAGACAATCAACAAACCGTGTTCACACTTTTTCATACAACAGTACAGATTAATTAAATGAATTCTATATAAACAGCACTGGCCGGCAGAGAGGGCAGTGAAAACAAATCCACCCCACACTTCTTGTTCACTTTCACAACACTGCAGCTCACTTCTGCTTTTTTCAGATTCTTATCTAGGGTGTGGTGAGGGGCGCCGCTGTGCAAACTGTGTCGACCTGGTCTGTAATCTCAGTAAACTCAAACAGACCTGATTAGGTCTGGATGGGATGTGACGACAGGGTGAAAATGACCTGTTTATAAATGTCCATTTACTGGAAAGCTAAACTTTATATGTATATGAGTTAAAATGTACTTGATAATGAAGTCTACAGGACATAAACTGGAACAGCACAGTACTGTTTCAAATCATTTTAATACTGTTAAAAGGGGCTTCCTAGCCCACTAAGCCCCTCCACCTGCTCCACTCTGATAATCTAGTTTTCATCATTAACAGCGTTTTTCCAAAGAGATGGTCAAGGACCAGGTGGACCAACAAGGTAGGAGTGTCTAATAGAGTGGACAGTGGACACAACACACACTAAACACCACCACCATGTCAGTGTCATTGATGAGAATGACCCAAGACCCAAATAATACCTGCTCTGTGGTGGTCCTGTGGGGGTCCTGACCATTGAAAACAGACTGTTGTCTATAAAAGTAGACACTACAAATAGTAACAGCATCCCAAAATCTGAATTTTGTCTGTTCATTTGCATATGCTAATTGGTGTACATGCACTTCCGTTACATTAGCCATTAGCAACCCATCAAATTTACCGGTATAAAGTACGATTTTGACACAATTATGGAGGTTTAGGCCTGTAAAAAGCTGGGATACGGGAAATCTAGTCTAAAGCAGGTTCTACATAAACTCTGGACAGTAATTCTGTCATGGTCTGATTTGATTTGCTCTACAGAGAACACATTTTAACCCCTTAACAAGCTGTTTTATTACACACTTCTATAACCTAAGAATAGCTCCATTACTTTGTACTGAAGTCCCTGTAGTTACTGGATAACATGCCTTTTTATGAAATAAACCTGAAATGTTACGGGCTTAATGCTCAATTACTGTCTATTTGCTGAACTTAACAAAAAAAAGTGCCATGTCAAAAAATAAAACCTGGTTTAACTGTGGTTGCTGCTGATTTTTATGGTAGAAGTGTTTTACACGGGTATCAGAGAATTTACAGTTTGGATGCTGTAACTATAAGGTTTTCGAGGTTGTAGCTCGAAACTACAAACACCGAACATGTCTTGGCTGTTCGACTACATGTGGAGAAAAGGGAAGAAAAGCTGTTCATTATCACTTTAAAGTTGAGTTCTTGTTTTTCACACGCCAGATCAGCTCTGTTTAAGCCGCACTGCAATCTCTGATGCACTCTGCACGAGCGTGATCTTCTGCTCCGAAGCTGCTGCACAGATACCACGTAGGTTCTGAAGTGTAAGAAAACACGCTTCCTGTTCGCGCGCCTCAGTGGTTTTTTGTCTCGGTGGTGTTGTTGAGACTCGCCTGGTTTCGTGTAGAGGAGTATTCGGGGTTTACAGGAAGGAAAGGCACGAGCACGGCTTCAGTCATCAAGGTGCTGTGGCTCTGAGTGGTCAACCAAACTGAGGACGTCACAAACGAAACATTGAGAAAAACAGAGATGCGTTTACATTAGTGTGGGATGGCTGGATGTACAGTAGCCTCGATAAACTACTAAATAAACTTCCTTTGGTTCATGCAAGCTTGCCTGAGCACAAATTTCTATCACTTTATTCATTGTCAAATTCAAACTTTTGTTTACATGATTTTTAACCACATTTTTCTACAAATAAAAACAGGAAAGTGTGTCATGTTAGATATTCATCCAAAGTATAACCATTCAGAATCTCACCTCTCTAAACCTCTCACAACAAGCTCTGTCACATTCTTCCTTCTCAAACTACATGTGGCTGCTGGACATGAATGACCTAAATACTTACTAAAGTACCAAACATACGTCTACTTTACATTCCTGCACTTTCTTAAGAAACTATACTTAATTAAACCTACTTTTCGCCTTGCATCATACTTACTAAGAGTAGTACTTACTCAGTTTAAAAACAGCAAATTCATTGACTTGCACAGAATGAAGTATGCAGCCTGCAGGCTACTGAAAACAGGCTACTTTGGAAAAGCTAACATGTGGATGCCTGCAGGCTACTGAACACATAAGCACACGTTACACCCTGAAAAATGAAAACCTACCAGCGTCTGTTTCTCTTCTGTCCACCTCATCGTACACGTCCATCGCCAGCTCCTCAAACAGGTGATTACTGAGCTGCAAGCAAAATCACAAAACACACAAAAGCATGGAATAAAATGTTCTACTGATTTACAGTTAGACTGATCATGATTGGGGCTTAAAAACGCCTCAGCTGCACAACTTTTGGTTTACGTAACTGCAGTTACTCCAAACTGTACTGCAGGACTGATGATTCTCTAGTGATTATGACTTTGGTTTATTAATAATAATAATAATAATAATAATAAAATAAGGGAAACAAACTTTAGTTTGTGTGAACAAACTTTAAGTTGCGGCTCAGTTGCAGATCCTCTTACTTCTATTACACTACAAATAGAAAATTACAAATAGAAGGGAAAATCCAGAGTGACTGCACAGCAACAATTTCCCGGCACTGCTAAGGTGTTGCTAAATCTTCGCAGTGGTGTTCCAGGTTATTGCCAGGGGATTGCTGGGTGGTTACTGTGGTAAAGTTAATGGTATCGCTTATTGGTTTCTATTGCTTTTTGAGTGTTTGCTAGGTTGTTGCTAAGTGGCTGCTATGGTATTGCAGGAAGGCTGCTGGTAGGTAATTGCTACGGCATCTTGCTCAGCGGTTGATATGGTATTTCAGGTGGTTGCTAGGACTGTTGCTATAAGGTTGCTACTTATATAAGGTGCTTTCTGGGATATTTTAGGTGGTTGAAATTTACCGGTACAAAGTGTGATTGTGTTGCAATTTTGGAGGTTTACGGCCGTATAAAGCTGGGATACAGGTAATCTAGGCTAAAGCAGCTTCCGCATAAACTCTGCGCAGTAATTCTGTCATGGTCTGGTTTGTTTTTCTGGCTTTTTTCTGCTTTTTAAGACTTGCCAACCTTTAAAAAAATAATCAGATAAAGTAAAAAATGTATGTACGAACTAATTAGTACCACAGAAATATGATTGTTAAGTGGCTGCTAAGGTGCTTTTACATGGTTACTATAGTATTTCTTATGTTTGCTGCTGTGGTGTTCCAGGTGGTTGCTAGGGTAAGTCTATTGTGACATGACTTGTGGCAGATAAATTAAACGTATATTTAATCATGTCATTTGGTTATAGGCTCCATGACTGTGCAAAGTCTGGTGGTTCCAGTTTTAGAGAAGTAGCACTGACAAATGTCAGTTTAGAATCATAATAAGAAGAACATACAAAAACGTTGTCTAGCTAACTTAATTATATTATTTGTTCTATTTATATAGTGCCTTTCTTAAATCCAAGGTCTCTTTACAATTGCAACTAGGGAAAAATGTAAGTTTTTACTTAGAAATGATTCTGCAGTTACTATGATGTCGTCACTTAGACATTATTTTGTAGTCATTATGACTCGAAGACTCACCGACTGTAGTTTTCTTTTTGCAGCCTTGGCCACCTCTGTTAAATCTTGGCTGCTGCAGGAGTTACGAAAAGAAAATGTTGTTAAATTTCACATTTTTTTAATAAACATCCCTGACGCCAAGTTTACAGCAGAAAGAAAGCCAACTTCCTCAGCGAATACCACTGAAACAAGGTGAAAAGGAAATGTGTCATGTTAACCACTTGTAACAAATACTTACACATTTCTTTCCTCAGAGAAAGCAATAAAGGTACAGAGAAGCTTAGTCACACAGGATGTGACACAGAACGCAAACACACTATTCCTCAATGATGAGTTTGAAAACATAAGCTACAAAAACATCAGTACCTGTCGGCCAGCTGCGGGATGAGGAAGTGTTGTCCATTCTTATGATCTGAATAATAAAAATAAATAAACAGCGTGTGTTACATACATTCCCATATTTAAGACCTTTTTTAACCAATAAGTGAATAATTTCGGTACAATAATATATAATTAAAGATTAAACTGTATGATATTTTTTTTCTTAGCACATATATTAACCCCTTAAAATAGAGGCCTCTTGTGCGATTATGTCAATGATTAATCTTAAATTTATTATTCAGTAAGTACTATGAAATATTAAGTAATTGCTATAAATTATTTGGTAATTACAGTGATTTATTTACTAACTACAATGAATTATTCAGTAACTTCTATGTGTTATTTAACAATTGTTAATTAATCAACCAGTAATTTTATAAATTATTCAGTAACTACTATAAATGATTCACTAATTATTATGAGGTATTTAACTACTATGAACTATTTAGTAAATGCTATAAATAATTCAGTAATTATTATAAATGATTCAGTAATTATTATGAAGTGTTCAACTATTATGAATTATTTAGTATCCACTATAAATTATTCAGTAATTACTATAAATGATTCAGTAATTATTATGAAGTATTCAACTACTATAAATTATTCAGTATCCACTATAAATTATTCAATAATTACTATAAATGATTCAGTAATTATTATGAAGTATTCAACTACTATAAATTATTTAGTATCCACTATAAATTATTCGATAATTACTATAAATGATTCAGTAATTATTATGAAGTATTCAACTACTATAAATTATTTAGTATCCACTATAAATTATTTGATAATTACTATAAATGATTCAGTAATTATTATGAATATGAGTATTCAACTACTATGAATTATACACACATACAGCTGGATGCAGCTGACTATAGCAACAGCTCACCTGGCTTACGGCCACACAGGTAAAAGGCCAGTCTGTCGGTCAGTTCATACTGAATTTCCACCAGACGATCTACCAGGTCCAGGTGGCCGGCCTGTCTGGGGAAAAAACATGCCACAGTTTTTGCTCGCTGATATGATCATATTCATCATAGCAGCCATTTACAGATAACTCAGAAACAAAATGCTAAAACTCATGTCTAATATTGCGTCTCACACACTGATAATTCACAAATTACTTCAGGCCTTTTAACACTCAGAGAAAACAAGGCTATGAATGATGAGAAAGGCTATCTGTAATTATTCGAATGCCGGAGACATATTTAATACTAGACTTTAATATTAGTACCGACCAGAACACACTTCCACCTTCTACAGTGTTCTATAGTATATAAAAAAATAATAATAGAAATAATATATAATGTAATGATCTTGGTGGAGCAGCTCCTGCGCTGTACTAACTCTGTGTGGAACAGACTGCTGTGATACAGAGGTAAAAACCTGTGACTGTGATTTCTTTGGCTATTTGTGCTCTGTGGGTTTAAAACTGCTGTAAACTGTTTAATTAGAAAAAAAGAGAGAAAAATCATCTGTGGTACCTTGCGTACTCGATGGGTGTTTTTCCGTTGGCGTCTGGAGCTCCAGGGTCGGCTCCGTACACCGAGAGCAGCTCCACCTGCGACACCTGCCCTGCTTTAGCTGCAACATGCAGCGGCGTGGTGCCTTTCTCCTGCTCAAACAAACCAAAGAAAGTTAGAACAAAGTTAGAATTACAAGCTTCAATACAGTTTTCACGCAGTAGAGGTGCAGTGGGATTTTACCGGATGGAAGAAGTTGGCTTGAGCTCCAAGTGAGAGTAACCGCAGACACGTTTCCAGATTACCCGTCCGCACGCTGGAGTGAAGTTGCTGAAGATTCAAAGACAGTGTTTTACTGTAACTGTTAACTGTGCATTAGAAACATTAAACCATGCAGCACCTAAATAATCAGACTGCAAAGACTACAAACACTGCAGATTCATACCGGATTAAAATCACTCCGCAATTATTACAGTCAGACTGTAAAAACTACACACACTGCAGATTCATACCGGATTAAAATCGCTCCGCAATTATTACAGTCAGACTGTAAAAACTACACACACTGCAGATTCATACCGGATTAAAATCGCTCCGCAATTATTACAGTCAGACTGTAAAAACTACACACACTGCAGATTCATACCGGATTAAAATCACTCCACAATTATTACCGTCAGACTGTAAAAACTACACACACTGCAGATTAACACTGGATTAAAATTATCTCATAATTTAAATTACACACCCTTCATAGACTAAAGCTAATCCTGATCTTACAGGATTTAAGAAACTTTTGATTTTGACTCCAAGGGGAAAAATCTGTATAGAATAGAGTGAAAGCACAAAGAACAGAATAAACATGCTCACCTTGCTCAGGTCCTTAGCGGTATAACTGTCCTCATCGCGACAGGGTGCCCGATGGACGAAAGCCAGCATTTGATATTTGGCTCTTATAAACTCAGCTTTGTTTGGGCTGTGGAGGAAGAAAGATGTACGTAAATTATTTCTGATCTAAATTTGCACCAAACTGTTAGCATTTGCTTCCCAAACCACATGAACAGCACAACATTTAATCGTTTTCCAAAATCTTCTACTCCTGTAACTCTACAGACTGTCTGCTGTAGCTGAAAGGGTCGTCATACAGTCATGTGAAAAATTATGACACCCCATGAAAACCTGTCCTTTTTTTATTAAATTTAAACATATGGACATCCGATCTTCACTTTAACAATAATGAGAAATCGGTGTAATATAACTGCACAAGTAAAACTGAAGAAATGTCTCTGAAATATAATTTGTAAAATGCAAATAACAGAAATGAAATTTTCTTGTGAGGAAAAGTTATGACACCCCACATTTATTACTACTTAAAATGCCTAAAATTAAAATCAGGTGCAGCATATCAGCTGCAAATGATTAGAACATCATTATTTTGGATTTTAGAGAAGCCAGTTATATTTAAACCTCAGACATTTCGTTTGGTTTGGTCGTGAATGTTGAAGTGAGTGGTATCACCATGGTGAGATCCAACAAGCTCTCTGAGGTTATACATACATATGAGTCTGGGAAGACGTTTGAAAAGATCTCAAAACAATGAGAAATCAGCCATTCCACTGTCCGGAAAATCATTTACAAGTGGAGAACATTTAAAATAACTGCCAACATGGCCAGGTCAGGCTGTCCTAGTCCCAGCCCAAGATGCATGAAGAAGTCTCCAACAATCCTAAAATGGATCTACAGGTAGCTCTTGCCACAGTTTATATCAAAGTACATTCATCTACCATCAAAAAGAGGCTTCACAAGTCTGATTTTCATCGAAGGTATGCAAGGAGGAAGGCCTTGCTGGGTTTTGGACTTCTGGAAAAATGTGCTTTGGACAGATGAATCTCAAGTTGAATTATTTGGGCACAATATGTAACAGAATTCTTCTCAAAACTATCCTAAAACAGGGTCTCAGACATCAGGCAGTGAATTCATACCCATTTAATGTAATGACTGTCTGTGAGGGAGCTTTTAGAGGTGGACATCTGGTTCCTATCACCACCACTGTGAACAATTCAAACCAAACCACTCTAAATGAGTTGACTATGCTGAAATTTGAAAAATTTGGTGGAATTCCCCTTCATCATTCTTCAACAAGACCCATTCCCTGTTCCACGTTGTTAAGACACTAAAGCACTCACTGGAGTTTATCCTGAGGACTGGCCTTCCTCTTGCCGCTCGTCGTTGAGGCTGAGTCCAGCAGAGACTGCTCCCAGATTGAGTTTGATCCATTATTATACAACGCCTGGACCATCTGTGGACGAGAGAAAACGGCTCTGTTAGAGGAAGAGCCCTGAGGAAGAACCCACAAATGAACGGACAGCTTTAGTGTTAACATTAGAAATGAGCTACTGTGCTTCCTATACCTGTATAAAACAAGCTCCATGCTGCCTTTACTGCTGATGAGCATAAACACACATTTATAAAAGAATGGAAGGTCAAGAGTGAACACAATAAATATATATAAAATGTAATGTTATATTTAGTTGCTGAGGCTTCTGTATTATTTTCTTATTAAATATATATTTTCTGCTTTTCTCTGACATTGAAGACCAGAAGAATGAACTAAAGCCTTGCTGTCAATCAGGCTTCGAGTACGTGTGTGTGCAATGAGTGGTCTCACCTGTACTTGTGAGGGAAGTGTGTATGAGGTGAAAGGTGTATGTGTGTACATGCGTTCTATGGATGTGCACTGTAAGGTCTCCCTCCCTCCTACACACGTATGTAAGACACATTATTATGGCACTTTATTTATTTTGTTTACATGCCACTGTATAAGCTCCTCTTACCATGTAGGAGCACTTTGTAGTTCTACAGTTACAGACTGTAGTTTACTGTAATGCCAGCACAAAACACGCTAATACGTCACTGCAGTGCTGAGAATGTGGGGGTCCTGTGGGGGGGTCCTGACCATTGAAGAACAGGGTAGCGAAGTATACAGAGCAACAGATGGAATACAGTCTGTAACTGTAGAACTACAAACTGCTCCTATATGGTCAGTGAAGCTGATTCAATGGTGTGTAAATAAAATAAATAAAGCGGCTGGTCAGTGTATATAAGCTCCCCGGACAAAAAATTTGTCACCTGGCGTGTTTAAGGTGGTAGTAACTTCAGGCGCCTACAGATGGCGCTGCATGAGGATGATCAGGGTGTGTGACAGGATTCATAGATTGAGAAAAGGTGGTACAGTGCAGTGAATGTCTCGCTCAGTGTGTGGAAAATGGGTCACAAAACAGATGTTAATGATTGACAAAAAGGAGTGATTGCATTTGGGCACCAAAGACGACAGTGTGAAGGAAGTAGCTCAAGTGTGTGTATCGAAGCATATGGTCATACGGGCTGACCAGCAGCGGCAAAAATGCCAGTCTACAGGAAATTTGCATCAGAACTGTGGCCGAAAGACGAAACTGACGGACAGGGACTGCCGGCGTGTTTCACGACTTGGGAATAAAAATCGCTTCACTTCCAGGCAAGAAATGCTTCTAGAAGTCAAACCAGTTTCTTCACAACCAATTTCTGAAAGAACTCTCTGCAGGGAACTGCATACCATGAACACAAAGTTATATACTATACACAAAGTTAAATTCTTCTGCTCACAAAGTTGCCAGGTTACTGGCAATGTGTTATCTGGTCAGATGAGTCCCGTTTCTGTCTGTATGTGAATGATGCTCGATGTCGTGTTCAACGTAGACCTCAGGAAGCCTTCAATGAGGACTGTGTGCAGGTGTGGTTCAAGCTGGAGGAGCTCTGTAATGTTTTGGGGGTGTTTTATTATGCAGAAATGGGTTCTTTGGTTGAGGTGACAGTAAATTTGAACCACAGTGCCGACATTGAGCTGCTGGACAATCAGGTTTTTCCTTTTGCTCATCTTACCGAGGAACCTAACATTCCTATCCCTGTATTCCAAGATGACAATTCTCGTGCTGCATTGATTGGCATGATGAACATTCAGGATCATTCACACATCCGGACTGGCCCGCAAAATCCCCAGATTTGAATCCTCTTGAAAATCTGTGGGACGACCTGGAACAACGAGTAAGAAGGCAGGGAAGGCTTCACGAAATCTGGCCGAACTGCGCAATTCTTTGATGAAAGAGTAGCTGAACGCTGATGTCGCCTATATACAGAACCCTGTCCAGCCCAGGCCAAATCGAATCGCAGCTGTTATTCGTGCTCGTGGAGATATTACACACTACTAGGTACATTTCATATATATATATATATCTCTCACCTGTAGCTGTGTTGGAGGCCAGGAGGTGTGTACGAGGTGGCGTATTTGTGAGCTGTGGCGTCCGAGACTGCGATGCACACTGCAACACTGATCACAGATCAGCACTGCTCTGTTCACCGATGCCCAGCGCGGATCTGTTAAAACAAACAAAGAAACAAACATCATAAGCAAAAAGCACTGACCACAGATCTGCACTGCTCACTGACCCTCAGAGGGGAACTTACAAACAAACAATTAAAAAGTAAATGATAAGGATGAATTTTTTTAGACTTGCTATTCGAAAAGCATATGCATATCCCAACAGAAAATATTTAATATGCTCTGAATAAAACATATAAACATGAAGGTTGCAAGCAGCTGGTCTCAGAGGTGATCCGCATAAATGTATGTGAATAATTGTATTTTTTTGTTTGAAATATTTCCGTATACAGCTCAGCTTAGATGTGCCTAATTCGTTTAACATAAGACACAGCTCGTGTGTTTCAGTTCTATTATTGATGTGCTCTGACCAACTTCACCCCACAACTTGGAAGGGCCTAAACTATGCAATCACACAAATAGCCACTCACATGACAGCAGAGGAAGGGATGACGTGGGGCAGATTTTTGCGGTAGGCCCTACATTTACAATCATCAGTGGCCCAAAAGACAAATCTGGCCCGTGAGCCAGTTTTCTCCCCACAACCGTTTTTCAGTTCTGTTAAAACTACGTGGTCAAGCACTGAGCAGCTCTAGCATCATCTGGAAACGTGCATTCTGACCAATTCTGACATTCACATATCTGTAAGAGTTTCAAGGAAAGAAAAAAATACAGCGACAAAAATTCCTACTTTGGCCAAAACTAACAGAAGGCTGTAGGCTTACTGTTTCAGATGATTACACTGGTGTCAGAAGGCGAAAGAATCAGTAGCAAAGAAATTCAGCAGCACACAGAAGCTAACTTAGCAACCATGCTTTTTATTAACAGCAAGTGTTACGGCAAAAATATCATAACCATGATACTTCAAGACATTTTCACGCCACATGCATCATGATATTTATTCAGTGTTTTACAAACTGCACTGCACTAAATCCAAACAGGCCTAATTATGCTCATTTGGAATAAAACATGTAGTTAGTCAGTGTTATTTAAGTACTGATGATATTCACGACACGCTCGGAAAAGCATATTGTGACATAATTTATCATGAGTGTAGCAGTAATGCCAACCAATCAGCACTCAGCAGCGGTAATGCCAACCAATCAGCACTCAGTAGCAGTAATGCAATCAGCACTCAGCAGTTGTAATGCCAACCAATCAGCACTCAGTAGCAGTAATGCAATCAGCACTTAGCAGTTGTAATGCCAACCAATCAGCACTCAGCAGTGGTAATGCCAACCAATCAGCACTCAGTAGCAGTAATGCAATCAGCACTCAGCAGTTGTAATGCCAACCAATCAGCACCCAGCAGTGGTAATGCCAACCAATCAGCACTCAGTAGCAGTAACGCTAACCAATTAGCACTCAGTAGCAGTAATGCAATCAGCACTCAGCAGTTGTAATGCCAACCAATCAGCACTCAGCAGTGGTAATGCCAACCAATCAGGACTCAGTAGCAGTAACGCCAACCAATCAGCACTCAGTAGCAGTAACGCTAACCAATCAGCACTCAGTAGCAGTAACGCTAACCAGTCAGCACTCAGTAGCAGTAACACTAACCAATCAGCACTCAGTAGCAGTAACGCTAACCAATTAGCACTCAGTAGCAGTAATGTTACCAATCAGCACTCACTAGCAGTAATGCCAACCAATCAGTGCTCAGTAGCAGTAATGATAGCATCCTACTGCCCAAAATCTGTTTGCTGTATAAAAATAAAACTATACGGGTAGATTTTCATTGCCTTTTTAGTGAAATACATCTTTCTACTTTCTAAAATTAAAGGAACATCTTGAACAAGTGGTTAGAAACTGTTTTAACTTTTCGTTTTTAGCTGTTTATTCACTCCCATTCGCAGCACCCTCTGGCATTTTGCAGCCCTGTTTTTGACATAATGGGAGAAATAAGAAGTGGCCAGACTCCACTTAAACCAGCTGTGGGAAAAAGGCTGCAGAGCTGAGCCAGCGAAGGAGAAATCTTTGGACAGTGAGAATAAACAGGAAACACTTAAAGCGTCTCCCACCAAAGTCTACTCTCCTGCGGTCATCATTTTGCCACAGGTGGACAGTTAGATGAAAGATGAATTCTACAGTTTTGACCATTTTCGAGTGTTGAGAATTATTCTCGACTAACAACTGACACTGGATGATGATTGACGTTTGCAGTCTAACTATTTACGTCTAGATCTCTTATACTTTAGCTAGACAGTGAATGCAGTTGAGCGAACATTAGCATTAAGCTAACGTAAAGTCAACACTGATTAACCCCAGCAAACACAGACACGTAGTTATCAATCACTTTTGATGTTTGGACAGCACTGACCGCTGAGAGCTGGGCGATAGGGCAAAATGTAATATCACAATACTTTAGGAAGTATTTTTATGATACATGATCTGATAAGTCAGAACAAAGTAGATCCATATTTTAAAAATACCCTCAAAAATTATGAAGCCAATAATTCGGATTCAACGTTTTACACACTGTGCTGCACTAGATCCAAATAAACAGGACCAATTATGCTCTTTTTAATCAAACATGTAGTTGAGAAGTGTTTATATCCACAATGAGCTCAGAAAAGCATATTCTGACATACTGTGATGCACATTATCACGATATTGATGTATATCGTCATATTTCCCGGCTCTACATACACATTAAGCTAACAGCACGTCCACAATATGGCTGCGGGGACGCTTCTTCTGAGCTTTGCGAATACTATCCACAGCTAATTTAGCTGATGTTGCTAATCTAGATGATGTTTAAGTAAGTTACAGATCATATTCCTTTAAAACTTATTATAACAAACAGCTGGTTAGCTATTATGCTAGCTAGTTAGCATGTCTGCCACACAAACTACACAGTAGTTTTGCTTCTTTCCTTTAAACACTACATTTACAGCACGTAGCGCCTCAGTTCTCTCCTTCAGACCTTACATTTTTCTGTACTGAAGGCTGAGAGACTCAAGTCGGACTCGTACCAACATGTCTGCTAACTGCTTTGTGTGGCTTAAAGGGGAATTCCACCAATTTTTCCAAATGTCCATATAATTCATTTGATAAGATGTTAGCAAAGCTCTTCAGAGTGGTTTGGTGTGAAATGCTCTGTTGTAGAGAAACTTAGAGTCAGTATTGTTCACAGTGGTGGTGATAGGAACCAGACGTCCACCTCTAAAATCTCCCTCACAGAAACTTATTATATAAAAACGCTAATGAATATGTTGCCTGGTGCCTGAGACACTGTTTTAGGATAGTTTTGAGATAAAATTTTGGCCTGAAACGTATATTTTGAAGCACATTCATGGTGAGGTGAGCATGTAGGGCATTGTGAGGCAAACAAATCGATAAGAAACTTTTTTTTTTTTAGATTTTCCATTATTTTACCATCATCAACTTTCCATATAAACTCAGAAGACTCGTGTAGGTTCACTGGTGGTTTTGGATAGTAAATAAAATGTCTATATTTGTGTTGTAGTCATGGTGACCCCTGGTTCCTATCACCACCACTGTAAGACATCAAACCACTCTGAATGACTCTGTTGACACCTTAACAATTTAATTTTACAGAAATGTAAAAAACGTTGGTGGAATTCCCCTTTATGCTTTAGATTTTTGCGTTGATCTGCTGTTGCTTGCTGTGCAGTCCTTAGCTTCGCAGCTAACAAGTTAGCCGAGAAATGAAGGGATTCACCAATATAAGAATTGTGGGCCGATGCCTGTTTCCAGTATTTATACATAAACATCTATAAAATGTGTATATCTGGACTAAATCCACTGGATTAGCTTTACAGAGCAAAATAAATACAGCATCAAATATCAGTTTGAAATATCAGCCGAATCTAAACTCCTGTCCAAAGCCAATGTAAGTAATTCTCTGTCGATATCGATATGATTCTGATATAATTGTGCACCTCTAAAGTAAAGTAACTTCAGCCAGCATGTCTAACAGATGGAGTCGTTTTCTACATGAAGCCCAATTTGACTACAGCAAAGCAAACATTAAGCATTTTAACCCCTTAAAATTCCAGGCTTATTACATACTAACACAGTAGCTACAGGGACATTGATGCAAACTGCCTAAGCTACACTCTTAAAAAATGATGGTTCTTCAAGGGTTCTTTAGCAAAGCAAAGAAAATGGTTCTATATAGAACTATCAACACTCAAAGAACCATTTGCGTGATTAAATGTGTCTCATGGTGAAATGGCTCTTCAGACTGATGGAGAATGTGCTGTATGTGGTTCCATAAAGGCACCAAAAAGGGTTCTTCTTTTGTGACAAGCTTGATATTCTAATAATAGCAGAACCCTTTGTGGTGCTGTATAGAGCCCTTATCAAAAACCATCTACAGCACATTCTCCATCAGTCTGAAGAGCCATTTCACCATGCAGAGACCCATTTAATCACGCAAATGGTTCACTGAGTGTTCATAGTTCATAGTAGCACCATTTTCTTTGCTAAAGAACCCTTGAAGATCGAACTGTTTTAAGTGTGAATTCTTAGGTTATAGGAGTGTGTAATAAAACCCTAGGCCTGCCGGTGGGCCCTGGCCATTTAAGGGGTTAAAGTACTTTTACAGCTTTGTCTTTTATTTACCGAGGCTTGAAAGGGAAACTGCATCATTGCATTTACTTAGGAGCAAGAATTAAAATTCATGTTTAATTCCACTAAACAGCCAATTAGGTAAAGAAACACTAACAGGTGAGTCTGGATATATTAGGATAACTTCGCTGAATGCACCAGAAACAGAGTGAGCGCCGTATCAGGCAGTGATCAATACCCATTAGGCTTATTGAGGCTATTGACCCTCAGAGAACGTAAACGCGAGCACTTCTGAGGGATCTGTGCACTTCAGCAGCCTCGGCTAAAGCAGTCCAGCAATGATCAAATAGCATTTCGTTGCTGTCGGAAGAAAAACCTCGTATCTCCATTTTTGTCGTTTTTCAGTTTTTGGCGTAATTTGAAAATGCATGTTGATCTTTACATTGTGTGTCAATTTAATGAAGAATGGACCAAAAGAAACGGCCCAAAACGACTTGGAAAAAAATTCTGGTTCCACTGACTTACATTAACAGTAAAGTATGTTTTTTCCTTCTCCTGTAAAGTTACCATTTTGAAGATACGAGGTTTTCTTCCCACAACAGTGATAAGCAACATCAACCTACCTGCTACAGTCGTATCGTGACTGATCCACATTGTCTATTACTGTCTTTTGTGTTTATGTCTTGTATTTATTGGTATAATTTGTTCACTATTTGTTTCTGTTGGTTCTTCAATGGTTCTTTAGTAAAGAGAATGGTTCTATTTAGATCTATATAGAACCATTGACCATGCTTAAATGGTTCTTTGCATGGTGAAATCGTTCTTCAGATTGATGACGAACGTGTTATAAATGTAAATATAGCACCAACAAGGGTTCTGCTACTGTTACAGTGTCAAGCTTATAACAACAGCAGAACCCTTTTTGGTGCCATATAGAACCATTTTCAAAAGGGTTCCAAATAGAACCATATACAACACATTCTCCATCAGTCTGAAGCGTCATTTTACCATGCAAAGGAACCATTTAGCCATGCAAATGGTTCTATAAGAACCCTTGAAGAACCATCTTTTTTTAAAAGTGTACAATTAAGTAAAAACACAATCTAAATGCTTTTTTTTTTTAAATGTATATGGAACCATTTACCACTCACTCTCCATCAATCTGGAGCATCATTTCACCATGCAAAGGACCATTTAAGCATGTAAATGGTTCTGTATAGATTTTATGGTTCTAAATAGAACTGTTCCCTTTACTAAACAACCCTTGAAGAACCTTTTTTTTAAAAGTGTACAATTAAGTGAAAACACCAAATCCAAATGCTCTAGTATTCATTCAGAGCTGTGAATTTCCGAGATACCCGTGAACTTTAGTACGTAACGATTTGCATGCCGAGGCCTAAATTAAGCACAGCAAACATTTTCGCTTGTTACTTTCATTTAGAGTGAAAAGCAGAAGTGGCCCTCAGCACTTCCTTCTATGGCCTGAACTGAAAGAGCTGTTTCACAGCCTCCAACGCTCAACACGCGGCCGAGCAGCGCTGCTTCCTCTTCAGCAGATTACATCTGACCACATCACAGCACACATACACATACGCGCAGAGCGCAGCTGAACTTCACTGGCAGGTGGAGGGAAAGTGAATGGAGGGAAAAGCGCTGGGGACAACCTGCAGATAAAAACAGGAGGCCGGAGTCTCCGTAAAGGCGCAAGAGTAGCTAGAAAAGCTCATTTCCTGAAGAGAAAGAAGAGAGACTGCGCAGCTTACACACCTCCCCAGTACTGCGAGGGTGGCTAGATTGGTTGCTATGGTATTTTAGGCGGTTTCTAGGGTGTTGCTAAACAGTTGCTAAGGCAGCAGTTGCATGGGAATTAGTAAGTAGTTGCTAGTGTTTCAGGTGGTTGCAAGGTTGGGGCCAGGCAGGTGCTATGTTATCCCAGGTTGTTGCTAATGTGTTGCTAGGCGATTGCTATGGTAAGTGGTTGGAAAGGTTTAAGACACTTGGGGCTGTTGACATATGCAGTCTATATAGCAGTTTAGCTCCTCCCATTCAGCCTACAGCAGTTTAGCTCCACCCATTCAGCCTACGGCAGTTTAGCCTCACCCATTCGGCCTACGGCAGTTTAGCTCCACCCATTTGGCCTACGGCAGTTTAGCCCCACCCATTCGGCCTACAGCAGTTTAGCTCCACCCATTCGTCCTACGGCAGTTTAGCCCCACCCACTCGGCCTACGGCAGTTTAGCCTCACCCATTCGGCCTACGGCAGTTTAGCTCCACCCATTCGGCCTACGGCAGTTTAGCTCCACCCATTCGGCCTTCGGCAGTTTAGCCCCACCCATTCGGCCTACGGCAGTTTAACTCCACCCATTAGGCCTATGGCAGTTTAGCTCCACCCATTCAGCCTACAGGAGTTTACCTCCATCCCTTCAGCAGTTTAGCTCCACCCAAATGGGTTACAGCAGACAAAAATAAAATGCAAGAAAAAAATGGAGAACATGGGCCCTTCAATAGACCCTCTGAGACTGATATATGTAAATAATCTCTGTTCTGATTGGCTGCCCTGTATTGTGTCATTTAAACAGCAGTCAGAAACACTCCTTATAACTTAAGTGTGAGTGGGCGGGGCTACACTGCTGAGGGCTGAATAAGCAGATGCATATATATATATATATATATATATATATATATATATATATATATATATATATATATATGCTGGTTTTTATGACATCACAAAAAAGCATTGAATTGCAGCTTTGTTTTTATATATGGAACGAAGACTAAATGGTACATTTTGCAACTTATAATAATGTTTGCACACCAAATCAGCATTTTTTTAAAAAGTGAGTAAATTTGGTTTTTGGGCCTTTTAATTGACATGCAGTTTCGACCTTTAGTAAGGACGAATAAAGCAAAACGGCTCACTTAAAATATCCTGTATATTACATTGCTCAGGGACAAAAAAAGGCCACTGCGTCACTGAGAGAAAGTGAGGATGAATCATCTTGTCCCTTTTGAGTTACATGAGATGCCCAATATGGCAGGGAGAAAGCAGTGGAGACCTGCAGGGGTCCCGGAAGATGAATGACGGCGTGACAGCCGGCGCGGCAGAAAGAGCAACTGTTTGTCTGAGCTGGCTGCTGAATGAGAGGCGAAGTCACTTCCTTCGAAGCACAGGAAGCGTCCGAGGACAGCTGCAAGGAGCCGTGGCGCAAGAAACTCTCTCTATCTCTCTGTCTCACTCTCTCTGTTGCCATCTGTCTCCCTTTCGCCCCCGGGCTAAAATAAAACCCAGGCCTGAACGACTAAATATATTCACACCCTGACAACAACTGGCTGCTTTGACACGGCTACGCGGGGACGCCCCGAACGAGCCGGACCACTGACCCCAAGAGTTTACAGACTGACCCTGGTTGTCCATTAAATCGGGTCTCCCTTCTCGGGGGGGTGCAGACGTGAGAGGTTATTTTCAGTGGCTTTAGTAGCCATAGCTTTATTACAGCCGGCTCAGTCTGTAAAGTCTCACGGTCATGAACCTCTACAGACTGACTGACACAGCTTTTACCTTATTAAAGTGATAGTTTGTTGAAAATCCAAATGTACACAACTTTCCCTCCTTATCAAATTTAGCCAGCCAGCTAAGACACGTTTGTTGTCTGAAGTTTGCTTCTTTGGTTTTAGCCCTGAAGCTACGAGGCTAACATAGTTACGTAATGGACGCTTATAGTCACCAGTTAGCATGGTGCAAACTGTATCTCCAAATCAACATGTACTCGCCTTAAACTGTGCCGAGCTGTTACAGAAACACTCAGACCGAAAAGAAAAAAGTAGCCATCACTTCATCAGTTGTAAACACGCCTAGTCACATCTTACAGCGGTGCTGCAGTACAGTCCAGAGAGAGATTTTCCCATTTAAAGGCTAGAAACCCACCTTCTGATGATGTATCTTGAAGGTGGGAGTAACTGTTGAAAAACTACAACTGCTTTTGTGGATTTTCAGGGATTGTTTTGATTTTCTTCCATTTCTTTGTTAGCTGCTGAGCTGCAGATAGCTACCGTTAATGCCAGGAAGCTGAATATCTTATTTCAGCTGTATAAATGTATTAACTTCCTCTCTACGCTGGAGAGAATTCTCAGTCGACAGAAATGACAAATGAAGAAGACAAGAAGCTAAAAAATAAAGTTAGCATGGTCGCTACCTGGCTATCTATAACTCTTATTACAGTTTGGCTCCATTTCTCTGACTGAAAATTTGCATCTGGTGTCCATTTTGTGCTAAATAAACTTAGAATCGCTGTTTTCTTCACAGTTTTGTTCAACAACTTAGGTAATGCTAGCTAATGTTAGCTTAGGTGTATGTATTAGCCTGTAGATCAGTGGCTAGGCTAGCAGTCAGGACTGACTGACACCACAGGGATTTCCATAGTATTATAGTGAGAAAACACTGAAAAAACAATGGAAAACTACAGAAATACTATGAATTCTGTCAAACTGATGAATTCAGTGACATGAAATACCGCATAGCTCGATAAATGACATTAAACTATTGTTTTAACCCCTCTAAATTCTCAAATTGACTTGCTAATGTGGTTTCTGACACTGTATGACACACTGTTGCCTGACAGAAGCACATTAGCATTGCTAAAAACAGTAATAGCCATCATGAAACATATATTTTATTTACATTTTTTTCCATATTTATAAATAAAAGAGTCAGAATCCAGATGCAAGTTGTGTGTGGTGATTTAAGCATGTAGTTAGCCTGCTAGCTGGTGTACAGAAGCTTCCATTAAGTTAGCTACATTAGCCTTGTAGCTAAAGAAGCTAACTTCACACACCAAACATGTTTTGGCTGATCAACTACACTTAAGACGAGCAGAAAACTGTGAATTTGCTTGTTCACCAAACGGTCACATTAAATGAGGTCTCCCTCCTCAAGAGACGTTATTTTGAGTCGTCTTCATGGTCGCGTTCACAGGGGGGTAAAGCAACTTTGACATTAGGCGGTTTCTCCAGGGGGCCCCTTCAGCTCTAGCGTGACTTTTTGACCTCGAATAAAGCCTAACAACTCAAATACAGCCATTTCATCTACCGTCCAACGCCACCAGTGAACCTACACTTGTACAAGGAGAGCGTAATAGTGGTAATTCCACAAAAATATGTTATTTATATCTCAAAACTACTGCAAAACAGTGTCTCAGGCAGTGAATTCACAACCATTTCGCGTAATAACTTTCTGTGAAGGAGCTTTTAAAGGTGGACGTCTGGTTCCTATCACCACCACTGTGAACAATTCTGACTCTGTAAGTTTCTCTAGAACAGAGAGTTTCACACCAAACCACTCTGAATGACTCTGTTTACATCTTAACTATTTATTTAGACAGGAATTTTGGAAAATTGGTGGAGTTCCCCTTTAAGTGTAACCAGCTGGGAAGAGGATTCAGACTCTCACAGAAAACAGACACTGAAAACTCTCACTAGAAAGCCCACCGAGTGTCATGTTACAGCCGTCTGAATGACAGGAACATGTGCGTTTTTGTCTCTGCCCCTCGACAGTGATGATAATAACAGGACTTGACTGAGACACCACTAGAAATTCTGTTTATAACAGAGTTCATCGGGGCCAAACGCCATTTCTGTCCACGAGAGTCACTTCATCCAAACTTAAGCCGGCCTGTTTAAACAAGGCAACTTTACTGCTACACCATAGTGAAATCATGAAATCAGGCGCATTAATAGGGAGGTTGTGCCCCATTTTCTGTAGCATTTAAAGGAGAATTCCACCAATTTTTTTTAAAATTTCTACATAATTAAATGGTTTAAGATGTAAACAATGTCATTCAGAGTGGTTTGGTGTGAAATGCTCTGTTCTAGCGAAACTTACAGAGTCCGCATTTTTCACAGTGGTGGTGATAGGAACCAGACGTCCACCTCTAAAAGCTCCCTTATGGAAGGTTATAGCACAAAATGGTCAGAAATATTTTGCATGGTTCTTGGCGGAGGGGTACACGCAGGGTGTCATGAGGCAAAATAGTCCCTTATTGTTTTCAGATTTTCTATCTATTTTATATTCCATATAAAAACTATAAAAAAAAATGTAAGTTCACTGGTTTTGGATGGTAAATAAAATGGCTATATCTGTGTTGTAGTCATGGCGACCCCTGGTTCCTATCAGCACCACTGTAAAGAAACCTGAGCCTCTATATTGAGCCATTTACATCTCACGCACTGAATTATGCGGAAATTTTGAAAATTTGGTGGAATTCCCCTTTAAAGGAATAGGCCTGGAAGAACATATTTACAATATGCTGAATAATGGAGGGTTTTTTTTTTATTATTCTTTAAGACGTAGCAGCACCGTATCAGTAAATCTCATCTGAGTTTCCGTCAGTGTATTTTCACTACAATACCCAGCATGCATTGCTCAAATACAGCACATAACCATTGGGAATCCCACAGGAAGGTTAGCTGTCTGGCTTATATATATATATATATATATATATACATAAGACAAATATCAGAAGCTCCTCCCACCTTCAAGATGCGTCATCAGGAGGTGGGGTATAGTCTTTTACCGTGAAATTCTTGCTCTGGGGACGATTGCAGCACCGCTTTAGGAGGTGAGTGGGCATATTTTCAACAGATGTGGATATAAATCACATTTTTAATTTTGTGCGAAGTGCCTCTTTAAAAAAACCGCCACCTGTCAGTGGACAGTCCACTCCACAGTGGACACGACGCTCACCAACACAGTGTTAGTCACGTTTTTTGTCAGGAAAGTGAAGATAGTAGCTATAAAAAGCAGTTAAAATTCATTCAATCGCGTTTTATAAAGCTTCTTCGAATTTTCCCGTTCCACCTTAAATGGTGCAGCAGTTACATTCTGGCGCCCGAGGCGCCAGAATGTAACTGCTGCACCATTTAAGGTGGAACGGGAAAATTCGAATAACTTAGCAACATACCTGGTAAACCACAGTCCGCGCACACTTCACTGCTTCTCCCCCGTTTAGACATGATGTTCTCCTCCGGTTTTAATCACCATTCAACCCCGAACTGGACCTCTAAACCCTGAAACTAACATTCTGACCCACATTACAGGGCAGCTCGCATCGATGGAGGAGCGTACGGCGCTCGGAGCCGAAGCAAACCGCGATCCTGTGGAGTTAAAGAACAACTAAAACTAGCTAGAACTGACGCGGATCCACAGAACCCCCTCCAGCAGCGTCTGAACGCCCACAGACCAGCTCAGCAAAGCTGCCCGACTCGAGATGCACAGCTGCGGAAACTCTACTGAGGAATTTCAGCTCATCTACAGCAGCGAGAACCCGAGACTCTCTCTCTCTCTCCAAGTCTCTCTCTATGTCGCTCTCTCACTCTCTCTCTGCACAGAAGCCGTGCAGCGCTATCTGCAGTTCATAGTGCACATTACTGGTGAGCCCTGCAGCTCTCCGTGTCTTGGAGGGTTTATTTTGCGATGCAAAACTCTTAAAGGGGCACTTTGGAGTGAATGAGAAATGAAACCGTGTTGCTGTATCTGTTGTAAACATGACTATTTGCCTCCTAAAGTGGTGCTGCAATAGTATCTCGGGTGAGATTTCCCAGTTTAAAGGCAAGGACCCCCCTCCCCCACCACCCACCTTCTGATGATGTATCTTGAAGGTGGGAGGAGCTGAATGATGCAAAAGAAATACGTTGCTCCGGTTTGCAGAGGGGGCTTTAAAGGTGTGGTATGCAAAACTACGCCAGGCGCTCCGCAAGGGACACTTGTCGCTATTGTTGTATCCGAGGAGACAACAAGGTGAGTAGCGCGGCGATACACAGTGGAGGAGCTAGTGGCTCTCAAGCGAGCGGCAGCGGAGCGACTGGTGATGTAGGAAGAGGGGACATCGTAGCTATGAATAAGCCAGCAGGGAAACGGAAGATCAGCCGCTGCCGCAGGCCGAGGGTCAAGTGCAGCATAAACAGCAGACGGCTCACCACGCCCATCAGCACGGGCTTGTTGATATCCCTGTTATGGCCAGGCGTGCTCCTGCACTGTGGCACACCAGACGGCTGGGAGGGGACCAACATCCAGCTCAGGGTAGTCACCGACAGCTGGGTCCACCTGGGAGGGAGAAGCGGTTCCCGGTCGGGGCTCCTGGGCGCACGAGCAGCACCCTCACCAGTGTCGATGGCACAGTGGACAGCGGAGGAAGCGTAAGTTGGCTGAGAGGAGCCGTTGTGCCGTTGCCCCCAGTTGTGCCCCCAGTTGTGCCGTTGCCCCCAGTACCACCAGACCTGACACTGTGAGCTGTGAGGAGTTCTGCTGGCGTGCCAATAGATAGGATGCCCATGGAAGTGCAGTCCGCCGTCCCACCAAAGGTGGCACTTGTGCCAGCCAGGACTCCGCACACCCCAGGAACTTGGTTCGAACTGTGTAGGTCGCCAGGACGGCTGACCTTTGAAGGAGGGGCTATGTGGCTATGTGTGCTGAAGGGGCTTTAGAGGTGTGGTATGCAAAATTACGCCATGCACTACACCTCCCCCTCCGCCCCCTTGAAAGGACAGTGCTGTGCTGTTGTTGTTGTTTGTTGGTTGAAGGTGTCTGTACGTGTTTATTGTATGTCATTGTGTTAGGGGGTTTAGTTAGGTGGGCTGAGCATCCACCATACAAAGGAAGTATAGGGTTCATGGTGACCTCCCCCAACGCCCCATTAGATTAACTGTTGATTGTCTATATGTTGGTGTAATTAAAAAGGACACTTCTCATGGCAGAAATAATGGCCTCTGTCCCGCACCATCTTTTACATCAACACCATTATATTTACATTATTATATTATATTTACATTATTATAATATTATTTTATTATTATTATATATTCCTGACATATATTCAAACATTAAAAAGTGACACTATGTAATCTGCATGTGCATATACTTTAATATATGGGTCAATGCATGCATATATTGCACATATATTTAATTTAATATAAGCAAATTTATCATCTCTATTTATTAGCCTCTGCATTAGTGATTATGCTAACAGTTCACAGTGCATGCTGGGTATTGTAGTGAAAGATAAAAGATGGATGAAAACCCAAAAAGGTACAAAGTCGTGAATTTTGTCAAACCGATGAAATTGGGGGATGCAGTGCTGCACTAAAGAACACTGTACAACACGTCAATAACACACTACATTCTAGTTTTAAGCTGAAATGCCCCTTTGAGCTATTTTAATGCAGTGTAAGTGTTCTCACTCGCCCCCTATTAGAGACATAGTGCACTATTTAGAGTGAAAGCCATCGCCTTGAGATCTGCACATGCACAGTAGCCAGAAAGACCAGGGAAATACATGGCAAGGCAAACTATTTATGCATTTTCCTACTTTTTGACCCTTTTGTAGCTCGCTAATGTGTTGAAAAGTGAACTGTGTAGCTTTCCCTACATAGGGCGTAGGGAGCAAGTGCTCGAGTGACTCATTTGGAACACACACAAAACGCACAAAGTACGAAAGTACCAAAATTACAACACTACATGAAACGGTTTGCATTTTGTCCACACTGTGAATGTCAACTCGATTCCAGCACCGCAGCATTAAAGAATTTTAAATAATGTGAAATAGTCTACGACTGAAAATAGGTTAAAAACAACATGTGCACCCCCCACCCCTATGAAAATGGTCCAGTCCAGCCTGCATCGTGGAACGGACCATTACGCTGACGCTCGTTTTTACTTTCTGTATTAACGTTACCGATTATATAAAAAGAAAGTGCGGAAAATACTTTTCTTTAGTAAGTGAAGTAACGTTGTCACACAGTGTTATCACTTTTACTGGAAGCTTACGCACATTTTTTTCTCCACCTCGCTCCCCTGTTTTCTCCGATAATGGTCTCGACCTGTCACGTCCTCGTTTGTTTGTACAGAAGTTTTATTTTGGAAAAGTTCCTGTTAGGAAATGAAGCCCTGCTGAGCGGAATAACGTTATTTTTTACATTTAAATCAATGTGGAGAAACGTTAAGGATATTCGCTTTGGGTTTAGCAGCGGCAGCTTTTCGTGAAGGAAGGAGGAAAAGGAGGGAGAGGAGAGGAGAGGAGAGGAGAAATGTTGAGCTGCACTGAAGACTCTGAGGATTTCAGGCTGAAGTTTCCTCTGCACTGCCTGGTGTGGGAGAATGACTACAGGAGCCTGGAAAAGGAGCTGCCCACGGTACTAAATCCGCTCTAAACGCGGAGCTTTACTACTTGTTCTTCATTTAAGGCCTTTAATAACTCTTTTTAAGTACAGCTAGCCCCTTTAGCACGAAGCTAAAGTCTCAGTCGCCAGCTTCTTTTTCGAACTTCCCCGTTCCACCTTAAATGGGGCAGCAGCTTCATTCTGGCGCCTGAGGCGCTATAATAGCTGCTGCACTATTTAAGGTGGAACTGGAAAGTTCGAACAAGAAGCTGTTAGCCGGTAGTGTTGTTAGCGTTAGCTTTAGCTTTGTTGGGGAGGTCAGTAAGCTGGCTGTACTGTGAAGACTGACTGTTATAAATGGAGTTTAGTTGTACAGAAATATTAGAGATTAAGGTCAAATATCCGTTAGCTGGATAAGAGAAGCTGGGCTGCACAGTGTAAACAGAGGCATTCAGTCGAGCTAATACCTTTTAGATCAGTCAGTCACATTAAGATTAACGATATTACGAAGTAACATTACCAGTAGTTTAGCAGGACCCCCACACAGCAGGGTGGTGGATCATCCTCAGCAGTGACACTGACGTGGTGGTGGTGTGTTAGTGTGTGTTGCGCTGGTCTGAGTGGATCAGACACAGCAGTGCTGCTGGGGTTTTAAACACCTCAGTGTCACTGCTGGACTGAGAACCAGAAACATCCAGCCGTCCTGTGACCACCGATGAAGGACTACAGGATGACCAACACAAACTGTGCAGCAGCAGATGAGCTATTGTCTCTGACTTTACATCTACAAGGTGGACTGACAAGGTAGGAGTGTCTAATAGAGTGGACAGTGAGTGGACACAGTGTTTAAAGACTCCAGCAGCACTGCTGTGTCTGATCCACTCGCACCAGCACAACACACACTAACACACCACCACCACATCAGTGTTACTGCAGTGCTGGGAATGATCCACCACCCAAATAATACCTGCTCTGTGAGGGTCCATGGGGGTCCTGACCACTGAAGAACAGGGTGAAAGGGGGCTAACAAAGTACACAGAGAAACAGATGGACTGCAGTCTGTAACTGTAGAACTACAGAGTCCTCCTATGTGGTCAGTGGAGCTGATAAAATAGACAGTAAGTGTAAATACTAGAAAGTGGTTTCAGTGAAATGGCCAATTAGAGTATATTAGGGTAGCTACATCGAGATCAAGTTGCTCATACACTTGTAGATCGGTTCAGTCAAATCCCTTTAGATCACCTACATTAATATCACACTCATACAGCCACACATGAGCCTAAGGTCACCGTGCCCAAAGCTAAGCGAGGGCTAGAGGGGTATAAAGGCCCCCAGCACTGGGCTGTGGAGCAGTGGAACTGTGTTCTCTGGAGTTATGAAGCTCCATCCATGGTTTTGGAGTTCTACCAGTCTTGAGAGTTCACATCCAACACACCAACTAATATTCAGAAGCCCCTGAAGGCCTTCATTACCCGGATCAGGTGTGTTAGACTAGGGTAAACTCTGAAGGGTGGTAGATCTCCAGGACCAGGACTAGGCTCCCCTAAGTTGGAGCGGACCAGAACTGATCATCCAACACCAGTATCTGACCCCACTAATGCTCTTGTGGCTGAATGCAATCAAATCCTCACAGCAATGTTCCAACATCTGCCTTCTCAGAAGATTAGAGGCTGTTACTAAAGCAAAGGTGGACAAACTTCCTATTATACCCTAAATTTCAAAAGAAACACTGGATGAACAGAAAGTGCAACCAACTTCTGAGACTGAACTTTGGAGGTGTGTCTGCAGGTTTCTTTGAGAAGCTGTAAGCGAGTCTCATGGAAAGAATGGAAGCTGTAATAAAGGCAAAAGGAGAACACTAGATACTGGAAAAAATGACATTTTCTGTGGTTTCCTGTTAAATATATATATATTTTTTGTGACACTGAAAAATAAATAACTTGTACTTAATGACTTAATGTTTTCACTGGAAATGAAACAAAAGGGTCTCTGACTTTTACCCAGTTCTTTAAGGTATGTTTAGTTATTTTTAGATTCATCACCTGATGATTGTTGCACTATTCTGTGAAGTAAACACATGCACTTTTGTTTCTGTTTGGGTTACAGCATAACGTAGAGGAGGTGGACCCCCGAGGCCGGACCCCGCTACACCTGGCCGTGTCACTGGGACACCTGGAGTCTGTCAGAGTGCTGCTGAGACATGGCGCCGAGGTGACCAAAGAAAACGCCAAAAACTGGACTGGTGGGTGTCACACAGAGAGTTCAGGCACTGTTGTAGGTTCATGTCAGTCGTCACAGAATAGTGAGGTATTTCACTGTAAGGGTGTGTGTGTGTGTGTGTGTGTGTGTGTGTGTGTTGTGTAATGAAAATAGTTGACATTGTTAAAAGTTGATGCATTAAGCTTAAAATGTTGACGCTCGTCTGTGCAGAGCTACAGAAAAGATGTTACCCTGTGGGGAAAAAAAATGGCTAGCAGAGATGGAACTGAACAAAGTCCACTCGATTAAAAGGAATTTCTGTATAATTCAGTGTTTGAGATGTAAACAGAGTCATTCAGAGTGGTTTGGTGTGAAATGGTTGATTGTAGAGACTCAGATTTCTTTATAGTGGTGGTGATAGGAACCAGGGGTCACCATGACTACAACACAAATATAGACATTTTATTTACTATCCTAAACCACCAGTGAACCTACACAAGTCTTCTGAGTTTTATATGAAATACTGATGAAGGTAAAATAGTGATAAATCTGAAAACAAGTTTTCTTTTGTCTTTCCTCACAACATCCTGCATGTATCCCTCCACCATGAATGGATTTTAACATACATGTTTTGGACCAAAACTTTCTCATAACTGTAGTAAAACAGTGTCTCAGACATCAGACAGTGAATTCATAACCATTTCGTATAATACCTTTCTGTGAGGGAGCTTTTAGAGGTGGACGTCTGGTTCCTATCACCACCACTGTAACCAATACTGACCCTGTAAGTTTCTCTAGAACAGAGCGTTTCACACCAAACCACTCTGAATGACTCTGTTTACATCTTAACCATTTATTTATGCAGAAATTTTGGGCGTGGAGTTCCCCTTTAAGAATCAGTTCAGGGCCTGGATTCATGAATGCTTTCTTAAGAAAAATCTTGCGAAGGTTCTTCAGACAAACACTAGAAAGTTCAAAAAAACCTAAGAAGCTGTCAAATATTCTCTCAAGATGATCTAAATTATTTTCTTAAGATTTTCGTGAGTAAATCTTCATTATTTTCTCATACAAGTGTGAGTCTGTCGTAAGGTTAAGAAAACATTTAAGAAGATAATATTTTCAAGAATACCACGTCTTCTTAAAATTAATCTTAATAAATATAGTTAAGAAAAGAAAATGAGGTAATTCTTAAGAAGTTATTTGAAGAATAACAAATTTTCATAACTTTTTTTCCTTAAGAATAAAGTTATGAAAACACACATTTAAGAAGATTTTCTTTCTTAAGATACTTTCGTGAATCCGAATGACTACTCGAGTGCCCACAAACACCCCTAGACTGGAGTTTGCTTCTTTATTGTGCACTCTTAAAATAGAAGGTTCTTTAAGGGTTCTTTAGTAAAGAGAAACCCTCTACAAAGTAACACTCAAAGAACACTTTGCATGATTGAAGTGTTCTTTGCATCATGAAAGGGTTCCTTCAGAATGTGCTGTAGATGGTTCTGTATAGAACCTTTTTGAGGAGAGCTCTGTATAGCACCCGAGAAGGATTCTTCTATTGTTGCAAGCCTGACACTGTATCAAAAGAAGAACCTTTTGGGTGCTATATAGAACCCGTTTCAGAAAGCACATTTTGAAGAACACTTTCATGATGCAAAGAACCCTTTTATCATGCGACAGCGTTCTTTGAGATTTTTTTTTTTACTAAATAACCCTTAAGGAACCATCTTTTTAAGTGTGCAGCACTGGAGCTGTGAGGCTAATGTAGCTAATGAGTAATGGGAGCTTATACACTCACCAAATTAGCATCATGCTAACTGCATACTTGAATCCACACACATTCTCCTGAGACCGTGTGGAGTTGTTAAGTAATCTCTGATAGACTTGCTTAAGTGTAACTTACTCAGCTATAAAAATGGGCTAAAATATGTAGCATAGCTAAAGGCAGTGTTAGCAATATTTTGAGACATGAATTTAGCATTCATTGTAAAAATCATTGTAACTGTAGCTTTATTATTATTATCGTTGTTATTATTATTATTATCATTATTATTATTATTATTATTATTACAACTAAAGTATTTTTATAGGTGGCACTTAGATAAACGAAATATCGTGATGCATGTCATGAATTGTGAAAAGAAAGTATTGTGATGCATTTTTTCCACATCGTTCTGTTGTCCATACTTATAGATAACAATGAGTGTGTTTACATGCACTCAGTAATCCGATCATATTCAGATTTCTGCAGTTGTCTGATTATTCAAATGGTCATGTAAACAGTATACTCTGATTTCGTAGAAGGGAGGAAGGGCTAGAAATCCGATTAAGAAATAAAGAGAGCTGGATTTTAGCTCACTAATCAGATTTCTCAGTGCATGTTAGACTCTTACTCTGATTTCTTTCGGATTTCTCAGTCTGTGCATGAGCAAAAACAGACGATGGTACCGGAAATAAGCGAGCAGCGTCGCCGCGAGACGCAGCAAAACACTTTTGGAGCGACGCTGAAACCGAATACATGCTTGACGAAATGAAGGACTTAAATATTCTTCATCTTCTAGATCATGTTTGTTCGTATTTTCAGATAAAGTGACTCGATGTTTTTTAAAAAGCTGCGGCATGAAGTTTGAGTTTTATATTCTGTTTATGTCTCGTCTTCTTCTGTGAGGTTATTGGCTGGATGCAAGGCAGAAATCCGATTACTGCCTGACTCATGTAGACCCGGAGTTTCCTTATTATCTGATTACTCAAGTGAATGTAATTGTGATGATTAGATCACTGACAAAATCTGATTTTCTGCAGATATCAGATTACTGAGTGCATGTAAACACACTCAATGTGTCATACAATGTTAGAAACTACATATGCGAGTCTATTAGAGATACTGAACAACTTCACACAGTTTGAGGCAAGTGTCTGATAATTTAGGCATACAATTAGCATCATGCTAACCCAGTAACCTGAAGGCTTTTAGCCACCTGTTGTGCTAACTTCATGCACATACTTGCCTCAGTAATCTCTAATAGACTTGTTTATTTAGCCTTTATTAGCCTCATAAATTCAGACCCTAAACATGTCGTGGCTGATTTGGGGTAAAACTGTACACATTATATTTTTTGGTTTATTCATTGTTTTCAGTGCGGTAAGTACAGTCACTGTGTGCATCTGTGTTAGTGCTGGTCTCACCAGCTAAACTGGATTTAGAACTGTGGTTCCTCTTTCTCTGTGTTCTCTGATGCAAGATGTTCATGGCTGATGATGTTTGTAGATTTTAATTATGAGCCGCTGAACTCCGGAAGAAGCAGCACTGCAGGACCATTTAACGCCTCAGTCAGCACATAATAAAGCAGCCCAGCTGCCTCAGGACTTTCTCAGTCCTCTTCACACCAGCTGCTTAGAGTGAAAGGGATGTTTACCTGCAAATGACCTGAGGCGATTCGTTCCGTATACAAGTAACGAAGGAGTGAACAGATAATTGATGGACTGATGTTCTACTTCTGAAGTATAATAAGGGTAGAGTTCATTCTTCCCAGCACTAGTTTCTTAGTTGATGGTGCCTAATTCTTAAGTTACTGAGTAATTTATAGTAGGTACTGGATTTTAAATATATACTAATAATAATTAATAGTATTCACTAAATAATTTATAGTAATTACTGAAAAAATCTACAGTAGTTACAGAATAATCCAGACTGTATATAGTAGATACAGAATAATTCATAAATGTTACTGAATAATCTGTAATAGACACTGAATAATTCATAAATGTTGAGTTATTCATATTAGATACTTAATAATTTACAGTAGATACTGAATAATTCATAGCAGATGCTGAATAATTAATAGCAGATGCTGAATTATTAATAGCAGATGCTGAATTATTAATAGCAGATACTGAATAATTAATAGCAGATGCTGAATAATTAATAGCAGATACTGAATAATTCATAGTAGATACTGAATAATTCATAGTGGATACTGAGTAATTTATAGTATATGCTGAATAATTTATAGTAGATACCGAATAATTTATAGTAGATGCTGAATAATTTGTAGTGGATACTGAATAATTCATAGTAGATACTGAATAAATTTTAGTAGATACTGACTAATTTATAGCAAATGCTGAATAATTCATAGTAGATACCGAATAATTTGTAGTGGATACTGAATAATTTACAGTAGTTGCTGAATGTTGTTAGTTACTGAATAAGTCTTAAGATTAGATGAACAGTTTAGTCAATGAAGTATGAAATAAAGTGAGTAGCTGCAAATTAGCATTTTGTAAATATCATCATGATAATAGAAGGTTCCATTCATGATTAGGCACATATACCATATACCATATTTCATTACTGCAGCCATTTAATAACTCAGTAATGAGCTGAGAGAGTCGTAGAGCAGTTGAATGCAGGGGAGTTGAATGCAGGGGAGTTGATTGCAGGGGAGTTGAATGCAGGGGAGTTGAATGCAGGGGAGTTGAATGCAGAGGAGTTGAATGCAGGGGAGTTGAATGCAGAGGAGTTGAATGCAGGGGAGTTGAATGCAGGGGAGTTGAATGCAGGGGAGTTGAATGCAGGGGAGTTGAATGCAGAGGAGTGAATGCAGGGGAGTGAATGCAGGGGAGTTGAATGCAGGGGAGTTGAATGCAGGGGAGTTGAATGCAGGGGAGTTGAATGCAGGGGAGTTGAATGCAGAGGAGTTGAATGCAGAGGAGTTGAATGCAGAGGAGTTGAATGCAGAGGAGTTGAATGCAGAGGAGTTGAATGCAGAGCGTGTGGAAGCAGCTGCAGGTTTGTGTGGGTGAGGGTGAAAGTCAGTGCCCTGCACGCTTGACTGTTCACTGAGAAAAACTCGATCAGATAAAAGAAACCAAAACAAGCCACGAGGAAGTTGAGAGGTTTCTCAGTGCAGAAGGCAAAGAAACTAATAATCATCTCCTGATACCGACCTCCCCCCGAGTGCGTTAACCCCTCCACCTCCAGACCGGTTACTGTAATGTGGCTTCACCATTGAGTTAACCCTCTACTGCACACCTTAATAGAGCATTTAAAAAAAATCGCTTTTCTTCCATAAAATTGACCTGATTATTACATTCAGAAACATTTTTTGAATAATTATGTGTGAAGGGGTCCTTTTGGTGTATGTTGCCTTGAGGCAACATTGTGCGACAATGGGATGAAATAATATAGATCCGCGATTTCGGAAAGTGGTGAGACCTGGCTTGTGACTCATTAAATCCCTTCCACTGTCACACAGTGTTGCTTCTAGGCGACGTATTTCTGCAAAGTCGCATAACTAAAAAATGATATTGAATGTTAAAAAGAGGTTTAAAAGTGCAAACTAAGAGACAGTGTGACCAAATACATGCTTTTTTACTGACTTACTCAAACTCTGCCCTTTATTGTTAACCCTGTCAGTGTCCTTAAATATGTATAATGTAGTTGTAAAGTGAGGACAGTGTTTGTTGCCCTGAGGCAACATCGGGCTGCATGATGAACTACATTTACATTGGTTTACTTTCTGTACCAACTGAAAGCTCTGAATCTGCACTTTAAACATGATTTCTCTGCACGTTTCAATGAGCTGCAAGTGAGAAATAATTAAACGAGATGTAAAAGCAGCTGTTCAAAAGCAAATTCACTGTAGAGGAGCTTTAATAAGTGTCTGTTCAGGCTATGTTTCTACTCCGACTACAGCTTTAGTTTTTCGGGTCCTGCAGTGTTTGAACAGGCCTCTGTTTATGGTGCTGACTGACTTATAGTCTGACTGGGACATGGTGTGTTCATTTGTGTGACATAGGAATGTAGCGTGTTTGTTTTTGTATATGTTTGGGACTTAACACACTGTGACTGTGCAGGAAAAGCAGAGGTAGCTGCCTTGTGAGGACATGGCAGTTTGTACACAAGCGCCATGTTTTGTTGTTTAAGAAAACATTTGTTTTGGATCCTGAGGTTAAAGATAGTATTAGTCGTTGAGTTACGCTCAGAAAATTCTTATACCTATAGATATTTACATATATATTACATATGGGTATTATTATTTTATTACTATGCATATTATTTATGACCACCTCCTTGTTTCTACCCTCATTGTCCATTTTATCAGCTCCACTTACTATATAGGTGCACTTTGTAGTTCTACAGTTACAGACTGTAGTCCATCTGTTTCTCTGCATACTTTGTTAGCCCCCTTTTACCCTGTTCTTCAGTGGTCAGGACCCCCATAGACCCTCTCAGAGCATGTACTATTTGGGCGGTGGATCATTCTCAGCACTGCAGTAACACTGACGTGGTGGTGGTGTGTTAGTGCGTGTTGCGCTGGTACGAGTGGATCACACACAGCTGTGCTGCTGGAGTCTTTAAACACTGTGTCCACTCACTGTCCACTCTATTAGACACCCCTACCTTGTAAGTCCACCTTGTAGATGTGAAGTCAGAGACGATAGCTCATCTGCTGCTGCACAGTTTGTGTTGGTCATCCTCTAGTCCTTCATCAGTGGTCACAGGACGCTGCCCACAGGATGCTGTTGGCTGGATGTTTTTGGTTGGTGGACTATTCTCAGTCCAGCAGTGACACTGAGGTGTTTAAAAACTCCAGCAGCACTGCTGTGTCTGATCCACTCAGACCAGCACAACACACACTAACACACCACCACCACTTCAGTGTTACTGCAGTGCTGAGAATGATCCACCACCCAAATAGTACCTGCTCTGTTAGGGTCCATGGGGGTCCTGACCACTGAAGAACAGGGTAACAAAGCATGCAGAGAAACAGATGGACTACAGTCTGTAACTGTAGAACTACTAAGTGCTCCTATATGGTCAGTGTGTAGAAGCAGTGAGGAGGGTTTAATGAAGTGGCCGGTCCGTGTGTGTAGTACATGTGGAACGTACCACTGTCACATAAAGACACTCGCAGGCTTATAAAACATATGGATTTTTACCTGTGTTCTGCTCTTCCAGTCCTCCAGGAGGCGGTCAGTACCGGAGACCCGGAGATGGTGCAGCTGGTCCTGCAGCGGCGTGATTACCTCAAAGCCTCCACCGCGCTGGGGGGCGTGCCAGAATTACTGTGCAAGATCCGAGAGGTCAGTGTCGGGTCAGCTCAGGACGATCAAGAATGTTGACTGTTATCGCAGAGTTTTTATTTTAGCTCCAACCAGGTCACTTAGTTAGCTACTTTAGAGGAAATGCATCTGGCTACCAGGTTAGCCAGCTGTCTACATATAACAGACTGAGGTTCTCACGTTCCTACAGGTCATACTTGGCTAACAGCAGTTTGTCAGAAGTGGGTAACAGCAGTTTACTAGAGGAAACTGCGATGGAAATTTACCATGGAAACTGATTACAAAATAATGTAAAGCAGTGTTTTTTCCAGAGTTGGCTAACATCATTTAACCTGAGTGAACTAATGGTTGGTTAGAGTTAGTTTACAACAGTTGGCCAACTTTCTACCCACAGCACAACTGAAAGCCTTTCTTAATATTAAATTACAGCATTTTATGCAGAAGCAGTGAACGTTCAGGTTGACGCTTCAAGGTTTCTTAATTTCATTACTATAAATATCAGAGCTACAGTGAAACAGTTCTAGGCTGAGATTTGTTCCCATACATCACGTCCCCTCCCTTCACGTCCCCTCCCTTCCTCCATCTCGCTATCTGTAAGTGTGTCCAGTTCCGGTCCTGGAGGCCACCGTCCAGCACAGTTTGGTGATTTGCCTGTTCAAACGAAACAACTAAAGTCAGTCATTCAGTTGAATCGTGTGTTTGAGCAGGAAGATCACCAAAGTGCTGCACTTCACACTTTGAGTTCTACACCAGGCAAATCCGTTACTCCTGCATGATAATCAGAGATGCTCTCTCTCCTGTGTCAGTGCCTCTGTAAGCCTTAGTGCCTCTGGACTGTGAAATTCAAGAGGGAACAAATCTAAACTTACGGAGCTCCAGGTTGACACATCTGAATAGTTCACGTTTGTTACAGCGGCCCTAAAAAGTATTTGGACAGTTGTGCCCTACTTAAAAATGAAAATGTTGATTGTGCTGGGAAATAAAATGTCAAACCGAGTGGGATTCATTTTAAACAGTTATTTCATTTGACAAAGTGTTCTCTCAGACGGCGGCTGGTGAGTGTCAGATCATTAGTTCTTTGCAAACGACTGCAGGTTTGCATGCATCCAGAATGTCTTCGTACACTTCTGAGTTCATTAAACCATCAGTGAACACAAGCCGAGCAACAAAGCCAGCTCAAGACGTTAGTGTTTTAAACATGTTATGAAGTAACCTAAGGCTGGCTTTACACAGTGGAACTTCCATGCAACTAGTTGCATGTAACATTTATTTCTGTGCAGTTTGACAGTTCAGGAACAAAGTTGCATGCAACACAATTTATTACTTTGCTAGTCATCCAAATTAGCATCATATATTTTTTGATATTGTTCTCTCTGTATGAAGTTATCTGTGACGTGTTGTTTACATTAAACAAAGTTTAATTACATAAAGTTAATCAGGAGAATCTAATTTTCCATCATCCAATAAAACATCTTCTGTTTTATTTTCTTGCCCATTAATCTGGTGAACCCAGTCGTTTGAATTGATGTCGTTTGCTGTGATCCTGTGTTGCATTATCAGTGTTTTGATTGGCTGTTTCATGCAACTAAATCCTTTAAATGAGGTTTTGCAGTGATCCTAATATAAAGTTTCTCTTTTCTCCAGTCTCCAGATTTCTACATGGAGATGAAGTGGGAGTTCACCAGTTGGAGTAAGTACCAGTTACAGCCCACAGACTGGAATGCTTCTGTCTGATTTTCTTCAGTCTGATCAAAGCTGTTTGTTGAGACAGAATTTTAGACGGTTTAGCCCCGCCCACCCAGCCTGCAGCAATTTAGCCCCACCCATCCGGCCTGCAGCAGTTTAGCCCCACCCCATATCTTTCTTCGAAGATGTATGTATAAAAAGATTCTACGATGAAACCAGTTTGTCCAAACCAGTTTAAAACAGTTTGTAGGATCTTGTAAAAATGAAGACGTTGTTGATGATAAACGGAGCTGGAAGTCTGAACAGCATTGAGAATGAAATTATACAGAAACTGACAACCACAGAGCCTCATATTCGAAAACCGGTGACCAAATCTCGCTAATTAAACAGCTGTTCATGGTATTTTTGTGACAACAAATTCCAATAACCAGAAAATTCTAGCTTATTATTTAATAACACTTTATTTTTTTTTTTTTACCAAACCCCACCTGTGTATGTTGTTCCCAAAATACTGTAAATTGTGGATGAAGTGCTGGTTAAAGTTTTGGTTTCTAGTTTATAGCATTCCAGTCTACACTGTATCAGTTATTACTGAATAGCAGTTATTATGACCCCAAAGTTTTGAGTGGTAGTGTGCGTTTCAGCCAGGACTGCTTTCGGAATTAAGCCCATTACAGACCAACCAATCAAACCAAGGTAATTTACATATACCAGATTTAAAGGCACATTTACAAAAGCAGCCGGTTTAATTCTAATTTGCAGAGGTTTGAAAACGATCACGTAAAAATTAATAATGATTGTTTATTGTTTAATGTGGTATTTTGTGTTGTCCTGTCTGATCTCAGTCCCGCTGGTGTCCCGCGTGTGTCCGAGCGACGTGTGCCGGATCTGGAAGAGCGGAGCCAGTTTGAGAGTGGACGCCACCCTGCTGGGCTTCGAGAACATGACCTGGATTCGAGGGAGACGCAGCTACATCTTTAAAGGAGATGGTACAAACCACAGTGCACACCGACACACCTGTACTCAGCGCTGCTTGTGCACCTGCTTGATTATCATAGCTTTGAAAATGTCGTCTAGATGAGGGAATCATTGCAGAGCTGCTAGTTTTACTGTGCTCAGCCTTCTGGTGTTTTAGTGTGGAAGCCTTGTACAGTGAGCTAACAGACGTGTAATATTCATAAGTGGCATGAGCTGCAAGTTTAGCTGTGCGGCTAAGCTGCTGATAGTATATTATTATTGTAATGAAATCTGTGCCAATGCTGTGATATATTTGATTATAATTCTGTTTTTATGTAACACATTTCATGATATTTTTTTACAATATTAACCATGAATGTAAAAAGAAACTGATTTGCTTAGTTTACTCTGGAGGCTGAAGCTTCTTATTCACCAGCTTCTTCAAATGATCCATTCCACCTTAAAAGGAAATGCAGATAACACTGCTGTGCACTGAATTGACAGCATAAGACTGGCAACTTCACAGTTACAGTAAAGACCCGCTGTGTGTCTGTGTGTCCAGACAGCTGTGCTGAGCTGATGGAGGTGAACCATGATGAGGAGGTGGTGGACACAGAGAGCTTCGACATCTCCCGAGAGATCGAGGAGGTCACGCTCGACTCCATGCAGCCCAACGAGCAGGAAGTAGCCAAGCGACTGACCACGCCCATCATCAACACTTACCTGGACACCAAGGACATCTCCTTCGAGAGGTGACCCTCGTTCCTTAGAATGAATAGTTTGGTGAAAACTACATCAGAGACTCAGAGATGTCCTGTCAAATCGTCTTTAGGGCCCATACAGTACATTTTCCTTGTATTTTATTTATTTCGCTGAAGCCCACTTATGACATCTGTGGACCACTTTCCAAGTTCTACATGACCATTTTCCAACCTCTCTTTATCCCTTAGAATTAAAAAGGCTGTTTTTGAAACTGCGCCTTTAAGGCTGACATATGTAAATAAGCCCTGTTGTGATTGGCTGCACTGCATTCCATTGTGGCTCATTTGAAAAGCAGTGTGGGCTGAAACACTCCTTATAACTTCACAGTGAGTGGGCAGGGCTACTCACTGGCTGAATAGGCGGATATGTGTGAATGTGTTGGTTTTTGTGACAGCATAAAAGCAGTCAATGCAAAACAAGCTGTTTAGTTTCTATGTATGTACTGGGGAGTGAATGGAACATAAAAATAATAATAATTTTCAATAAAACAAAACTTTAACAATGTTCACAAACCACATCATTTAAAAAAAGTGAGGAAAATTCAGATTTTCACAGTGTGGGTCCTGAATTTCCACTGTAGGATGTCTTACTGTTTATCAGACTTTGTGATGCATATCTTATGTGGTAAAAAAGTTGTTGCCAATACGGCTCCACCCCCTCTCTTCAGGAAACTATACAGCATGTCAGGTTGACAGCTGAGTAAGTGGTGGGAGGTCTGGCGCACTGATTTTGTGACGTTGATTGTGTATCCAGGTGTAAATCTGGAATCTGGGGCTGGAGAACAGACAGAACAGAAGTGGTGAACGGATTCGAAGCGAAGGTGGGTGCTCTCATTGATTAGACGGATGCTGCAGCATTAGAATTAAATTAGAATGCAAAAGTTTGGGAGCCCCCAGTCGAACGATGTTTTTTTGATGTTCTAAGTGAAAATAAGTGAACACATCCTCTACAGAGACCACACTTCTGCACAATTTATTGGTTAATTACTGTTTATTTGCAATTAGTAAATAAATAGAAGTTCTAAAATTGCAGAAAAATGTCATATTTAACAAAGCATGTCATTTGACCATACGCCTCTGTCCTCATTTTAAAACACAAACACACAGAAAGGACTGGCTATATTACGTTTTTGTCTGTATTCCATTACTTGTTCCTGCATTTGTAAAATTAGCGCACTTTTCAAAATTGGTGTTTGGTGCTGTGAACCACCAGTTAAAGCAGAATTTTACCACTTTTTTTTTTAGAAATTGTGAATACTTCAGTGGTTGAGATGTAAACAGAGTGATTCAGAGTGGTTTGGTGTGAAATGGTTGATTGTAGAGACTCTTTACAGTGATGGTGAGAGGAACCAGGGGTCGCCACGACTACAACACAAATATAGACCTTTTATTTACTTTCCAAAACCACCAGTGAACCTACACGAGTCTTCTGAGGTTTTATATGTGATACTGATGATGGTTAATTAGTGATAAATATGAAAAAAATAAGTTTTCTTTGGGGACTATTTTGTCTCACAACACCCTGCATGTATCCCTCCACCATGAATGTGTTAACTCTTCTCAAAATTATCATAAAACTCAAGACATCAGGCAGTGAATTCATAACCAGTTCATGTAATAGCTGTCTGTGAGGGAGCTTTTAGAGGTGGACGTCTGGTTCCTATCACCACCACTGTGAACAATTCTGACTCTGTAAGTTTCTCTAGAACAGAGCATTTGACACCAAACCACTCTGAATGACTTAATAATACGTGTTAATAATAAAGATTTCCTTTCAAAACAAAGCACTCTGTCCCTGACAATAAGAGCAGTGTTACTTTGTTACTTATTTATTTATTTATTTATTTGTTTGTTTGTTTTTTTGGCAGGTGTTCTCAGTCAACAATGTGAACCTCGTGATTCGGACGAGGACAGAGCACCTCACTGATGAAGAGAAGGCCCGAATAAAAAGTACCTCAATATTTAATGTTATGTAACCTGTTTAAAAATAACATGCATGCGATTTGATTCTCTGGGATTCAGTGTAGTGTATTTGCTGTGAAGAGCCTGGTCTGTTTTCATTTTCATTAAGTCCTTTACGTCAGTCCTAAACCTGGAATTTCCCTTCAATTACACCTGCAATGTTCAGGTACTTTCCCTTTCACACCTGACTGCACACCTGAAGAGCCCAGAGTTCAATCAGGAAACAACAACTAGTCTCTCAACTAGTCGGACGGACTCACATTTGTCTTTATTTACAAGAGTTTTATTCCCAAATGTTTATAAGCTTTGATTTTAATTTTCTGTATTACAGAAACTTCTTAACTCTGAAAGCTTATCTGTTTAGTCACCATGACAACTTCAGTTAGGACTGAATTCAGGACAGAAGCTATTACAGAATAACAGTTCCTGACTTTATAGTCTTATCACTAACTCCAGATTAGAAAACAGAAACATCTTAACTAGACTAAACCTCCTAAATACTGTCCTAATTTTAAGACAAACCCCAGAAGTGTCTTAACTTCTGATTAAAACGTCTGTTTCTATCGTTTTATGCCGTGACAGGCAGCGTAGTTCTGCTGTGCCTGTATAGTGGGTTGCTAGGTAATAGACCTGACAGTTGATTGATGACTTTGATTGAGTAAGTTAAGACTTCCTAATGTGAGATAAGATGCTTTAAGAGAAGATTCCAAAATTAGGATAAGTTTTGCTTCTGTAGTAGGAATTTGTGAAAAACCTTATCTGAACCTTCAGATCTTAAGACAAAAACATAAGACGTTTCTGTAATACGGCCCCGGGCAAAAGAGACACGGGAGTTTGATGCTCGTTCTGGCCAAACGCTGCTGTACAAAGAAGTACTTGGCTAACTTGATTAGATGAATAAGTGAAATGTACTGGTTTTTCATCATACTTTACCAAGTAGAATAGATCAGTACTTTGCCAGGTGCAGAGCAGTAAGGCGGAACTTGTTTTTTAGCTTTGGGTTTGTCGTTGTCGTTCGCTTGCTGTCTTTATAATTCTTTCACAGCTGGTCATGGTCACGTGTCTGACGAATGAGGCGCAGTACCCTGATCTAAGTGAGCTTGTTGGCTTTTACATATGACTTGTTTTGTGCGTGCCTTGTATTCTAAAGCAGTGAAGCAGGAGGGGCCATAAATTACTGTGGTTTCCAACACAAGAATGGCAACAGGAACAGGAAATTTATCTAGCTAGCTACCGAGACATCAGCGTACTACTGAGAAAAGGGCCACAACGACATTAAACTAAGATAATACGATGGTTATTGTAGTTTTTAACGGAGAAAATTCTCACATTTGTGTGTTTCTTTGGTTTCTTGTTCAGCCACCTTGCCTGTTTTTCTTTTTTTACTCATAACACTCTGTTTGGAGTGTGTCTCTGAAAATAACCGGTCACGTAGCCCTAACACTTCACCCTACCCCTCTATCTCAACGAGGATCAGGACACCCTACCCCTAGACATGAACGAGCCAAACGGAGGGATAGGGCTCGGCGGTAGGGGCGAGGGGTGAAATGGGATTGCGCCTTTAACTCAAACTGAATTAAAATTCATCCTTTTTGTCGTGTTAGTTCTGGTCTTTGGTCATATTAAGCGCTAAAATTAATCTCATCATTTAAAAGACTAAATTCTTGTTTTTCTGTAATCTTCCATCAAAATGTGATGACTTTAGATTTTTTTTTATTATGGCACTGTGCACCAGTGGTCAGGTCAAAATAATGTTAACCAATAATATCATGTTTCAACCTCCGCCTCCTGCCACCACCACCACCATCACCACCTATCACTGAGAGAAAACACTTAGCTGCCTTTAGAGGTGCAGACATTTCCTATTAAAATTGACTTTAATTTTGACTCCAGGTTTACATTTTACTGTATAACATTAAGTTCAGCAGCTACAGGTGTCAAGCACAAGTTGTGGAAAATCAGATGCATTTCAAAATAAAAGTGCACAGTCAAAAGTCCTGTTTATTTTTAAAAAAAGTTAGTAAAACCACCAGTTAAGTTACCGCTGCAGTAAACCAGGGTGAATGAGATCCACTGATTCAGATTGTGGATTTTAATTGTTCCTCTTTGATGTAGGTGAAAGGAACATCCTGGAATCTTTTCTTGGGACAGTAGAGCAGCAGATCAGCGCTCAAGGGGTGAGGCCTGTTTGTGGACACACAGTCTCTTAAATAAAGCCTTTTCTATTAATGTAAAGTACAACCCCATTTCCAAAAAAGTTGGGACGCTGTGCAGAATGTAAATGAAAATAGGATGCAATGATGTGCAAATCATACCTCAAAGACAACATCTCAAATGTTGAAACTGAGAAATGTGATTGTTTTTTGAAAAATATATGCCCATTTTGAATTTAATGCCAACAACATGTTCCAAAAAAGTTGGGACGGGGGCCTGTTTACCACTGTGTTTCAACACCTCTTCTTTTGCCAACAGTCTGTAAGCGTTTGGGAACTGAGGAGACACTGCTGTAGTTTTGAAAATGTAAATGTTTTCCCATCTTGTTGATATAGGATTTCAGCTGCTCAACGGTTCTGATGTCTCCTTTGTCATATTTTTCATTTCATAATGCACTAAATGTTATCAGTGGGTGACAGGTCTGGACTGCAGGCCGGTCACTTTAGTTACTTCTGAATGTCATGTTATTGACCTGTTGCCAATTAACCTCCAGGTGTTTTTTTTAAGCATTACACATCTTTACCAGCCTTTTGTCGCCCTCATCCCAACTTTTTTGGAACGTCTTGTTGCCATCAAATTCAAAATGGGCAAATGTTTTTCAAAAAGCAATAAATTTTCTCAGTTTTAACATTCGATATGTTGTCTTTGTACTATATTCAATGAAATATAGGGTTTAAATGATTTGCACATCATTGCTTTTTGTTTTTATTTACATTTTTCACAGCGTCCCAACTTTTTTGGAAATGGGTTGTTCCAGGTAATTTTGGAACAGTTCTAAAGGGCTGCAGAATGCTCTATTGTTGAATGGCACAATTTATTTACCTATTTAGGGCCACGTTTGTCTGGGCTATTTTTTTTTTTTACATGGATCAAATGTAGTGTTGCCCTAAACTGCCAAAGTGTTTCACCATTAAAAGTCCAATGTATTCTCAACTTTGGTTTAATCTGGGTTTGGAAAACCAGCCAGTTGCTGTTCTTGCTTATGGCATTTAGGAAATGATAGTAACCAAGACTGAAATGAAGTGATTGTGTTGAATCCTTTCGGCAGGATTTGACTCTGGAGTACGCCACGGCCACGAACCCCACAGCCATCACTCCAGAGGAGTATTTCAATCCAGACTTTGACCTGAAAGACAGAGACATCGGCCGACCCATCGAGCTCACCATCAGAACCCAAAGGTGAAGACGTTTAAAGAGGTTTTCATATCACAGTGACACACAGTTAAGAGACAGAACTGTAAGTGAGGACACAATACAGAAAAAGGTGTTTGCGATTTGCTACACGCTATGCAGCATAATAGGTCACATGGGCTTCCTCAGTGGACTTGCTGGTTGTTCTATAGAGCGGCTGTTTGCGTTTGCCAGGTTTAAGGGTACGCTGTGGATGAGTGAGGAGCACCCCCTCTCACTGGTGGAGCAGGTGACCCCCATCATCGACCTGATGGCCCGAACCAGCACGCACTTCGCCCGTCTCCGAGACTTCATCACCCTCCGCTTCCCCCCAGGCTTCCCCGTCAAGATCGGTAGGTGAAGAAAGACGAGAAAAGCTTCTCTGCTTTGAGAAGCCGCGATGGTCGAAGGGGTTCACAGAGCTTGGATGGTTTACAGAAAGAAAAGAAAACAAAGAAGCTGAAGGAGCTGTCGTCTTCAGCCGATAGTGACCTGAGTTCCACTATTAGGCCTGTAACAATTATTACATGAACGCCTAATCGCAATTATTTGAGACGATCACATTATTTAATATTCCACAGTAAGCAGCACATGCGTTCATTGAGACTTCTTGGGACTCATGATAACAAAAACGTTCTAACTTGTGCTCTTAACATGTTGGGGGCAACGCTGAGTAATGTTGAGCACCAGAGTATTTGTTAGCTGTGTAGCTATTTCTAATGGTTTTAGCTTGCATGCTAGTAGAAGTGTTTTTGCTTATATTTTCAATCTCATATAGCTTTGCTTGACTCTGTGCATGATTCTGTGTAACTGTACACATTTGTGCATTCAGTGAAGAAGAAAATAGAATTAAGTCATAAATTACTTGTGACAATTTAGCATCAGCTAAAATTAATGATCGTGACGCCCTATACACTGTTTAAAGCTGTTTTGACTAGCATCGCCACCCAGATGAAAAACAAAGAAGCAAAAATGTTATAACTTGAAATTAATGTAAAGATATTTTGTTTCAAAGTGATTTTGGAGCTTTTCTGTCGGTCCCTTCATCATGAAATTTACACACAATGTGTGCAAGTGATGTAGAAAAGAAAAAAAATAGGAATGATAGATATTTTATACAGATTTCTGTATGAAAAGTACTTTTTTCCAATTTTGTCCAAAACTTCATAATTCAAAAACAGTAACTATAGAAAAAGGAAAAAACGCTTCTAACGTCTGTTCTTGTAACCAGACTTTATAAGTAATGGACTGTGTTCACAGGTCTGCTCATTATGTGACGTTCACACAATATGAAGGAAATAAATAAAAATTGGTTGTCTTAAGAAATTAACAGTGGGGCTCTTGAGTGCTGCAAACATCTAAGCTTTGGCCCTGTGCTCAGAAAATTGAGCATAAGAAAGAGCATAATTGTCCTTCCAGCCATCAGTGGTGTCCGTTAAGCAAAATTAGTAGTGTTCTTCTCCAAGCGTGTTGAGCTGACCAGTGATGCTGTGTTAGTGTTTGAAAAAGTGGTGGAGAGAGTGATAGGGTCCTAGCTAGTAGATGGAACTGGATATGACTACATTGGATTATCCTTCATTCATATTGTAACAGTGTAGGTGAAGAACACAAGGTAACATCTCACCTTGTTTTCATTTTTCGGCAGAAATTCCTTTGTTCCACGTGCTCAACGCTCGCATCACGTTTGGAAACGTCAACCAGTGCAGTACGGAAGAGCCTGCAGACGCAAGTAAATCGGCTGCTACGCCGTCACCAACGGACAAGAGCCCAGGAGAGGGCAGCGAAGCCTCAGGTACATCACACTAGCTAACGTTAGGGTCCACTGACATCACGGTACCGAAAGCATGAATAATGTTGTTGTTGTATTGTTATATGATGCTACCTTCACATGGTCGTGTTTTCCATTTGCAAAGTTGTAATTATAAATCTGTCTAGAATTGGAAATATGCAGGATTTGGTAGCTGTGCATGTTTGTTAAATTCGCTGCTAACGTTAGCGTAACGTTAATTAGCTAGGCTTTATTTTGCTTTCCTTAATTTTTTTGTTTGAAAAAATAAATAATTACTTACTGCTGAGCTCCCAAACTTTCCCTTGTTAAGCAGCAAGTCCGAAACTTGTTTTTTGAAAGTGCCCTATTGTAATTCGGACTCAAAGAGATGTTCAAGTGCAACTTTTAGGTTGGCAAATAAAATCCAAAAGCATGCAAAGCAGCATCAGACCTGAAGCTTCCTGTATAGTCCTCTTTACCTGAGCTCAGGTGTGTTCTCTGCTGGAAATGACCAAACCTATGGAGTCCCCTCACAGCTCTGTTTGCTGTTCTATCCAGGCCTTGCACCTTTCCAAGTGTGCCCCTCTGTGTTCACTGTTCCTGCTCACTACCGCCTCCGTGGGGGAAACAGACACAGTGCACCCCGTCACCAGGTGTCCAGCCACGACGAGGAGCTGCTGCAGTACGCCATTCACCAGAGCCTGCTGGAGTCCAGCGGCTACAGCCCACAGGTCAGATATGTCTGTGTGTATGATATAACGTGAGCTGTATGTGTTTATGCTTTATCAACACAATAACATGTATTTTAAAGTACACTGATTGGTGATTTGGCTAAAATTCTTATCACAATATATTTTTCTGTATCATTTTTAATTATTATACTATCAATAATTATCAGTAATTGTAAGGATTTCCTAATGGTGTGATACACAAAATAGCTTGGATATGTATAGATGCATGTTGTCGCTGCTGGGACAAAACCTCCTATTTTGCACTTTGCGTGTAAGTTAATGGAACAAGATTTTGGACCATTGGATCATTTTTGTTATTATATATATATATTATATATATATATATATATATATATATATATATATATATACATATTTATTATTTAAAACGGCTGGCATTTTGGAAGTCCGGAAAAAAAAATGTGAACACTACACAAATGGAGATAAAAGATTCCATCCCAACAGCAACCATTTATAATAATGTTTTTTACATAATAGATAAAGGAATATATGTAAAACTAGTTAGCGTAAGCATTATAGCATATGTTTTTACAGCATGTTTTTAAAAACTTTTTTATTTTTTCATTACAGTTAACAAGTTTTTTTCCACAGATAGTTTTAATTTTAGTAATAGTTTTACTGATAAAAACCTTGCTGTTGCAAGTGAATAGCTAGACTTCTTCTCTAATGAATAGGTACACTAGATGGCACTTCGCCACCTAGTGTACCAAAGTAGTCTTGCAAGTTGTTTGCCACAAATACAGGTTTGAGGTAACAGAACAGCATCATTTGAGCATAATTCTTTCAAATGATTTACTGAGAAAATGTGTGATTTCGATTATTATCATTACTTTTACACCGAGACCTACACTCTTAAAAATGGTTCTTCTTTGGTAAAGAAAATGGTTCTATCTTCTTTTATTGTAACAAGCTTGACATTGTAACAATAGAAGAGCCCTTTTTGGTGCTATATAGAACCCTTTTCAAAAAGGTTCCATATAGAACAGCACATTCTCTATCAATCTGAATCATGCAAACGGTTCTTTAAGTGTTTTGTAAGGGTGTTTTATATATTAGGTTCATTCAACCTAATACATAGAACCATTTTCTTTACTAAGGACCCTTGAAGAACCATCTATTTGAGTGTGTCGTATGTTTTTGTTCTCCTTTTCTAGGACTCTTGGGGTGATTCTAATGGAATTCTGACACAAAGCATGGTGAACAGCCTCAGTGATGCGTGAGTGTCACTCTCTCTGTCCTCTTTATTTTTATGCATGTGAAATTCAGAAACTCCGTTTTAACCCCGCGTTCATCCCTGCAGGACCGTCTCGGAAGGCGTCCCAGACCTGGACACCACGCCCACCAGCTCAGGCTCCACTTCCAGCCCAGACTCGGACCTGCGTCTGGCCATAGAGCTGTCCGCCCGCGCTCAGGAGGAGGAGGAGAAGAGGCGGAGAGAAGAGGAGGAGGAGTTGGAGAGGATTCTGCAGCTCTCGCTGACGGAGAAATGAGAGGACAAGGGGACGGGGAAGGACTAAAGGGAGAGTCTGTTTCCCATCGTTGCCATAAACCTCAGATCTCTTCGTCTGCACTCAAGTTCTGATGCAGCCAGCCACTTCCTACTCTGCCACTCACTAGCGTACGCCTGCGTGTTTTAGTAAAGTTTCGTTAAGGAAGAAACTCCTTTCTTAGCCTCAAGTTTAAGTATGTGGTTCCTTTAACTCATATTTGATGATCACAGAAGCTTATTTTTTAAAGATTTACTGCGTCTTCTAAGGATAACTCTTTTTCGGCCTCTCCTGAGATTCTGAGAGGAGTTCTGAGCTGCTTCTTTGAGATTACGTTGATAACAGAGTGTGTGCTCGTATGTGTCCCTGAAAGGCCAAATCTGGTGTGTGTGGGTCTGTGTGTGTGTGTTCTGTGCGCGAGCGTGGGTGTTTATATTTGTGGTTTGAGTAGCAGAACTGTAAAAGTAAGGCCTGTTTGGTTTATCATGAGCTTTCCTATCATCACAGTATCTCAGGGTTCTTCTTGGTTCCTGAAAAAGTGTTTGGTAATGTCCTTTCTAGGCTCCGCCCACAAATGCGTGCTTTCAGAACTGATGTTGTTTAGTTGCTTTACAGAAAACTGGTACAAAATCCCATTCGACCTATTGAGAAACTGTAGAACAGACTCAGTTTATATCACAATACCTACATTTAGAGCCAGTTATTCATTCAACCTATTGAGAAACTGTAGAACAGACTCGGTTTATATCACAATACCTACATTTAGAATTATCCATTTAGTCTAATGAGAATGCAACCCAATGTAATTGTTGGTATTGTGATATAAATTGTTTCTCATTAGGCTGAATGAGATTTCTACCAGTGTTGTGTAAAGCTTGTCCAACCTCACAAAGAATGCTATGAAAAACTCATTTGTGGGCGGGGCATGGACAGGGCAATGCAGTTGAGAACAGAATGTTCTGTCAAGTATCCATGGGGCTTGGTTCCCCATGCTTGGAAAATGGAGTTAAGTTAATTAGAGATCTACCGCCCTGCAAAGGTTAAGTCCAGTCCATTACTGTGGATCTACCAGTCACTTCCCATCTAACTCGCCTGATCCAGCTGATTAAGGTCATAGAAGCCAGTGGTGTTCAGACCAAATGGATCTTAAGAGTCATTAAAACCTTGTATTGGTCATCCCTGCACATTTACATTTACGGCATTTGGCAGACGCTCTTATCCAGAGCGACTAACAGTTTGATCATTTTTACACAGGTAGGCGAAGGCAGTCTTAGGAGTCTTGCCCAAGGACTCTTATCGGTGTAGTGTAGTGTGCTTTCATAGGTGGGGGATTGAACCCCAGTCTGTAGTGTAGAAGGCAGCGGTGTTACCGACTACACTATACCAACCGCTCCTAGATATCTACCACCATGGAGAAGTCACCTCCAAATACCTACATATTGCAAAAACATGTCAGTATTGCAGAAGCCAATTCTATGATATAAGCTAACAAATGATATACTGTCCAGCCCCTTTTACACGGATACACTGGACTGGATTTGGGACTGCACTCTGCAGGGCGGTCAGTCTCCAGGACGAGCGTTGGACGGCCCTAGGCCGAGGGCTTCCACATATCCAACCTGTTCGTGTGGGTGTCGTCAGACAGCTTCAGACGAGAGCGCCTCAACTCCGAAAGCAATACTAAAACCACCGTGCCTCCTCACTGTGAAAGACGAGCCTTCGTCCTGCTCTGAACTCTTCTACCGTAGACTTAGTGATGCAAATAGGCCTCAAGCTTTTATCATCTTTGCCTTGTTTTCTGCTCTCCAGCTATCGGCACCGCAGCTATGGAACATGGAGAGGAACCTTGTAGCACAGCTTGAGTATCGAAAACGATAGTTTGTCAAAAAAAAAAAAAATGGACCCGAGATGGAGCTGATCAGTCAAGGCATGATGTTTGGTGATTTTAGGAGCTACAAGGCTTGTTGGTGAGCTTCCAGTTAGGCCAATCACGATCATGATGTTTTAGCTAATGATCAATGGCGAGATGAGTAACTGCGATTGAACATTTGATTGTCTTTTTTTTTATCATTGTGATTTTGATCCAAGCCAGAAATGTTCAGTTTTGGCTAGCTTGCTTCCTCGCTGTCGACACTTGAGTAACTCAAAATAAATAGAAACATCCATCCATCTATCCATCATCTAAACCGCTTATCCTTCTGGGTCACGGTGGGGTGCTGGAGCCTATCCCAGCTGTATAAATAGAAATAGTTCAAGCTCAAATAAACAAACATTACTCACCGCCGCTCTCTAGCTTTTTGTTGGTGTTGTATCACAGACGTTGGTTTTCTTAAGACCCGATTACGCATCTCAGTAAATGTGTTTTCGGCTTTCTTTTAAGTGTATTTGTCTAAACCCAACTGATGATAACACACCCAGTTCACAAAGGGCCTCATTCACCAACCGTTCTTAAGACGAATTATTTTCTTAAAACCCACTTATGCAGTTTTCACGAAGATTCTGAGATTCACCAGAGTTTTCTTATTTGGGATTTGTTCAGAATCTACACACTCAAAGGTGGGAATAATTCTGTGGTTTAAGAACACGTCATGAATCTGACGTAGACTTTGTCTTAGGACTCTTCTGAAGAACACATTCAAGAGAAAATCTGGGAAGAGATGGTGAATGAGGCCAGTTGTTTGTTGCAGCATAAACATATTGTGAAATGTTAGAACTGTGGAAAATAATTGTAATCAGCTCAAATAATTGCAGTTATAATTGTAATTGGACTACATCCATTGCATTAGCCTCATAGCTAATATGGCAAAACTAACAACACCAAATACATCTTGGCTGGTCAGCTACATTTTGGCTAATGGAGAAAAAACTGTGAATCGAGTTATTCGCCAAGCTGTGGCTTTAAGTTCTGACCGGTGGTTTGAACTGCTGGTGGTTCAGCAGGATGTTGATGAAGGTGGAGAATGCGGGCGAGCTTGTTCTGTGGTATTCTAAAACAAGGCTTACTGTTGCGCTGTAGAGGTGCTTTCCTTCAGCTTCTAGCTCAAAAGCAACCAACGCAAAAAATGTTTTGTCTGGTTTCTGTAGAGGGCGAGGCTTTGTTTGGGTTATATGGCCTAATGAGCCTCTGAAGGTGTCTGGCAAGTGGAGTTAGGGCTCAGCTTCCATTATCTGTCACCAGTTTTTGTTTTTTTTAATATCAGTTTGCTTTCGTAAGAAATTTTACATGCGATGATATTGATTCAGTTCGCTGCACCACTTTTACTGATATTGTAGCTGCTCTTAGTGCAACAGACCAAACCTACAGCAGTGCGAGTGAATATTTCCAGTTTATGGCTCGTTTTATAACAGAAAATAATTGTTTCTTGATCTTATACTGTACGTAGGCTACATAAGCAACAAATGACAGGATGGCTGTGATGGACGATAAACAGCAGGGCATAGGCAGCAAGTCCAGATCTTCTGAATGAGACCTTTTATATCTGGTGTTTTCCTGGGTTTCTCTCTCTAACTTTCAAGGAACTAATTGCCAAATGACCTAATGAGCTTTGCCATATCAGGGTTAGCAAAGGCTAATTGTTTTCAAATAACTGTCCTGTTTGAACTGAGAATACGGTAAAATCTAATCATGCTGAAGAAATCCAGAAGGCATTTGTAAACTGTGATGTCTGTTTGAGGAAAAAAAATGTTTTCAGTTAAATAAAAGCACTTTATATGACTTAATTCATGGCTCTTTTCTGACGTTTCTAAATCTGGAACAGTTGGCACTTCAGGATCTTATCTTTTCCAGGTTCTTCTGTCGGTTCTTTCTTTATGTAGATCTACTCAAGATAGTTTATGATGAAAGTTTATTATGGTAAAATAGTGGAGAATCAGAAAAATACTATTTTGCCTGGGGATTATTTTGCCTTACGTGTACCTCTCCACCATGAATGGGTTAAAAATCACGTTTTAGTCCAAAACTTTCTCAAAACAATGGTATTAGACATCAGGCAGTGAATTCATAACCATTTCATGTTAACTCTCTGTGAGGGAGCTTTTAGAGGTGGATGTCTTGTTCCTATCACCACCACTGTGAACAATTCTGAGTCAGTAAGTTTCTCTAGAACAGAGCGTTTCACACCAAACCACTCTGAATGACTAAAGATTAAAAGGTAAATTACACAAGACAACCGACAAGCTGTGATTATTGGCACGTTTTTTTTTCAGGTGGCCTTAAAATCACAGGTCATCGTTATAAACTGATACTATCAGCCTACTGATATATTGGTCCAGCTATAGTCCAAATGACCTTTGGCCCAAAAGAGTTTTAATATGTGCTTTTAACAGTAGTTTGGAAATGAAAACGGTCAAATTATTTCATACCAACAAAGACACGTTGATGAACATGAAGCTGAATATACCCAAAGTGCTGCTGTATGCTAACTACGCCTGTGCAGGGATTCAAATCGACTTTGTTTCTTTCTTGATTAAAAAGTAAGCAAGAAAATTCAGATTTCAAAAGAAGGGAAGGTGTAGGTGTGGCCCTTCAAGGCTCCACAAGTGACATGGTGATTATTTTTAATAAGGTGTGGCCACAAATTATTATACTGAGGTAACCATCCACTATGCTGATGCCACAAATTACTATACTGAGGCCATATTTTACTATGCTGAGGGCACAAGTTACTATGATGTGGCCACAATTTACTATACTGAGCCCATGAATTACTATACTGAGGCCATGAATTGCTATAATGAGGCCACAATTTTCTATACTATACTATACCTCTATATTATACTATACTGTACTATACCTCAATTTACTATGCTGAGGCCACAATTTACTATATTGAAGCCACAAATTACCCAATATATTCATTTGTGGCCACATCTTATTAAAAAATAATCTTCATGAACTCCGTAAAAAGGTGTGTCCACAACACCAGTCTGTGTTGCGGAATGTCTGTTTTTTCATTTCTTGCTGCACTTCTCACATCAACCAACAGATGGCGACATGACAACACATAAGCACTTCTATTCACGCTCTCTCTCACTCATCCGTCTGCTGGTGCTGTGAGCTGGACATCATTCTTCATCTCCATTCTTTTTCCCAGAAACGCAGCCACACCAGCAGATACCTGTTTATCAGATGATGAGCTCTGGCTGTTTCTGTTCTCTACACACAGCTGCACTCAAATCCCAGAGTTTGTACTGACCAATCAGGAGCCGGGAGCCGCGCCACTTAATCCAATCAGGTTTAGGAAGATGACTGTATGATTCAGGCAGGTATGGCCGGTGCTGTGTAGGAGGACACAGGCCTGTAAATAGAAGCTCAGATCTGGTTAGATCTATCAGACCTACACATGTGCCCTATACAGGCAGCTTACCAGGTTACTTGATGTGGAACCTGACTGAGACATGGAGTGTGGAGCTTATACTGAATGTACAAAAGGTTAAAGTCACTTTCCATATTAATAACCGCTGTCATTTTATTTAATGATCACTTATAATGGTCCAACTGAAAAGTAATACACCAAACATGAAAACCGGTCAAGGTATTTTAGCATCAGTACGGTCAAATGCTCTTTATGGAACAGACACTTCAACAGTGAGTCGGGGAGGAGGTAGCATGAGAGGACATGACATACGAAGAGCGTAGACACTTCCAGCACACTGTCAACCCAAGCTCTTTGGTCAAATTTACAATAATAACTACAAACTCCACTAATAACATCTCCAACAGCAACTACTACAACAAATATCCTTCTTCAATTGGGAGTGCTGCACCTCCTGAGAGCCACTTTGCCTGGCCACACCCTCTAGGCTCCTCACGGCAGTGCAGCCCGTGGCAGATGCCACACAGCCCCCCCCATCAAAGGTTGGCTGTCCCAGGAACCAACACAGGCCAAACAAGCCCCTGGACTGAGTGGAGTCCTGGCATGTTCACTGTCCCAACCTGTTCGCCATCCCGGCCAGCACACCTTCTGTGGGGCGCCCCAGTTCTTTCTCTGAGCTATGTCCTTGGCATTGCAGCTCCTTGGTGTACCCCGCTCTGGGTATGGTGTCCTCCTCTGACCCTGGTGGGCAGCCCAACACCCGCTCTGTGGGCATCGTCTCAATTGGTGCGCAGGAGCATGCGCTGGTCAGCAACAGCGACACCGACGAGCCTGTGTCAATGAGGGCTGTGAGCTGTTTCCCATCTATGCTGCACTCGACTCAACATCAGTGGCAGTAGCCCATCTTCCTGACTGGCTTCCATTTCCCGCTAGCCCCAGCGTGGTGTCCCCTCTTCCTGTACACGTCAGCACACCAGTCACTCTGACGCCACTCGCTCAGGGTTCACTTGGCACGTCGTCTCTTGCTCTGAGGACGAGTTCTGCCCTCTCTGCCTCGGCAGCAGCTGCTTGAAGCTTGAACGTTGCAGCGAGCTGCATGCCGCCTGAGCTCCTCTGGCAGCAGTGCGTTCAGGAAGTGTTCCAGCACCAGTTCGTCCTGTGTGGCCTTCTCGAACGACGGGTATGCCTGACAAACCACTGTGCTCAGCTCCGCTGCTCTCTCTTTAGCATCCGCCTCTCCAGGAGCAGCCACTTTCGCTCCTCATGGCAGCGCAGCCCATGGCAGACACCACAGGATTGTTAGATGTTTTATTCAATATTTTGAGTTTTTTGTGTGAACAAAGTTTTTGAACAGCAACAGTTAATAACATACTGTAATCATCTATTTATAATAATTTTATTTCCATCTATCCGCCTCGAGATTTGATCTCCGTTTTTGAAATACTTGGTATTCTGAATATTAATTTTATTCTGAACTGTAATTTTATTTGAAGTCTAGGTATTCATTTTATAACTCTATTTAAATATTAATTTCATTAGAACCTCACTCTAGGTGTTAATATAAGTATTATTATAATATAATTAATATAAATTCAAATTTTATTCTAATAATTCTAGATATACATTTTATTAAAACTTCATTCTAAATATTAATTTTAATAGAATGTAATTCTCATTTTATTAGATACTTCTGGATTTTAATTTCATTTTAACTACACTTTTTATGTTATACAGATTTCTCAGCCATTTTAAATACATTTAAATTACTTTACAGCTTCCTACAAATTACTTGGAACTGTGGAGTTGCAGAGTGTTAGCACTATATGAGATTCATTGTATGTGTGTTTGCAACTAAATTGCTTTTTATAATTGCTGAAAACATATTTCAGCTTTTTGAACGCTGCACAGTGGTTTCTGATTCAATTCTGTTCGGTTGTGTTTTATTTGATCCCCCAGCTGCTGTGGGCCACACAGGATACTGCAGTTAGCATATAAATACAACAAGTTTGCAAGGAAGATTAAACATACAGAGGAAAAACCTGTATGTATGTATGTATTCAGACAGAGTGGTAGATATGTTAACACAGTAAAGAGTAAAGCTCAGTGTGAAGCAGAGCTCCACCAATTTTTCAAAATGTCTACATAATTAAATGGTTAAGATGTAAACAGAGTCATTCAGAGTGGTTTGGTGTGAAACGCTCTGTTCTAGAGAAACTTACAGAGTCAGAATTGTTCACAGTGGTGGTGATGGGAACCAGACATCCACCTCTAAAAGCTCCCTCACAGACAGTTACTACATGAAATGGTTATGAATTCACTGCCTGATGTCTGAGACACTGTTGTACGATAGTTTTGTGATAAAGTTTTGGCCTAACGTGTCTTGTTTTAGTGCATTCATGGCAGAGGGGTACACACAGGGGGTTGTGGGGCAAAATAGTCCCCAAAAAACATATTTTTTTCAGATTCTCCACTGTTTTACCTTCATCAGCGTGTAGGTTCACTGGTGGTTCTAGACAGTAAATAAAATGTCTATATTTGTGATGTATACATGGTGACTCCTGGTTCCTATCACCACCACTATGAAGACAACAGTCTGTAACTAGCTGAATGTAGCTAGATGCAGGCTATATATAGCATTAAAGCACCTGTCCTCCTCAGGTGAGCCTCTGGTCCGCATTAGCTTCTTCTCAACTTTGGGCCCGAGTCCATCCGCGCACTCTGTTGTCATGGCTGTGGATTAAGAAGACTCTAAGAAGACCCTCTGCATTTTAATGAGAATAGGGGTGCTAGATTAGCAAGAGGGCTCTTCAGGCTACGCTAATGCATCGCTAGGTGTTGAGGAGTGAGCACTCATAAACAGGCTAGCAGGGACGACAACATAAACAGCCTTTGGAAAAGAAGATTTGCTCAAAATAGCACAAACGTGCTCGGTCTCAATAAACTGGAGTTTCGAGTGATAGAAAAGCTAATTTATACAGTTTAACCCCAAAACGTACAGCCCACAGCTAAAAACAGTGCTAGCATCTTAAAGTCTGACTTTTCTCTATAATTTTGTTCATGTTTATAGATAATAGTGTGTCATACAGTGTCATAAACCACACAAGTGAGTCTATTAGAGATACTGAATAACTCCACACGGTTTGAGGCGAGTCTGTAGTGATTTAAGGCTGCAGTTAGCACCATGCTAATTTGTGGGGTATAGGTTTTCATTATGTGTTAGCAGAGTGGAGAGAGCGGTACTCCTGTACTTGGGTTGAGTCAGGAAGAAACACTCTGGGTAAAATAATCCACCATTTTTCAAAATTTCTTCATAATTCAGAGGTTGAGATGTAAACAGAGTCATTCAGAGGGGTTTGGTGTGAAATGGTTCAGAGTTCTTTACAGTGGTGGTGATAGGAACCAGGGGTCGCCATGACTACAACACAAATACAGACATTTTATCTACTATACAAAACCACCAGTGATCCAACACTTGTCTTTTGAGTTTTATATGTGATGTTGATCATGATAAAATAATGGAAAACCTAAAAAAAATATGTTTTCTTCAGGGACTATTTTGCCTCACAGTGCCCTGCATGTATCCCTCCACCATAAATGGATTAAAATAAATTAATTAAAATACATTTTAAGCCAAAACTTTATCACAAAACTATCATAAAACAGTGTCTGACATCAGTAAGTGTATTCAGCACTGCTTCATGTAATAACTTTCTGTGAGGGAGCTTTTAAAGGTGGACGTCTGGTTCCTATCACCACCACTGTGAACAATTCTGACTCTCTAGAACAGAGTATTTCACACCAAACCACTCTGAATGACTCTGTTTACATCTTAACAGTTGAATTATGTAGAAATTTTGAAAAAATAAAAACAGATTAACATTTATAGTAACCTCACCACTTGCATTCCAGACATTTTCCAGTGATGGTCTAAAAGTCTGAGGCTTTGGAATGAAATTTATTCCATATATCAAAATTCCTACAAATCATCAAAAAAACGTCTGACAATAAATACTGCAAATGACATTCAAAAGGAGAATCAAATAAAATCAAAGTGCAGGTAACACACTGTAAAAATAACTTAGCAGCTTTCAAAATAAACCAGAAAATTGATTCAGTAGTCTATAACTTAATGGTGCTTCGTCCTGATTAAAGCACTAACTGGTGGAAAAGACTAACAATGTGGAGTGATACATAACACCCTCCTCTCAATCCAGTCTTTAGTCCTCATTTTTTCACCGTAGTGGGAGCAAAAATGTGGCCCATCTCTAAAGACTGGACTGAAAAACCCTGCAAAGCTAGCCTGAAGAAAAGCTTAGGTCTTTCTAATATGTAAACAAACAGCAGGTATTGATTGACGGTGCATCCGTGTCTGTTACTGCAGTGGGATGTCTTTCCGGCCCTGGGTTCGGTGGTCCAGCAGATCAGTCCATCCTGGTCTCTCTCTCACGTCACCGTCTCCGTAGGGGCTTGTAGACACACACCGCCATGATCAGCATGGCCAGCAGCAGGATGGACAGGACGCTGACCAACAGCACTGAAAGGGAGAGTAAGAGGAGATTATCGAACCGTGTATCCGTCTGTCGGACACTTTACTACAGACTAGTAGCACAATCTGTCAGCACTACTGCGTGAGGGTCTCTGCCATGCTGAGAAAAGCCCACCACCCAGATTAAAAACCATGTTCTTTTCTCTTTCTCTGTTTCTGGCAGCAGTGTGTAAAAACACTGATGTAGTATCTCGAAATAATGACTTGTTTTCTCAAAATATTAACTTAATATGCTGTAATAGTGACTTGCTTAGTCAAAACAATGATGTGGTATCCCATGATAATGACTTATTATCACAAAATAATCACCTTCTCGAAATGTCATTATTTAAAATAACTCAGTATTTTCACAAAGTCTCTCAAAATCTTAACAAAAAATCATTTCAAATACTTTGAAAAAGTCATTATTTCAAGACACCAAGTCAATATTTTGAAATACTGCAGCCAGAAATAACACCGTTTTTCTCTACAGTGACTTATTATGTCAAAATGATGACTTAGTATCTCATAAATCACGTATTATCCCAAAATAATTACTTACCTTGTTGAGATTGAATTATTTTAATTTTCTTATTCTTCTTACACAGCATCTTAAAGGCTTGAAAAAAGTAATTATTTTGATATTAAATTAATATTTCAAGTAAAGTCTTTATTTTTAGGTCATAAGTCCATATTTTAAAAAAGTAATTATTTTGAGACACCAAGTCAGTATTTCTGACATACTGCTTCCAGAAATAACTCTAAATATTGACTTATTATGTCAAAATAATGACTTAATATCTTGTAAAAATGACTTGTTTTCCGGAAATAATTACTTATTTAAAAAAGAATAATAATAACTTGTTATTTTTGACGTAGTACCTTAAAATCTCAAGTTTAATTAGTTATTTTGAGATACTCAATATTTCAGTTTAATAAATCATTATTTCAAGATAGTAGGAAAATATTTTAAGAAAATATGCAATTATTTTGAGATACTATGATAATATCTAGGGAAAGTTAAGTCCAAATTTCAAGAAAGAAGAAGTCTACTAAAAATTTTCATGAACTGCTGCCAGAAACAGCAGAAAAATACAGGCAACTTTTTTTTTCTTGAAATGACTTACTGTGTCAAAAATGTTATTCAGTATCTTAAAATAGTGACTTCTTTTCTTAAAATGTCAGTATTTAGTATTAATATTTAGTAATAAATACTATTATCTATTAGTATTTTGTAATAGTGATGTATTATCCTCAAGTAATCCTTTCCTTTTTTGAAATTTAATAACTCATTATTTTGATAAAATATCAAAATCTCAAGTCATAATTTCGATATACTAAGTTATATTGTGGCATATTGCCGCCAGAAACAGAGCAGGAAAAAAAAACGCTGATCTTTTTTCTCCTCTGACTGGCAAAAATGGGCTTCCAACCAAAACAGTGGTCAGAAACTGACCGGCAGCAGAGGGCGGCTGACGTTTATACTGACTTACTTATCTTTTGGATCCAGAGCAACTTACAACATGTGCAGCATAAAAAACAAATCTATTTACTAATTAATTTGAATAAATCTACAACAGATGAGCTACAGTCTGTAACTGGACTCCCACCTAGTGGACCTATACGAGAGGTGGACCCTATAGAACGGCCACTGAGTGGCACCACCAAGTAGATGATGCTTCTAATAAAGTGGACGCTAGACCAGTGGACACCCACCCTCTTCCTGGACATCAGACAAATTTCAATCACTTGAAGGCCTTTTGAAGGCAATCATCAGCTGGGATCAGGTGCAGAGGACAAAGGGGTTACATCATCATCATCAAGCTCTGCAGATGTCCAGAAGCAGGGCTGATGACCACTGGCCCACACACCAACTCCCACTGTCTACATCTGCCACCACCTGCCAGTAAGGCCTAATTATGCTTTGGGTGGTTGGAGAAACCAGCCTGTGTCCACGGCACAGCAGGGCGATCACGGAGCTGAAGCCTCTCGATGGAACTGTCCGGTCCACTTTAAACCGTGCAGCAAGTACCGCACCATTTAAGGTGGAACGGACAATTCGACTTCAGCACTGAAGTGTCTTACCTAAGTTCTGACTCTGCAGCACCTCATAGGGTCTTTCGTTGGTTTTAAACTCGCCCGGTTGAGCGGAAACAGACGCGCAGAGCGAAACGAAGCCAGCAAAGGCAGAAAGAAGCAGCTGCTCCGCCATCGCGGCGTCAGGGTTCAGGATCAGGGCTGGAAAAGGACTCTGCGCATGCGCACTGCATCAGCCCTGCTGTGTGGGGTCCTAGCGCCGACGGCTTTGTTTACAGTTTGTATTTAGTTATAAAAGTGTTTTTTTTCCCCATAATTCTCCTCTACAGGATTCAGACATGTACCTATGGAAGCCCGTTTTCGCCACTGGAGAAAAATATATTTAGTAAGTCATATAATGATACAGTTTACCGTAATAATGATCTCATAATTTAGACTTACTTTCTCATATTTACGACTTAGCGCCTCATCATTATGACTTGGTATCTCATAATTATGGGAAAGTATGTCGTAATTATGAGAGAGAAACTCATTTTTATACATAGCAATTCATAATAATGAGATTTTATGTCAACATTACGAGATATCAAGTCATAATTATGACAGTCATTATCATGAGATAATTCTGAGATATTAGGTCATGATTATAAGACTCACGAATCTCATTATTACGAGATAGTAAGTCACAATTATGCAATTGTAAGTAATAATTATGAGATATTAAGTCATAATATGAGATTGAATCTCATTATTATGAGATATTAAACCATAATTATAAGCTCAAACCTCATTATTATTCGATAGTCATAATTATGAGATGCTAAGCCATAATTTTGAGATAGTAAATCACAATTGTGAGATTGTAAGTCATAATTATGAGATGCTAAGTCACTATTGTGAGATATTACATCGTAATTATAAGCTTGAATTTCATTATTATGAGATAAGTCATAATTGTGAGATATTGAGTCATAATTATGGAAAACTTTCTCATTATTATCACTTATAAAATTGTTTTTTTTGTGTTACAAATGAATAAAGAAGTGTATCACTAGCATGGAAGCAAATTTTTACTAATGTTACCTAGCAGCACAATTTAAAGCTCTCTTTCGTGCTAAAGTACTAACACGTATACTAAGACAGTCTGCATTGAGAACGTATCTTAGTCTCCTATTTCATGAATATGAAATTTGAGACAAAAACCTACAGGCCAATCACGTGATTGTTTTTGCATCGTCAGTTCATGGTAGCATGGTTGCATTAACGCTTGCAAAACGAGACGTTGTGAACTACAACGACATCCCTCCCATTTGAAAATTAAATACAATATAATTTATTAACTAAATAAATAAATATTTAATTTGACTAGATTGCTAACATAACTAATGCCTTTGGTTCAGTGGAGTAATTTCTGTTTTTGGTAGGCTAAAAGTGGTTAGCTCCTAGCATTAGCATTAGCATTACTCTGGCTGTGCCGTTGCTGTTAAACATAGATACGTTAAGTGCTGTTAAATACCTCTGTATGTCCATCAACCAACATAGCTGACCATGACCATGCTGTTTGACCAGCTAAACCAGCACCAGACCAGGTTGGAATGTGTACTAGAATATGTTGTCTTTTTTTCAGGAAACTGAAAGGAAAGGTGCACTGTGGGAAACGTAGTGAATTTGTGTGGCCATGACGTTTGTGTCGTATAGTTTTAGACCCACAATAAAAGTGATATCCTAAAGCTTTGTTGACTATTTTCCTGTGATTACAGTGGGACTAGGCAACACTGGGTCCAGGGACACCTTTTGGCTTTGGTATTGATAACCAGTGCTTAACTTTACATAGATTTCAGTGAAATCTATTTTAAAGGCCCATATTCATTTTCTTGATTTCTCGAAGGTCCTTTTATGACATTTGTGTAGTTTTGGGTGCCAAAAATAGTCATAATTCATTTTGACCATTTTCTACACTTCTTTATCTATCAGAATTAAACATGCTGTTAATGTGCTGTACTGATATATGCATGTGACCGCTGTTCTGATTGACTGCCCTTCATATTATATCCAAAAAGGAGTCCAAAAAAACAGTCCATAGAACTTATGACATCATAAATCATTATAATATGACATCATAAAAACAATCAATTCAAAAACGTCTGTTTTTGCTGCTTGGTTTCCATATTTGGATGTTTTTTTCTGAACCTCCAATAATAATTTTACACTACATCAAACTCTTATTTCAAAAAAGCAGTTCAGTTTTCCATGAAATGGGCCCTTTAAACTGCCACCTTCTCTCCAGAAAGTCAGTGATGTAGTACTGAGGTGGTCTCCACTCCCAAAGTGTCCACTAACCTGCTTTTCTGCTATGACTGTAGTAGAATAGGTCATTTTTCATTCACCTCACACTTTCCTCACCTGTTGTATTTCACATCCAACATTCAAACACTACTAAGAAGTTTCAGTTCCTTGACCTTGTTAACACTTCTTTATTTCCCTTCCCAGGCTGTCTGTCCCCCCTGTTAGCCCCTGTATCGTCCTTCCTTCTCCATCCAGCCTGATTCGCTCCCCACACCGTGTGGACCACCGCTCTGCTCATTGTGGTGGTAATTAACAGAAAATGTATTGAGCTTGTCTCTCTTTTGTGCGCCCCCCCCTCCTCTATCTCTGAACCTGAAATCCACCAACGCAACAACCCCCCCACCCCGAAGCCTTTGATCCATTCTGTTGTTCCTGTAGAAGTGGCTGAATATGGACTAGCGTGGTGTCTTTCATATTCCCTGACCCCCATACCTGAGGCTGGTGCAACAGGGGGCCTGGCGATGGCCGCAGTCTTTAATAAAACATCTCATTTAAGCGCTTGACACAATGCGCTTCTCAGCCCGATGCAAATCAACATTGTGATTAAAGGACAGCATTGAAGCGCCTAGCGAGCAAAACCTAGGCCTCTACTGAAAAGTGGAACCAGTAGCAGAAATGTCTTATAGGGGGTGCTTTGAGGGGGTAGCGAAGCTATCTAGAGCACAGCATTTGTTTCAAGCCAGATTTTAAAAACGGAGGAACTCTACAAAAGCCATTACTGATGAACTACAAACAGGAAGCTTTGTAGCTAAGCTAACAAGTGGTATTACAAAAAGTACAGCAATTTATAAAAGTGTTTAAATGGCTGGAACAACTTTCTGCAAGCCCAGTAGTGCCAATTTACTTGGATATTTTTTAATTAATATAATCAAATAAAATATTTTTCTCTGTTATCAGATTAACTGGGACACTGTTCTCTGTGTGTGAAATGTTGTGGCTCTGTGTTGAGCTGCTAACGTTATGTTAGCTGATCCAAACACCACAGAACAGGTTTCATTTCACCTTTCTGTCCCTTCAACACCAGTTTCTCGACTTCACTCCCTTAAATCTGAATCATCTAAACTTGTGTCACAGAATGTGTTAGAATTTAACACATTCTGTGGTGAGCAGAGCTGTTATGCTAGCTAAGCTAATGGTAACCAGCTTCTCTCTCCTAGTTACCAGCACTGCTTAAAATTCACAAATTGTTAGATAGATAGATCAGATTAACGAAGACACAGTTGTATCTGTGTTGTGACTGTGTGTTGAGCTGCTAGTGAGCAATGAGGGGTGAAACAATCCATTCTCTACAAAGAGAGAATAAAACAGACAGCACAACTTTTTCTGTCACAATAAAAACACTTTTATAAATGAACACTTGCTTCCTAACCTATGAAGATATAAAATCTAGCTCTGCTTTTGTAAATCAGACAACAATATTAAAGAGAATGTGCACAGTTCAACTGATGGCCCTCCAAAACAGGCAGAAATTACATTTTACACTACTGTAAATAAATAATAGTGCTAAAAAAGTCAGAGAGTGAAATTTCAATGAATTACTTTATCTGGTAAAGCTTGGCACAGAAGTTCTAATGTTTAGACTTTAGCAAAACGTTAGCCAATGTAGCTCCAACTACAGCCAAACTAGCAAGCTAATTGTTATGATGTATACAAAATTTGGGTCAAGAATGCTAATAAACTCATAGTCAAGGTCAAAAAGACAGTGCTAAGAGAAACTAAGCATGATAGATGTCTAAGAGCTACACTCACCACAGAACACATTTGAATGTAGTTTTTACTCCAACGCCAGCCACTCGACTCTGTGGTCTCAGATTTCCTCTAAACAGGGGTCTTTTTAGCATCTGTTAGCTCAAACCAAGCCCGTGCTGTGCTGTGTGGCACATTTGGTCTGCTAACTAAGCTACTGTTAGCTTAGCCAAAACGCTACGGTCCCAAACATTGCAGAACAGGTTCACTTTAAGCTTTCTGACACTCCAACACCAGTCAGGCCACTTTTACTCTCTCAGACATTATTTGTTATCATTGTTGTAACAAATGAATCAAACCTCAGAATCAGTCAGAATCAAACCTCTATTGTGTTGTGTGGCACTGTTTTGTGTCTAGCCTGCTCGCTATGCTAAGCCCGCTAGTGGCAAGTGATGTAGATATTTGTAATTAATATAATCAAATAAAATATTTTTCTTTGTTATCAGATTAACTGGGACATTGTTGTCTCTCTGTCCCAGATAGCAGGCAGTTTTGGCCCAATTCTGGCTTTCCTATACGAGTGTTGGTTGACTACCAGGTAAATGCTAGGCCTGAATAGGGCCAGATCCTGGACAGCTTCATACGGTTTCGCCTTGTGTCTACATTCATGGGACAATTCTGGTGTGAACGTTGTGGACCAACAATGTAGTTGGGCCAGATTGGAGCCAAATTTGGGCCATATTCTTTAGTTGTACTCATTATACAGTGTGTGGGCCAGATCTGGGCCGAAGACTCAGCCAGAACAAAGCAAGGATGTGGCCCACCAGTAGGCCAGACAAATTTTGCTAACTGGGGTGTGTCACATTGTGACTGCGTTGAGATGCTCTTGCTAAGTTAGCCATTCCAACACCACAAAACAGGCATAATTTCACCTTTCTGTCCCTTCAGCACCAGTTTTCTCGACTTCACTCCCTCAAATCTGAGTCATCTAAACTTGTGTCTGCACTTTAGTTAGCCAGAATTGAACACATTCTGTGGTGAGCAGAGCTGTTATGCTGGCTAAGCTAATGCTAACCAGCTCCTATCTACTAGTTATCAGCACTGCTAATATTTCACCAATTGTTATTTAGGTGGTTTGACACTTGTTGAGCGATGGTTTGAAAATAATGCACTGTATTCACATATTTGGTGACCAGTTTATGATTCTGGGGAAAAAATAGCATTTTTCACAACATTAGCTTAAGTAGTTTATCTTTATTGTTACTTCAGACATTTATACAAGCAAGACTCTCTGTCACAACTTTACGATACCGTACATATTATACGAAGAACGCGTTTCTCATCAGAATTGAACATTCATAGCGAATTTGGAAACATCCTCAGCTGTTGTTTTTCCCAAAAAACAGAACAAAAGGAAGAAGTACACTCGGCTATAGGTGTCACGCTCAAGTCTCGTCAGGGAGTGAAGAATTCTTTTTTAAAACAGTCTTCTTAAGTGTAAGTTCCCCAGAGGCACACTACCAATACAGATGATTACAAAGATGTTTTGACATAGAATAGCTAACAATATTCAGGCAGAGTTAAGGCAGAACACACCGGAAATTCTCCAGAACCTTCTGAGAAGCGCATGGCTTCTCTTCTCTTTAGCCGAGATTCTCGCGAGGTATTCTCATGTGCATGATTCTCAATAGCTTTCCATTCTTGATGTTACACTGACCGAACTCAATTATGAAAAAAATGACTAAACTCTTCAATAGTAAACAAATAATAAGAGACATCAACCATTTAGCAGTTTCCAAAGCTTTTTGGCCCAATTGTTTTATAGCTAACTTTATTATTCCACGTACTAGTTTCAAAAATATTACCCAACACCGATTTGGTTGAACATTTGCATGGACCGCAGCGACAATTTGTCTGCCCAAATCGTCAAGTGATGTTGAAGCTGAAGGAGCAATAAGTAGCATTTTCCAATGCAATGAAAATTGAACCTAAATGAATGTAGCCCAGCGCTAAAGAGCACAGAATTTAGTATGTTGGCAGAGATTCCTCCTGTTGTACGAACTTGATCTTTGTTAGAAAAATAAAATCTGCTGAATGACACTGTAATGTGAAATCCTTCTTTCGTTGTTTGGCCCAAATTTGAAAGTAAAGTCCCCCCCCCCCCGGTTCCTGTTTCCTGACTGTACACCTTGGCAAATATTGCAATTGTTAAGTCGGACAAAAGATGCTACTTATTGCTTCTTTAATCGGAGGACTCTATGTGTCCTCTTTCGTGTGTTGATCCTGTTCAGTTCCAGTGTGTCTTTGGGCTGGCCTAAGGTACAGGAGTCAGTCCCAGAGTGTCCGTGTGAATGTCCGGCAGCGTCCTCTCGGGCCGCAGGCAAACAGCCAGACGCTGAAAATTGGAAGGCAGGAAAAACAACACATGAACAACAAATGGCACTGAGATTTGAAACTGAGATTAGATTATTCCAAATATAATGTTATTATAACCTCAGTTTCCGAAATTATGCGCGTTGTTCAATAACCAAAATAACCGATACACTACTGCTAGGACTGGTTAAGTACTGTATGGATTCCCAAAGGTTGTATGCCGTATTTGGGGAATGCTGGGTGTTGTAGTGAGGGAACATTCACAAACGAATTCACTGATGAAGCAAAACGGCCAGAAGGTCGCTGGTTTGATCCCCTGAGCCTACAGTACATGACTGTGGTGCCCCTGGGCAAGGCGCCTAACCCCCAACTGCTCCCCGGGTGCTGCGGATAGGGCTGCCCACTCCAGGCAAGTGTGCTCACTGCTCCCTAGTGTGTGTTCACTAGTGTGTATGTGGTGTTTCACTGCACGGATGGGTTAAATGCGGAGGTGAAAATTTCCCCATTGTGGGACTAACAAGGGTCACTTAAAAAAAACATAAATTGCTCTTACTGAAAAAAGGAAATAAACAAGAAAAGAACAACATTTGCACTGGAATACCGAATCTTGACATCTGAGATGTGGAGGTTTCATGGACTGAGTCTAAATTTGTAATTGTGATTATTTGGATGCTGAGAGTCAGAAAGTGCAACCAACTAAGACTGAACTTTGGAGGTGTGTCTGCAGACTTCCTCGAGAAAGTGAAAGTGAGTCTTCTGAAAATAAAGGAAGCTGTAAAAAAGGTAATTTTTCTGTCACGGATATGTTTTCTGCTTTTATCCTGACACTGAAAAATTTATAATTTGTACTTCTGACTGGAAATTAAATGAAGGGTGGTCTCTGACGTTTGATTTGAGACGATACCACAATGCAAAAAAACATGATCCATTCCTTGACAGTGTGTGCTGTCAGACGAGTGTGTTTTGGGTGAGTGTTAAGAGAGGCCTGTTCTTTGGAGCATCCACTGTGACGTGGCTGACCTGTTTGAGTGAGCCGGGGGTCCACACCAGTTTGTACACCATGTATATGGGAATCCACATGAAGGAGGAGATGCCGATGATGTAACCCACAGTGATGCTCCAGTCAGGAAACCGGTAGTCAAACAGTGTGAGGGGCGAAGGGTTCAGCAGCGAGCTGATGATGATGTACTGGACGAGAAACAGGAGAAACGGTCAGACAACTCTGGAACATTCTTTTTGTCTTCAGTTAACCCGACTAGGCCCCACCATGAAAAACCTTTTCTTACATTTAGCTTATTTCTCACACTTCAGTGTGAGAAATAATCAGTGGTGAACATTCCTAACAACTAACCGAAACCTGGTTAGACTATGGATCGTATTCAGATTCAGTGACGTATCTAGAACTTCCAGAAAGCCTAAATCAAACTGGGATTGGTTGATTCTTCTGTCATTTCCTAATTATGATGGTGGTTAATCTAATGTGTAAGGCCTTCCAGTTCAGCTCCTGAAGGCCTATCCAATGGAAGAGCTCTCTTGGATGGTTCTACCTACATAGCATGGAAAAAACAGTCCTGATTGGATAATTTTCTGCTGGCCAGAGTTTCCCAAACTTAACAATGAAATGAGTATAACTACAGTATTTAGAGTTTAAACAGAACAAGCATAACGATTATATTTTTTAAAATTACTAAAAATTACAGACATATATTTATTTATTCCACAGAAATCTTAAGGCTGAAAGTCTACTAGGCCCAGAGGTTTCCCCACTGAGAGACATTACACAGCGCGTTGAGTTTCGAGTGTCTATAAGTAGAAAAGGGGATATTTCCTTATGATCTAAATTTGATAAAAAATTATTGCTGTGTATGTTTTTAGGAAAAAAACTTTACTTTTTTGTCATGTTTTCATATTGAAAGCAAAGGAAAAACTCAGGAGTGCAGACTCAATACAAGGGTCACCTCCACCTGGCTGAATATAAAGCAAGCAGGATCTCCTCCATACTGAGGAAATTATGGACTGGTTCCATTTCTTAGTCTCTAAATGAACTCAGTAGCAGGACAGTGACAAATGTCCTCAACTCGCCAGCTCAACCTTCATATGAGTTCCAAACACCCTGGGAGATGAAAAAGGTGGCAATTTATCATGTTGAAGGAAGAAGAAACAGCAGTAAGGAGAATACGACAGGGGGAAATGTCAGCTATCGCTCGTCCAGAGATTAAAGTTTTGCGCGTTCAGAGTGGAGAAGAGAATATTGAGTTACGGAGGTGAGGTTGACATTTGTGGCGCGGTATCTTCAAACAAAGTTTAGGGTCAAAAATGTGATTACTGTGTCATGAGGGGCAGGAAGAGGAAACTGTGGACACTTGTGCGCTTCTAAACGAGAAGTCGTGGCCTGGAGATTTTACTACCTTGTTTATCTGTGGAACTTCTTAACCCTGGGAGATTCATACTCCTCCAACAGATGAATATTTGTCAATGGCTCGACAGTAGTGAGGTTAAAAATACAGGTATGCACATTTCACATCAAAACACCCAGCCTGCACTCTAAAATTTCTAGGGAATACCCAAAAGCTGGGTTGAGCCTGTTGGGTGATTTTATTGGGTGGGGTTATTTTCACTGTGCTGGGCAGTTTATGAGTGTTTTTTGGTAGGTTTACTTAGTTTTTAGGAAGTTTTCTGAGTAGCCTAGTTTGGGTTAACGACACAAAGATAACCCAGCCAATGGGTTAATTTTCAAATCATAAAGCTAACTTTACACAGTGAAGCTCTCAGGCAACTTGCGAAGTGTAATTTACATATTTGCCACATTTTATTTTTTGAACTTTTTGTTAAATTAGGGGGCGTAAAGTGAGGAGAAAATGAATCTAGCTATGTAGATCACGATAACAGCTGGTTAAAGAAGAATAAACGCTGGCACAAGCAGCTGTTAGCATTAACAGGCTAGTTACCTCAGCCGGTTACAGAAATGGAAAGTCAGGTTTGTTGTGATGGCTCAGAAAACCTTGCGTAAAGTCAATCAGAGGGGGTCTCTTCTGTTTCATTTTCTTGTGTGTTGTTCTGGTGAAATCCTAATTCTAAATGCTACATGCTAAATTTGACAGTATGTCATCTGATGTCATCACATGACGCGCTACCAACCACTTTCATGATACTTGTTCCCTGAAATTGAGACGCTTACATCTGTTTCAAGTGACTCGCTTAACATAATGCAATTTAGTTTGATGTAGGTTTCACTAAAGTTGCTTGAAAGTTTCACTGTGAAGAGCCAGGCTAACAGCTGAGTCGGTTAAACTGCTTCTCTTTAGGCAGCAGGCTGAGAGGAACTGCTAAACGTCCATTAAATATAGACGTTTACTACTTACTGCTGAGTGAAACTTATAAGAATAGGTGTGCTATTTCAAGAAAAATCTACATTATAAGCTGTATTCTTTCTGTTTGTGATGTGGGACTGGTAGGATTAGCTAACGCTGACTCACTATTATGTTTGTTTTTACAGTCTTACTTGAGGGTCACTGGTAGCTGTAGCCCATTATGTGATATTTTTTGATATGTAGGGTTAATATTAGGTCATTTTTAGATAGACCTTATTGTTATCTGTGTAATAATTGTAGTAGTAAGGTAACGTTAGCCTACCAACTTTAGTTACATTAGCTAACCAAGCTAACCAACCATACCTGGTTAGACTAGACTTAGATCACCACTCTTCTTGCAAAGAAGCTTAAATATGAAAAAAAGTTGATTTAATTTGTACATTTTGAGCAAAATTGATGATTTTACATTTATTTTATTAAGAAAAAAATCATTAAAAACTGAAAATGACAAGTTAACAAAGAAAAACTGTCAGACAAAACAGTTAAAAATAACCCACTTCTGGGTCAAAGTAACCATATATTAGAGTAACTCTAACGATTCAGCGTGTGCTCTGTTATATAGTGACCCAGGTTATGGATATGAATATGGATATAAACCAAATTGAGTTGTTTTAAACCCGGTACGTTGCAAATTTTTACTCACAGCTAGAAATGCCGGGCTGATTGCCACCCAGCACACCTTCCAGAACAGTCCAGGAGTGTAGCCCAGCATGGCTTTGATGTCGTTGCTGAATCTGTTGATGCCTGAGAGGAAATAAATAGGATGAATTGAGAGCTAAAACACAGGAACATTAATTGATCTATGATATAGTCCACATCCTTAAAGCTGCTTCCTAAAGGGGCCTCAACAATTTGACAGAATTCGGGGTTTTGTACTTTTATCCATCCATGTTCAACATTTCAAACAACCCACCCTCAACCCTCCCCCCAAAACACTTATAGCTCCTCCCACCTCCAAGATACATCATCAGAAGAGTTTTTTCTAGACTTAAAACTGGAAAATCTTCTTCTCAGGACTAATTTGGCACCACTGCAGGAGATCTAGTAGGCATGATTATAACAGCTGTAGCAATGCTTGGATTTTTTATTTTGACCCGAGTGCCCCTTAAATGGTTCTTAGCCTATAATTGGTGTAGAACCTTTACATTTTGTGGAGTTTTTAGCTGGAGTAAATCAGAATGATACCCAGTGCCCAGTGAACTCTACTGTTAAACTGAACTGTATTAGCCACACTGTTGTTTTCTGTTCATAACGAATATTTCTTTTCTTTCCTTACCATAGAACCAGGAGACGGCAGTGGCCTCCAGGAAGACAACAGCGATTATGGAGGAACCGACTCCAAACTCCTCGAGCAATTTTACAACATATGCACCTCCCTGTGACCACAAAAATAGTCATGGAACCAACAATTGCTTGAATGCTTGTTTAGGAACCATCACAACCATCACTTTTTTGGGTCTCCACAGCTTCTTCCTTCAGGAATTTAGACTGTAGCTCATCTGTTGATGCCCAGTTTGTGTTATTCATCCTCTAGATCTACATCAGTGGTCAGTTTCTGACCACAGAGCTGCTCCGCTGTGTTGAGATTGGATCACCATCCAAATGATATCTGGATAACAGCGGTCCTTTGGTCAGAAACTGATCAAAGATGAATGGACTAGGTAGCAGCTGATAGACTACAGTCCAGGACTTGCACACCTGTATAGTGGGCCTATAAGGTGTTTCCAATAAAATGGCCAATGGGTGCAACTACTTGGTTCTTGCACATGCATTTCCTGTGTCATTTCAGTACATGTGAGCTGCTTTAGCAAATTAGGCTGAGAGTGCATGAGGAACTCACTTTAGTAAGGGTGCTGAGAGAGCCCAAAAAGCACACCACCACCAATCCCAGCACAAACAGTTCTCTTCTGTGAGACAGGAGGTCTGGGTACTCGTCCATCACTGCGGTGATTATAGCCTCCAGACCGCCAAACTGGAACGCACACATGTAACAGCAAACTTGAGTAACCAAACAGAGATTTGGTGCATCTTAAAAGTTCAGTCAGAACAGCCATTAAGTATAAATTATTAATTTTTTCAAGTGATATTTCAGTGGGGATAATAATCCATTTGCATAAGAAAGGAAAAAGTCAAATAAAAATAAGTGGAAAACAGGAGTTTCCAAAACTGGTTTCCAAAAAATTAATAACAGCTACAGAGATAATGAGACTCCTAACAACCACCTGGAAGACCTGGTAGACACCAGATCTGTCTCCATCAGATAAACAGCACTTAAAGCTTTCATCTTTGAGAGAGAGGAGAAAATCAAGCTGCTTCAGATCTGAAAACATCCACAGGTGTTTCTGTCCATCCTTCCACTGTGAGAAGACAAGTCTGACCACCCCAGACTGACCTAGAGTCCACACCTCAACAGCCCTGAGTGCATTTGGATTACTTCGACAGTGAGAAGCAGAAAGTTCAACCAACTTCTAAGACTGAACTTTGCAGGTGTGTCTGCAGGATTCTTTGAGAAACTGAAAGTGAGTCTCCTGACAAGAATGGAAACTGTAATAAAGGTAAAGAGTGACTCACTAAACACTGAAACATCTGGTATTATATTTTGTTGTTGAGACTTTTGTAATTTGCTATGAAAAGAGGGGTCAAGGGTGCTCTCTGACTTTTGAACACCAAGCTGGACTTTCATGTTGTATGTGTGGACGCACCGTGCTGTCCAGCCCCAGCGTAATCATCATCACAAAGAAGATGATGGCGAAGAATGTAGAGCCCATCATGTTTGCAATGGCTTCTGGGTAGGTGATGAACAGAAGACTTGGGCCTACAGTCAGTAAAAAGATCCAGTTTAGTAACAGAGATGGAGATTTCAGATCCTGGCGGTCATAAAAGGAATTTAACGGCTTGTTTTATCTCTTATGTTTCAAAGGACTGATTTTCGTTCCATTTTTTCATAAATAAAAGAGTGGATCATGTGTTCTTACCTTTGTTTTTGGCCACATCCTCTACGCTAACATGTCTCTGCTCAGCCATGTAGCCCAGCACAGTGAAAATCACGAACCCTGACACAAAGCTGGTCAGGCAGTTCACCAAACTGGTCACGATGGCGTCTCTGGAACACAGAACATCTACTTTAATTATATCCCGGCACTAACTTATAATTATTTTTGTAAATATATTGCAAAGTAAGCCGAACAATGTGAACAATAAATGGAATGAAAACATTTAAAGGGGCACATCGGCCCAAATGAAAAATCTAACCATCAGTGCATCTGTTGAACATGCCTGCTCGCCTTCTGTAGTAGTGCTGCAGAGGTCTCTAGTGAGATTTTCTAGTTTAAAAACTGGAAAAAAAAACCCTTCTGATGATGTATCTTGAAGGTGGGACGGGGTTTTGGTGCAGGTATTTGATGGTGGAGCTGCTTTTTTTCAGCTAGCTGGCAAATGCAGATAGATAGCATTACAGCTAGGAAGCTACATTCATGTCTACATTTATTAGCCTATGGTAATTATAGTTTTAAGCCCGAAATCCCCTTCGATTCTTATAGTTTTATAAGAAACATTAATTATTTCTAACTGAAAGCTCAAACAAGTGGAGAAATGATGCGGAAAGTGCAGATTCTAATCTTTCATTGTAATTATTGTTGTTTACTGAGTCTAGTTGAAGTAAGAGGTTAGTACTGTGCTAACGGTTAGCGTCTTTGTTGAGGTAATCTGGCGGTGGGAGTGCACTCAGTAGCAGCCCACTTGCTAGCATCAGCCACGTCATTCATTCACTTCTCATCTAATTCATTCAAGGCGCCGAAAGCCAAGTGCCGCCATCCTACTCCTCACGTGTCACCAACCCAGACGGGCCCCATTAAACATGTGCTGCTCCTCAGCCTCACAGCAGGCCACAATTCGATTTCCCTCCCTGGCTCAGCGCTCTCCATCTTTCATTATCATTACTGTTCTCTTTGGATGTGTTTGAGCGGGAAAAGGAAACCATTGAGAGATAAATGCAGTTAGCTGAATGCTAACTCCCGCTAAGCACTAGCCTCTGTCTGTTTCAGACTAACATTTGACAGGTTTAAAGAGGGGCCAAATACAAACGAACAGAGAGACAAAACTGAGCAGGAATGGCATTAACAAGCAACACATACTCCACAGTAGTGTCTAGAGTGAGATCCCAGTTAGCATAATTTGTCTGGCCCAAATCTGACCCACACCCTGTAAAGTGAGTAGAACTAATGGATGTGGCCCAAATCTGGCCCAACTACATTGTTAGTTCACAACATTCATGCCAGAATCTGCCCACAAATATAGACACAAATCAAAACTGTATAATGCTGTTGGACATCTGGCCCTGTTCTGGCCTGCATGCCTAACGTCTGCCTGGTAGTCAACAAACAGCCACATAGGAAAGCCAGAATCAGCCCAAAACTCTCTGCTATCTGGGATTTTTCCCATTTAAAGACTAGGAAAACACCTTTTTGATGACATGAAAACTACAACTGCATCAGGACAGCCAGCTATGTTAGCCACATAGCTAATGTTAATGTTTGCTAGGAAACAGAATATCTTATCTTACTGTCTTCAAATCATCATTACAGTGGAGTGAATGGATTTCTTAAACTACAGAAATGACTCGCCAGATGAGGAGGGCAACAAGCTAAGGTTAAGTTAGCAAGTTAGCTGGCTACGTAGATACCCTACCTCAGTTTCTCTCCTTTTCTCTGAAACTCTAAAACTAGTGTGTTCATTCTGTGCTGAATAAAGACAGAACTGTTGTTTTCTTTATTAAATTCTTGGATGACTGAATGTTACAGTCACACTAACACTAAATATGGCTATATTTATTAGCCTATAGCTCAGAGGCAAGTTAGCAGGGATTCCCAATGGTATGATGTATTTGCACAATGCATGCTGGGGATTGTAGTGAGAGAACACAGACAAACAAAAACATGAAAACGATAGATCATTAACTCTGTACAACAGAGAGAAGACTTGAAAAACCTGAAATGATGGGGATACAAACTAAACACAGGCGACAGCAATAACAAAGGGGTGGAGCTAGGAAGACAAGACAAGGTTGACTAGCGAAAAGGTGGCAGAGCCAGAACAGTGGAACAATACTAGCCTAGAAAAATGCTGATAGCCTAGTTAGCCAACCAGCCTAGAATAATTTTAAATATACATTTTTCATCTTCAGATCAATACATCAGGATGCATCAATGCATTTTTACAACCCTATTATGAGGCCTTGTTCAGGTCAGTGATTAGTCAGCTTGTTAAGGGTTTACAGGGGCCTTGAACACACTCTCAATCAGTGCTTTACTTGTAAGTTTATTCAAGAATAGATCAAACATGGACCTCATCAAAGGCCGGTCACCCTGAGGGTCAGCGCTGTGGGTGACGTGTTTTATAATGTTTGTTTTAATGAAGTGAACAGCGGGGATGAAGGGAAGCTGTACCTGTAGCAGTTGTTGGTGAAGGGGTTGTAGCTGGACAGGGCGAGCAGCACGCCAAAGCCAGGGCCCAGAGAGAAGAAAATCTGAGCAGCAGCGTCCACCCACACCTGCACAGCATGATGGGTAAAGCAGTTTACTCCCATTACAGAGTGACCAGAGCAGTCGTTATAGGTAAAACGGTTTAAGGGCCAGTTCGTCTGTTTCTGTGTTTCTGTCCCAAACCATGACCCCTAAATTTACACATGTGAAAATAATACTTACATTTTTTCAATTATGTTTTTAAAAGATTTTTTAATTAAGTTGATTTAGATCCATCATTAGTTTAATTTTTAAATAAACTTGCTGTCTCATTTTTTCATGTCACTACTGAAACACAGTTTTAGTCTGTAGGCGTAGCCTTTTTAGCCATGCCCCTGCATTTTAGATGAAATGAGACTGCATCTCTGTCCCTCATGACCACATGGTGAGCAGTTAAATCCCATTGTTTTGAAGTAAGTGTGTCTCAAAGTCTGAAAATCAGTGTGGAACATTAAGAATCGTCACTATCGAAACACAGATTTTTTATGACAATGAAAAATATGATGATTTTATGTCTGTACAACTGTTCCCTGACTGTGTTTGCTAGTAAGGTACTAGCTAGCGTTTTTGAGTTCTACTCAAAATGAGCTAAAATCTTCACTACCGAAACGGTCACTACTGAAACATTTGGTAAAGTTTTGGTAGCGTCACGATTACTTTAGTGCACGATTGTTTTGCTAGTGCCAAAATGGGTCACTCAAAGCAGAAGGATTTTAGTCAAAAGTTCAAGTCAGTTAAAAGTCTGAAATGAGTTTTCAGGTCTGACTATGAACCAGTTCAGCAGAATAATCCATAAACGTGCGATAATCTAGCTGACTATTAAGTTTATGATTAAACTTTATTTACACCAGCTATTGCCAAAGCCTCTAAACTACCACATTTAACGAAATGTGCTGTTTCATGTGGGATAATTTGTTAAGGTTAGTCTTGCAATGTAAATTCAATGTGCAGCAGTGTTAGCTTGCATATGGCTTAATCTGTATTTCGACGCATAAATGACAACACACTTTTTTGGACATTCAACCCTTCCAGAAAACCAGTAATGTCACGTTTAAGCAAACGATATGCTCAACCTTGGTAGCAATGTTGCTAACTGACTAGCAAAGCTATGGCAAACAGCCTGCTGGCTAACTAACATCTGACAGCATGTTAAACATTTCAACATTTAAAAACATTAAACATTTAAAATGCAATTCAAAAAATGTTTAAGTACTTCTGCCAGCATACAAAAGTTGGAGTGGTTGGTCATCTTGAATGTAGTGTTTTTTCATTATAGCATGGTTTGATTTGCATTGATTCCTCTGCAAAGTCAGTCAGAACATCCATAAAATCTTCAACAGTTAAAGGGTTTGGGCTGGGAATGCACTGAAATTTTGGCCACCAAAAATTGCCAAAAATAGTTGAAAGTGGCATTTTTGTTTTTCGGCTGAAAAAAGAGAAAAGGCAGAAACTTTTGGCAAACAGGTCTACAATGAAGTGTCAAAATCTAACGCTTAACAAATCATGGAAAGGAGAACAGATGTGTTCAAACAGCTTGAGCTGCAGCAGATCAGCTCCTGCAGCTGTGTTCAGTTACGCTCTTTGACTCACATGTTTCTAGCATGAACTGGTTTAATGACATTTTTTCATGGAAGTCACATAAATAACAATGAATAATTCAATATCTTTGGTAATAAAGCTCTGCTTGTGAAAACACGTGTGTTGGTTAGATCCTGCTGAGATTTCTGGCTGTATCCTCTCTTTAAATGACGCACACTAAAGTGACTTGCTAATAGCACCCCATGCTGGAGAAGCTTCAGACCTATACACAGGAGTTCCATAACATTAAAAACCAAGGTGTTTTACATTGTTACATCAGAGGCCCTCTCGAATTCAGCTTGGGAAACCATGAAATATTACGTGGTCATTGTTTTACTAACTTTCAGTATGTGATATTATTTTGTAACCCTTTTGAAAATAAAGTTTAGTTTCCCAACCGGGCAATTATCACCTTGGAAGCATTATCAGTATTATATTATAATATTATATTATGTGCATTCAAAAGTATAAATAAAAATGAAAATTTTCTATGAAACAACATTTTCTCTCAGTTTCCGGTTTCGGTTTTTGGTTGAGTGTGTTTCGGTGGGTTTTGGTAAAGAATTTATATTTCAGTGAGGGATGCTGTTAGGTCAGGAGTGTGTTTTCTACCCTTGCACAAATGCAGAAAGGCCGTACCATTGGCTAGTTGATTTGAGACACAGCCAGTATCTGTACCTAACTAATGGTTCACCAAGAATCCTAGAATAGTCTGCAAATTACTGAATGGGCTAACAATTCAGTTCTAACCAGGCCTCGGTTTGAGGACGGGGTGCAAAGAGAGGCCATTCTTGGAGGCCTTAAATCGTTTGAACCCCTTATCCCCCTTCAAAATATTACAATTCGACCACTGGTTATAACTCAGACTCAGAAGAGTCAGCGCTGACAGGATGCAGTTCAGAACAAGCTGATACTGAGGCCCAGTTAAGGCTAAAGGCTCCATGTTCTATTAATAGGGATGCTATCAGAGTCATTATAAGATTACTCTCTTATTTCTACCGTCTAGACAGACAATCAGATTTGCTTTTCTGTGCTATAGACAAGCGCTCGGCCTCCAGCTGTCAATAGAAGACTGAGGCCACAATGAATCCAAGTGATTTTATTGCTTTTTGAGTTTGAATGCACTATAAAAATGATCTGTCGGCTGAAATTCCACAATGTTGTGCAGGTAACATGAAGGTATACTTACTATTGGAGTTTTAACAAGCTTAACATGTTAATAAGACTATATTACTTCCCTTTTAAAGGGCCCATATCATGGAAGAATTCATTTTCCTCACTTTTTTTAAATAAAAGAGTTCGATATTGTATGTAAACACTGATTTAAAAAATGTCATTCACTCTACAGTCTATAAAGCCTTTTTTGTAATGTCACAAAAACATTTATATATATCCGCCTATTCAGCCTACATCTGTTTAGCCCCGCCCTTGGAGTTATAAGCAGTGTTTTAACCCAGACTGCTTTTTGAATGAGAACAGAGCTCATTTACATATATCAGTCTTAAAGGGCCCATATCCTACATTTTTCTTGTATTTTATTTTTTCCACTAGAGGTTCACTTATAACATTTGCGTAGTTTTATCTGCTAAAACAGTGTAATTCATTCCTATATGATCATTTTCTAACACATTTTTATCCTTTAAAATTAAACAGGCTGTTTTTGTTACTGTGCCTTTAAGACTGGTAAATGGTAAATGAGCTCTGCCCTGATTGGCCTCATTCCAAAAGTGCTCAGAGCTGAAACGCTCCTTATAACTTCAGTGGGAATGGGTGGAGCTAAACTGCGATAGGCTGGAATAGGTGGATGGATGTAAATGAGTTGGTTCTTGTGACATCACAGAAACAACGAATTCACAATTTTTCCGGCCTGGTTTTCATATTTGGACTGTACGGTTTGGGGAGTGAACGGTGCATTTTGACAATGTTTACATACTACATTGAACTACTTTTCTAAAAAAAAAAAAACAACAACTTTGGTTTACCATATGGGCCCCTTAATAGCACAGTATGGTTGTGTACATGTGAATTATGACACACAAACAAGTGGACCTCAGGAGGAAAAGTAAAACAAATGAAAAATGTTGGCTATGGGCCCTTATTGTTAAATATATTTTACAGTGAATAAAAAGAAGCAGATTCAGATGTAAACCAGCTGTTATGATCTGAGAGGTGATGAACGGCGATGCCAGTGCTGGAAAAGATCTAAAGAGCAACAAGAGAGGGAGCGAAAGAGCGAGAGAGAGAGAGAGAGAGAGAGAGAGAGAGAGTACGAGGGCCTTTCATAATGGAAAACAACTGCAAAACTAATTAAGCATCTGATTAGCCCTGCTGGCTTTATTTATGCGCCTCATACAAGCTTCTCCTGCAGCAGCACAACACAAAGCAGGACGAGCGACATAAAGCGCACGTCGCCGCCAAAAGTCCTGTTTTTAGAATGATGACTGATATGAAAATTTTGTGACATCAGCATCAATTTTAAGGAGCTAAAATGCTGATAACCATTAATATCAGCTGGGATCACTTAAAGGGCCCATATCATGGAAAACTGCACGTTCTTCTATCTAAGTTTAAAAACGTGCCATTCACTCCTCAGCCATACATGAAAACTAAGATACCACAGTCGCCCATTCTGAATTCATTGTTTTTGTGATGTCACTAAAACGAACACATTTACATATATCCAACTGTTCAAGCCTGGTTCAGTTTAGCCCCAGCCATCACAGTGAAGGTATAAGGAGTGTTTCAGATTGAACTGCTTTTTGAATAAGGCCCAATGCAGGACAGCCAATCAGAACAGAGCTCTTTTACATATATCAGTCCTAAAGGCACAGTATCCTAAACAGCCTGTTTAATTTTGAGGGACAAAGAGAGGCTGGAAAATAATCATGTAGAAATGAATTATGACTGTTTTTGGTACATAAAACAACACAAACATCTTAAATGGAGACAATGTGCCCTTTAAAACAAGAAAGAGAGAGAGAGAGAGAGAGAGAGAGAAAGAGAGAGAGAAAGAGAGAGACTCACACTGGTCTCTTGGAGTTTCTCCCATTTGGGCTGGAGGTAGAAGACCACCCCTCTCCACGCTCCTGGCAGAGTTGCCCCCCGAATCAACAGAATGAACAACACCACATACGGAAGAGTGGCGGTCACCCAGACCACCTGAGAGACAGAGAGAGAAAGAGAGAGATTTTCATTCATTGTATTCTTATAAAGTGGCCAGTGAGTGGAAGAACACAGTAGGTGTTTCTAATAAAGTGGCCAGTGAGTGGACATACGAGGTAGGTGTTTCTAATAAAGTGGCCAGTGAGTGGGAGTACAAGGTACGTGTTTCTAATAAATTGGCCAGTAAGTGCATGTTGGGTCAGTTAACGTTTTTTGTACCTTTCCTGATGTTTTGACCCCTTTCCACAGGCTGAAGTAAACGATGGTAAAGATGAGGAAGAGGCAGAGCATCAGTTGCCAGCGAATGGTCCCAACGTTCCCCAGACCGGACGAATCATGCAGTTCAAGAACGTTCCTCCTGTTCAGAAAGAACCAATAGATTTTCAGTATTTGGAATGTTATAATTGATTCTAATAATATTCAGTAAAGTGTGCAACCCCAAGAAAGGCATGGTCTATATTCCACTGCTGTTCTTACAGTTACATTTGTGTAGATTTGTGTGGCTCATTTTAAAAATATTTCTGATTTGCACCAGAATAATTGAATCAAATTGTGGTGAAATGTGTCATAAAGTACTGAATCATTTCTTCAAGAATCAGAATTAAATTGATTGTTGTAATGGGAGATTAACATCCCAACATCCCTCCCACAATGTTGGTAAAATGAAAGGGCAATGTATGGACTATCTCTCTCTCTCTCTCTCTCTCTCTCTCTCTCTCTCTCTGTCACTCTTTCTCTCTCCCCCTCTCTCTTTCTCTTTCTTGTTTTTGTCACTTACATGCACTTACGTATAAAACTCCTCGGCGGGCGAGCGAGAGTAGTTGGTCCAGGTGACATTGTCTTTGCCAAAGTAGTTGGTGCAGTTCTCCGTGTTCCAGGTGTTGTCACAGCTGGTCCAGGGCAGAGTACTGCTGAAGGACGAGTAGAAGTAGAAGAGCGCCCAGGCGATGATGGTGTTGTAGTAGAACGACACATACAGAGCGATGATGCAGATCGCAAAACCAATGCCTGGTGAAGCAGGAATAATTTAGCTTAGATTATTGAATTATATACAATATTGGTCAATATATATCATCATATAGGACCATATTCCATGATATACTCATACCCCACCATATACCATCATGTACCACCATATACTATCATACACAACCATATACGACCATACAACATCATGTAATATTATAACCCACCATATGAAATCATATACTATTACACCCGACCATATACCATCATATACTATCATACCCCATCATGTACCACCATATACTATCATACCCAACCATATAGCACCATATAACATCATGTAATATTATACCCCACCATATAACATCATATACTATCATACCCCACCATATACCATCATGTACCACCATATACTATCATACTGAACCATATAGCACCATATACTATCATACCTCACCATATACCATCATATACTATCATACCCCACCATATACCATCATATACTATCATACCCCAAACCCTTGGATGAGATCCTTGACCATTCTTTGTCCAATTTAGGATATCAAAGGGGTCTTACAGACAGATGACTTGTGGCTATTACCTTTGAAAATGGGGCAGATGTGCTTCCATATGGAGATGGCGCCGGTCCGGTGGAACTGACCCAGAGCGAGCTCCATATAGAAGAGCGGCACACCCCCAAACACAGCCATGAGGACGTAGGGGATCAGGAACGCACCTGTGCAGACACACCAGAATTGGGTTAGCTCAGAAGGAATGACCATCAGAGAGACCTCAGTAACTCAGAGTAAGGATGCTGACCTAAGCTCAGGTCTGCCAGTGTCAATGAGCTTTGGCCAAACGTTCAGTCTGGGGGAATTCCTTCTTTGTAAAAAACCACCATGTCTAAATTTGACAGATGGTTTAATAACATATGTTCATATGTCTGATATGATAATAATAACAGCAACAGCAATAATATCAAGCCATCCTAGATAATAACAATAACAGTCAAAGGGCATTAAGGGGACCAATAACTATGGAATCATTATAATATAATAACAATTACAATAACAAGCCATTGTAATATAATAACAATAATGATAATGGGATACTGAGAAAATCAGAGCTGCTCTGAATACAAATCCAAACCGCTATGAAGATAGTGTCTTTAATTAATCCACTTTACACTTACATATACATAAATATTTTTGGTTGATTTTCATTTATAGTGATCCAACTACTTTAACAGATCTCCACTATTTCACCATATACCACCCTATGCCATCAAATACCACCGTATACTCCCATATATAAACATATACCATCATATACCATCGTACCCCATCATATCATCATATTCCATCATATCATAATATATTTAATTACAGACCACCATATAACATATGGTGGTCTGGTCACACCACCATGTACAATCATATTCCAGCATTAACCACCATATACATATTCCATCATACACCACCATGTACAATCATGCTCCAGGATTAACCACCATATACCATCATATTCCATCATAGACCGTCATACACCACCCTATACCATCCTATTCCATCATACACCATCCTATACCATCCTATTCCATCATACACCACCATACACTCTCCTATTCCATCATACACCACCCTACACCATTATATTCCACCATACACCGCCATACACCATCCTGTTCCATCATACACCACCCTATACCATCCTATTCCATCATACACCGTGATACACCATCCTGTTCCATCATATACCACCCTATACCATTATATTCCATCATACACCATCCTATTCCATCATACACCACCATACACCATCTTATTCCATTATACAATGACATACACCATCCTATTCCATCATACACCACCCTATACCATTATATTCCATCATACACCACCATACACCATCCTATTCCATCATACACCACCATACACCATCTTATTCCATTATACAATGCCATACACCATCCTATTCCATCATACACCACCCTATACCATTATATTCCATCATACACCACCATACACCATCCTATTCCATCATACACCATCATACTTCATCTTATTCCAGTATACACCACCATACACCATCTTATTCCATCATACACCACCATACACCATCCTATTCTATCATACACCACCCTATTCCATCATACACCACCCTATACCCTCATACAGTACCATACACCATCCTATTCCATCATACACCACCCTATACCATCATACACTACCATACACCATTCTATTCAAACATACACCACCATATATTATCATATTCCTGATAAACCATCATATATCAGGAGTTGTTTGGGGATGTGGCCCTTAATGAATAGAAGCCAAAAAACTGGAAACATTGAAGTCAGTTGTTCCGAGAAACTGGGCTGTGATGCTCAGGTGTAGGTGAAGGGCAAAACCTCGTATCTTCAAAGTGATAACTTTACAGGAGAAGGAAAAAACATACTTTACTTTTAATGAAAGTTCAATGGAACCAGACTTTTTTTTTAGGTATTTTCAAATGATATCAAAAACCGAAAACAACAAAAATGGAGATACGAGGTTTTGCTCCGACAGCAGCGATAAGCAGCATTAAGAAGACTTTCAGCACCACGGACAGCTCCATCGACGGAGGCGCGTCACAACCGCAACGCAACAGTAGCGCTATTTTATTCCTTCACTATTTTACTTCTAAAGCTGCAAAATTTGCGAAAACTATGCTTTTTGTTTTCTTTGAAGTCCTCTTCTCGTATGTACATACATGTATGCATATACCACATGTCTAAATTGTTCTTTAAAATTGCAGAAATTTTTGTCTAAAATCTTTTCTAAATGAAAAATTGTGAATGTTTCCCAACGATCTCCATAAAAATGCGTACTTCTGTCCAGACTTGAGCTCAGAAACTTTATTTTAGGACACTTTGAGTCCTATTGTCCACTTTAGAGAGCTCTGAAACGTGTCCAGAAACGCAAAGCTATCAAAAAGGGCTCTGCAAACAGGTTCCTCGACTCGTAATAATAGTTTGGTGCGATATAGAACCATTTTCAAAAGGGTTCTTCAAAGATTTTGCCCATATAGAACAGGGTTTTGATCACTGAGAAGAACCATTTGACCATGCAAATAACCATCTATGCATTGTGTTCATGGTTCTATTGAGAACGATTGCCTTTACTCAAGAACGCTTGAAGAACCATTTAGTTTCTACACTCTCAACTTTCAAACTTTCAACTCCAGAACACTGAACGGAAATGTGGACATCATGGACGTTCTCACCTCCGCCGTTCTGGTAGCAGATGTAGGGGAACCTCCACACGTTGCCCAGGTCCACAGCGAAGCCGATCACGGACAGCAGAAAGTCGATCTTCTTGCTCCATTTGTCTCGTGAGTCGGTCTGGATGATGACCGGTACCGGTACGGGTCCACGGGCGATGGGTTGCTCTTGGTGGGGCATTGCTGCTGACCAAGCGGGGAGCCCAAACTTCAGCTTGAAAATATAAAAAAAGTATAAAAATCGGTAAAACGAGGGGTTGCTGGTCAGACTGGACGTGCGGTCACGGACGGCATGCTGCGGTGTGGAGGCAGCGAGGTGAGGTGAAACTCTCAGGATTGGACGACTGAGACCCCCCCTTCAAACCCACCAACCCACCCCCCAATCCCACCCACCTGATGCGAGGGAGCGACCACCAAAACAGAGTGATGAGGACATCGTCGCCCGTCCCACGTGTATTGTTATTACTGGTTGTCCATTATTTTCAGTTCACTATATCTTTTGCCCTACAACGCTAACTACACGAATTTAAAGTACATTTCCACTAATTGTTTACAAAAAATTCTCGTTGATCTAAACAGAGTCCCATATAGCAATATATGGGTTTCAAATATATATCATAAATGATTTCCCTTATATTCCCTAACTTATTTTAGTCACATGTGACATATATACCAACTTATTTCAAATTGGCTATTTTCAAATATGGGACTTATATTTACCAATATATGATAGAAAACACACATGTATTAAACATAGCATTGTTTTTACTTTGTATTGTGAAGCACTTTGAGCTGCATTTTTAATGTGTGAAAGGTGCTATGTGAATAAACATTATTATTATTATTATTATTATTATTATTATTATTATTATTACTATGTGCATCTTCTTTGTTGAATATATTAGTACACTAACTACATAACTAAACTCTAAATACATGCACATTATGAGTGATGCAGTAAAATCATTGAAACATTAAATGAATGAAAATATGGTTCCCTGATACATTTAAATAATTTGATATTTAAAAGCAAACAGATACTATTAATTGAAACTGTACTGATGTGTATTTAACCTATATATATATATATATATATATATATATATATATATATATATACACATACAATATATATTTTTGAAATATATGCCTGATCCTTTATGATATGTCTGCATATATGCCTGTATTTCAGATTTTTAGTGGATGGTTTGGTGTGAAATGGTTGATTGTAGAGACTCTGATTTCTTTACAGTGGTGGTGATAGGAACCAAGTGTCACCATGACAACAACACAAATACAGACATTTTATTTACTATCCAAAACCACCAGTGAACCTACACACATCTTCTGAGCTTTATATGGAATACTGATGATGGTAAAATAGTGGTAAATTTGAAATAATAGGTTCTTTAGAGCCTATTATGCCTGCACCCCTCCACCACACTATAAACTGTAACATGGTGAATTCACTTTTAAAATGTAAGAAAATAACAAAGTACTTTCAAGTTATGGATGCAAATTTGAGTTCTGTGTAAAACATCAAGTAAATGTGTTTACAGGTCTTTATAGAATCCCGTTACCATTTACATACCCAAGAAAAAAAAAGAATTGTTTTATGAACTTCATTAAATTTCCCCCAGATTTCCACTCAAACAAATAAAGTCAGTATAGAGTCAGACATAGACTTTGTTACCTCGGATATTTCATAAATTGAAATATTTCAGTGCAGTTTTTTTGGGTTTCTTTGGACTGAAATTCTCTTTGGATTAATGTAAGGAGTTTTAATTAATTGAAATGTACTTTTGTTTATTTTTGTCCATTTTATGTAAACCAGTTTCTTTTTTTCACAATTCATTTATTTAATGTGGATATATTTTCAGTTTATAAGTCAAACAAACCTGTTTTGTTCTTTTTTAAAAGCAGAGCATGAATGGAATAAAAATAAGCCTGAAGACCACATTAGTGTAAAATGATGTCTCAGACATCAGGCAGTGAATCCGTAACTATTTCATGTAGTAACTTTCTATGAGGGAGCTTTTAGAGGTGGACATCTGGTTCCTATCACCACCACTGTGAACATTTTCTCTATACTGGTGCATTTCATACCAAACCACTCCGGATGACTTTGTTTACCGTTTTGAACTCAGATTCAAATTGCAGGCTTATTATTTAGTTACACTCAAAAACATTCTTAACTGAACTTAACAGAACTGTGCAAGTTTCCACACAAATAAACGCCTTTCAGCATAACCTCCAACTCAACTCATTAAAGTTTGTTGAACCTCATTTAGGCCTACTAGTGTTGATTTAACTTATGCTGATCCAACTTATCTTAGTAGAGTTCATTTTAAGGTGGTCTCTGTAGAGTCCAGTCAATTTAAAACCACACTCAGCAATAGAAAACTGACAACAAATGAGCTTGGTGATTAATTAAGATATACAATATAAGCATCCACCTGAGGGACGATAGTCTGGAAAGAATGACAGCAAAAAGATGGCAAGTAAAAAAAAGTAAAACACATTATGCAAATAGATGGAGCCAGGAACCAGTAAAATCTTGTTTACTTTGTACATCTCTCCAATTGTTAATAGCAACAAATTAAACTGAATGCCATTGTATACACTGATTCAACTCAAAAATTCCATTTGAATACATGAAGTCATCAAAAAAGTTCCCCTAACTCAAATCAGTTGAGCAATATGGGGTCTATATTATTTTTACATACAACAGACTTCATTTATTTGGGTATTTAGGTGGAATGGAGGTCAGCAACTGTCTACTATGCTGGACCTTCTCCACATTTTCCAAAAGTTCTACATAATTTGGTGGTTGAAATGTAAACAGGTGATGAGAGCCAGGAAAACACAAATATAGACAGTATATTTACGACACAAACTACCAGGGAACCTACATGTGTCTAGAGTTTTATATGGAATGCTGATGATGGCAAAATAGTCATAAATTTGAAAAATTATGTTTTCTTTGGGGACTTTTTTGCCTCACAGTGCCCTGCATTTACCTCTCCACCTTGAATGGCTTTAACAAAATAGGTTTAGGCTAAAATCTCTCAAAACTAAACAATGTCTCAGGCATCGGGTAATGTTTTTGTAATCATTTAATTCTATGAGGAGCTTTTAGAGACATTAACACCTCGAAAGGCTTGGGCCCAAGTTTTATTACCGTAATTTAAGAATAGCTCAACCAGTTTCTGAAGTTACTGAATAATAAACCTGAGTATGTAAACAGCCTGGGATTTTAAGGGGTTAAACTCTTCAGACGTCTGATTCCCATCACCACCATTGTGAACAACTGTGATTCATTTTTACATTGAACCGCTCCGCTTTGTTTACATCAATCATTTAATTCTGCAGAAATTTGGAAAGTAATCATGGAATTCCCACTTTCAGGACTTCCAAACTGGTGGGCAATCTTACTTTGTGGTGGTTCTACCATTCATAATGAAGAGTGCTGATTTGCAATCAGCCTGTCCTAATGATACGAATGACTTTCGGAAGCTGTTCCGAGATCAACACTTTGAGAAACTCGACTTGGTCCACCTCTGGCTCCTGAGCCCCCTCTGCTGTAATAGCATTTGGAAGGCCGAGAATAGATGCTCTGCAGTCTAACCGGCCTCGTTAGGCAAACTTAATAAAACGAGTTCAAAATCAAATCCACCGCTTTTAGCACGGGCAGATTGAAGAAGTCCTAAGTGGCTTCAGAGACTACAGTAATCACGCAGGTCAGTGGCTCGAGAGTGCAGGAAATAAGGTTAGGCATACAAGATGGACACCCTGGCATATGGATTTACAATCAGCGACCTGATCCTGCCGCTGCCGGAAGTCTAGCGCCATAGACTCGCTGTCTGCAACTGTATCTTCTAGCCATATTAGCATTAGTCACATGGCTCATCTATTCCCCCAGAGTGGCTCCCAATTGCCAATTGAAGGGACTGTCTCTCTGGAGGAAAGTGGGGTTAAGTGCCTTGATCTGGAGTGCAATGGCTGATGATCAGACTCATTTTTCTGGGTTGGGGTCACAGTGTTTTGAACCAGAGAGAAACCATTCAGCAACCTAAAACTGTTTGGTTTGTCTCCAGTTTCTTACCCTTTCCAACAAGTGTCTACACTTTACTTGGTCTGGTAATTCATTGTAATCCAGTGGTTCTTAACCACGTTCCTTGGGATCTCTAGTTTCATATCCTAGTGATCTTGTATGAGAACACATATGGGGACAACTTGTTAAACCTTTAGTGCTGGATGGATTGGGTAGCCCCTTTCTAAACTCCACCCTCCAATTTTTTTCCAGTCCGTGCTCTTTTAGCAACCAGAGGACAGATAACATAAGCAGAACATGCTAGCAAAATGTCTAGCTAACCAAGACATGGCAAAAGCCACAGTGTTTGATGTCGACATAATCTAATGACTAAAGATCACTGAATTCACAATTCACAATCCACATTGTCTCACATTAATCTGTGTGGTTTTTAGAATAAGTTCAAAATCACCCCATTATGAAATGTAATAAGTATTATTAGGGTTTGATGAGGCCTTCCATGACAAGCTGGAGTCACTGAGGGTAAGGCCCCACTGGCAGTTGGTACTCAAGAGTGATGGAACCCAAGTCGACCCATAATCTCCTGGGAGGTTGAGGCTTGTCCAAATGTGCCTCTGAGGAATCAAGAACAACGGGGGAGATCTCATGGTCTCATGAGGCCTCTGGAAAGTCTTTGAATGCCCTCTCAACCTCACACTCTGTCAATAAAGAAAAATTACCAAAAAAACTAGACCAATTTTTTATGTCTGCTGTGTGTGTGTAAACAAACAAAAAAATGTTAAAATTCTCAATTGATGTTCAACAGCCTGTGTAGTATGTGTCACATTTCTGCCCATTGTTGCTATTAGGGGGCTTTTAGTTATTGTAATGATTTCAAAGGGTGGCCTAAGGGGTATTTTATTTAGTAATCATATATTGTCGCTGTCAGAAAAAAACTTCACATCTGCAAAACAGTAACTTTTCAGTAGAAGGAAAAATCCTTCTTAACTTTTAATATGAGTAAATGTACAGATATTTTAGTACAAGTGACTTCCACTCGTGGAGTCAAAAGTCAAAAGTGGAGATACACAATTTTGTTATATTGATATGCAAGGGTGTTTTGTTCATTTCATTTTTGCATCTGCAGTGGACTGTCTACAGTCTTTGAGCCATCTTGGCCCTTGTGGTCTGATGCCCCCCAAGACCCCTGGAAGTCAGGGGGTAATGGTGCAGTCTGAGGGCAAAAGTAGGGCAGGGGCTCTGGTCCTCCCTGGGGTCCATCTGTACACCGACTTTAACTCAGAAAGACCTGTTAAGAAACCAAATTATGAAAGTACTTCATTATCAGTATTGGGGTCTGCTGAGTTACACCAAAGCTAAGACATATGTAGTCATATGGAGTGATATGGATCCTCAGGACTTGAACCGAATGTTGACTATAGATTATGTGTATTGTTAATTCATCTTATAGTATAGTAACAATTGGGTCAAATCAGAACAAATCTGATGTTCTTCGCCTCTCCTCGGTTGCTGCTCTTTTGGAGAATTTCAGAGTATTTCCTGCGACAGCAACACTGGGAATCTCCTTTTGGCAGCCTGGCTCACATCAGCTAAAGCATTCTGACATATTTACCTTCAGCCCTGACACAATGTGGAACATTTCAAAACATTTTAATTCCTCATGTCCATCGACACAACAGCAAGTCAAGGGGAAGAGCAAAGACCAAATGAGGCAGCAACAGGACCCTCCAGCAGCAAGATGTCTCAGAATATTCATCCAAGACCAGCTTTTAGGGTCTCCTTGAATGGTTCTGCTGAAGAAGAACTGGTCCTGGATCAGTGCAAAAGGACGACTCACGCCGAAGTGCAGTGGAGTCCTGAAGCTGTAGGCCGAGCAATCAGAGGCATACGGTTCATATTTGGTAGACGGATGGTGCTGTCAGGATGAATTGACTTACACAGCTAAAAGAACATCAGTCTGACAGGAAGTCCTCCAACATGCCCTGAACTACATAACTGACTGTCTGCTCCCATCAAACAATGGCGTGCAGAGAACTTCGCAGAACCAGACACTGACAGCTGCCACCATGCAGTGGTGTTGTGATCTGCACCCAAGTGTTGAAGCTCTAGGCCAATGGTTCTCAAATCTGGTCTTATTTCTGCTCTAATATACCTGATTCACCTAATCAGCTCATTAACGGGACCTCAGTATTCATCACCTGCAGGATGCAGGAGTGGAGCTCTTCTACATGCTAAACAGCCTAAACAGCCATAAATGCCTGGTGTAGTTCTTGGAGTTGGGTCAGTTCTAGAAATTCAGAACCAGGGCCAGCACTGTACAAAGGTTTGAATGTATTGTTTTTAAATTCAATTACAAAATCCATTTAGCTGAAAATGAATGTACGAAATGATTTTGTTCCTGTTCCACTTCACAGGATTCACATAATGAGTAATTACGTGTCTAGAATGATGAACAGATGTAGGTGATGCGGAAATGAATGAGAAAGCTGTAGAACATCAAGAATGAAGTTCTAATAAAATTAACATTCAGAATGAAGTTGTAATAAAATAATATCTAGGACAAATTTATGGTAAAATGAACATGCTAAATGAAGTTACAATACTTTTAATGCCAGAACAAATTTCTAGCAAAAATTAAGCTCCAGAATATCATTCTAATAATAAACTGAACAAAGAATAATAAAATTCATATTAAGAATTAATAAAACTCATTTTGTGGCATTGAAAAATTGAGTTGACATGAATTAAATAGATATTAAATGAAACAATTATGTATATTACTGTTATTATTAAATTCATGCTTAAATATTTATAAACATATATAGTGTAAATCAATATTTTTAAAATGATTTTTTTAATATTTCAGTCTATTCAGTTATTTAATTCCCAAAAAAATTATAATATGTAAAGATTGCAAACTTAGAATGTGTTGAATTTCAGAAGTGACTGAACTGAGATCTGTTAGTAAGAGGAAGATCTGCAACTAAGTCCATTCCCCATGTTCACATTTTTATGGGTAATTCTTTATTATGTGTGTGCGTGGGTTGCTGTTAGTACAGTGGTAATACTCTCTCTATCTCTCTCACTCTCTCTCTTTCTCTCTCTTTATGAGATCTTACCTCTGTAATGTATTTCAGGCTCTGTTCTGAGGACGTGTGTCTGTGTGATGTGATGTGCTCATCCATTTTAAAGGGAAGCTGCATTCTGCTCTGCATCTCATTTCGCTGCTCTTCTTCCTAAACAAACACTCCTGGCTGATGTTCACAAAAAAAAACGGGAAAATTTAGTCATTTTCTGCCAGAACAGCTACCAAGAAAATACAGTAATTGTAAATATAAAAGTAAATAAAGAGTAAAAGGTTATATGTGTTATGCATAATTAAATAATGCTATATTCGTTTTGGTGACTTGACAAATTAGTTTAAAATGTGCAGTAAATTCATTGTAGGTCTTTTGTAAACAAGTTTTGGTGCCCCCCGTCAGACTCCATGTTAAATCAGTTACACATCGTCTACAGAGAACACATTCTTTTGCATATTTTTAACCTTTTAACAATCCAGGTTTAATTCATTCAAAGGCTTATTATTCAGTAACTACAGGAACTTCAATGCATAATAATGGAGCTATGCACAATCACTGTTTATTATTGAATGTAACATATTGGAATAAACAATAAAACACAAAATATAAAATGTGCCCTAACTTTTGCACAGCCCATATATATTTTATGTTTTGTTTTCCACCCAGTACATTAAAGTCAGCAAATAAAAACAGAAGAACTAGTAGAAACAATAGTAAAATCAACAAATCTTTTAATTTGACCAAGGGCGTCCAAACTTTTGCACAGGATCGTGGCTTTGCAAATGACATACAGCATATCCTAACTTTCTCCGCTGTGATAAACTCTTTGACAAAAATATTATATCATCATATGATATTAACTGCACTATACTCTGCACTGATCAGAGACCACCCTTCATTTATTTAATTTCCAGTGGAAGCAGCCATTGAGCACAAGTTATTCATTTTAAGGAGATATTTCTGAGGAGATTAGATAGAAGATTATTGACTTGTATACTTGTATTTCCAAAAGTGGAGTTCAAAAAACAATTAAAAGCTAGAGAGAAATTGTGATTCCTAACAACCACCTGGAAGACCTGGTAGACACCAAAACTGTCCCCATCAGATAAACAGCACTTAAAGCTTTCATCTTTGAGGAGAAAATCAAGCTGCTTCAGATCTGAAAACATCCACAGGTGTTTCTGTCAATCCTTCCACTGTGAGAAGACGACTTACTGGTCATGATGTCTTGACTAATGAAACGTTGACTTTTGACAATTTCAAAATCATGAAATATTGTTATTGTTGACACAATTTTTAGTCAATTTCTTATTTTATTTAGATTACACAAAGAGAACATTAAATCACTAAGAAATGTATAAAAAGCAGCAAATTTTATAATTTTATTCAACTTATTACAAGATCCTATCCATGATCAGGATCAAATATGACCCAACGAAACATTAAAACAACACATCTTTTTCTTTTTCTATGCTACATAAAAGCTCATATGAAAAGCTTTCTGCAGCTCACAGTAAAGGTCCTGGTTCAATGTTAAGAAGAGGCTGTGAATGGAGACAAAAGGCATCCTGACATGCTTTCAAAAGGTGGTTCCTGGTAATGATGCTCAGCTTTTGTGACCTGCATTCATTTAAAATAAATAAATAAATAATCATGTTCCAGCTCTGAAAGGTTGCTGCTCTTCAGAGAGCAGTTTATTACCTGCTCAGTGAGGCTGAAGTCCCCATGAAGGCAGTTAGCCATGTCCCTGCATTTCATCCACACTCGAGGCATCAGGAGGAAATCCCATAAAGCCCCACAGGCCTTACGGGAACGAGCTGGGAATTAGCTGCTAGCTGCTAAATTAACTCTCCACACGCGCTGCTCGTAACTGAAGGGTGCAGCAGAGGCCACAAAAGGTCAAAGGGCTCAACCTTTATGTTTGTAGTGCCTCACACATCAATTCCCAGCAAAAAAACCATGTAGCATAAGACAGGCTCAGTATGTACGGCATCTATTGTTGGTTTGATACGTGACCTCATTGCTCTCCATGTTGTCCCACTTCTGTGCTTAGGTCACTCATTTACACTGAGGAAAAAGGAACAGTTAGCATGGTTCTGTAATGGGTTGCTAATACTGGGGCTTCACCTTTAGCAATGCTAACATTTTTGGGTGAAATATTTTTTTTACTGTGGGAAATCTTTGGGTTCCTCCTCACGCAGCAACAACCATGAAGAAAACTGTAGGCTTAGCTGGTGATTGTCTCTTGATTTTTCCTATGAGGACCTGCTAAAGGCATCTGCCAACTTTCTTCCTTGAAATGAAATTCTTGACCAATATTCATATCATTTTTTCCAGTAGTTCCTCCACAGACAGCCAGACAAAGCCTCAGGTTGGGTGGAATAAGACCTCGCTCAGCTTGAATGTTAGCTAACTAACTATCTAGCTAAACTGTTGGTGAGGGAACTTGGTTGGTTAGACACTGTAAACTAGCATTAAAGATAAATGTGGCCTCACTACCCTGATAGCAAGAGGATAGTGGACCACTGTTGGCACGCTATTGGCAAAGCTGGTGATCCACTGGCGTTTTGCTTAGCGTTTTCTGGGCGGCCCACCGGCGGTTAAGACAAAATTCCACTTATCATCACTCATTTTCCACTCACAGTATTGTTTACTGATTTTTCCTTCCTTCCTTTCTTTAGTTATATTTTGCTATTTTAGTAAATAATTTTAATCTAGCAGAGTCAGTAACAACATTTACTAAAATCATTTCATATCAGGCCTAGTCATTATTTTTTTCTCTCAGTTGTTTGTAACATTTGTTAAGTTTGTTTTCTAAAATAAAAGCCTCTGTGCATTTAAAATCTGTTTCAGTTAAAGTTTGTACGCAGGACAGTAATCTGGGTGGTCCATGGGTGGACCAGCAGTGGAAAACAGTCATTTTGAATTGTAAATTACTTTATGTAATTATGTAACTACAGCATAACTTCTCTGAAACAATTTATTTGTGCTAACAAACTTCTGTTCAATGGTAATTTAAGACACCTCACCAGTACTTTAGCTAGCTAGTTAGATCCCTGCTAAAAACTATAGCACAGACCAGTATGCATTCCATGCTGGTCTAACCTGGTTTATGCTGGTCTGGCGCACACCAGCATCCAGAACACTACACATACTGGTATAAGCTGTTTTTTCTAGCAAGGCTAACTAGAATAGCTCAGCAGATATATAGCTAACTTGTGCCCAAGCTGGGGTCTCTTCTGTCCAAGCTAAGGCAATGTCCAGACTGGGGCCTGATCTGCAGGGCTGAAGCTAGATCCCCAATGAAAAATCCTCCAATTGCCAGTAGCTAGTTTCACCTGGTTTAAGCTGGTCATTGATGGTCAAGGTGGTTAATAAGCTGGACATCCAGCTGGACTGGGTGAAAACATACCATATGCTGGTCAACAAGGCCTTATTCTTGATAATGCAGGTCAAACAGCTTTGTCAAGTTCGTCATGCTGGTAGACCAGCTAAACCATCAAACTCAAATCAAAACATACCCGTATCGTCGCTGTCCAAAGAAAAACAAGTATCTTCAAAATAGTAACTTTACAGAGAGAGGTCAAAAACATTCTTTACTTTCAATGTAAGTTAATGGAAAAATATTTTATTCTAAGCAATTTTGGAGCATTTATGTTGGTCCAATCATCATGAAATTTTCACACAATGTAAAGGACAACTGTTGAGCTCAAATGATGCAGAAAAGTAAAAATCGCAAAAAATGGAGATATGTGTTTTTCATTGGACAGTGACGATATGCTGGTCAACCAGCTAAGCTGATCTATCACCTTTTTGGCAGGAATATCACACAGTTTTCCTGTTAATTGATGCTGGTTGCCACCTTGGTTATGATTGAAGTGATGAAAGGTATATTTTGGAATTTTTTTCTGTTTCTCTTTTTGCCCTCAGGTTGCTTCCAGTCAACTCCTTCACGCTCACATTAGCTCACTCGCTCAGGAAACCCATGCTGTGCTCATCTGCCTGAGGAATAATGCATTAGCATGTTCAGAAAGTCAAACCTGTCCATCACTAGGTGTCCTATGGATGGGATTTAGGTTTGTGTCCAAGCTGTGTCATGTGTCACCATGACCGACCAACCTGAGGGCAGAATTTGTGACATTCTCACCTGAAAAGTTAAATTCATTTTTATATCTTTAAGACATTTCTGTTAAATATGCAGATGTATTAGCAAACAGTATTGTTTGAGTTGAGGTAATAGATCTGAAAAGTCAAGAAGTTGAAGAGAAAATAGACAAAAAAAAGAAAATTTGCACTAGGACATAGAAACTGGACAGAACAACAAATTTGGAAGAAAAAATATCCTGCAGATTTCTTAGAAAAACTGAAAGCTAGTTTCCTGAAAAAGACTCTTTCAAACTCTTTTTGATGGATGACACTTAATGTGCTTATTTTTAGTTTTTATGCCTCTCCTCTCAAGTAGTAATGCTACCACAGTTCTCTACTATTATTTCTCTTTGTAAAATGTTAATAACCCTAAGACTGAGCTTTAAAAGGTAGATGAGGCCTAGCTTTTTGAGTGGTGGTTGCAGCTAGCAAACACGCCCTTTATAATACTAGCCTAAGCATGCTATGGTCTATATTGCTAAGCTGGTCCATGATCTTATTGCTAACTCCCACATCACAGTCACTCCACTGTTGCTGTGCTAAATTACCAGCTAACAGCTGTGTGCAACTACTCAGAATAAAATGGGGAATAATGTTAACAAAGCTCTGGAGTCTTTTCCCCTCAGAGTATTTGCTGCAAACTGTATTTGATGTTTTCTAAACAGCGAAGAAAGCGCCTGAAACCAGATAGGTTCAATTCTGTTTTGGCCCACATTCACATATTGACAGCCGTTTGAGAAAACCTTGCCAAAGGAGCTTGTCCAAACACACAAATGCAATCAAGTCTAGAAAAAGCCGGCTAGCCCAGCTCGAGCATAAAAACTGTACAAGCATCTCTGAAGCTGCTAAGCAATCAGAAAACTGGAGATTCAGGCAAAATTTCAGATTACGATGCTGATTTTTGCTTGATATAAGTATTTACCACAGAAGGCTGCCCATGCTAACAAGTCTATATCACATCATAGCACTTTAGCATCACTGAGCAATCATGAGAGTGACATCAGAGTGCACTTTGTCTCTGGATGACTGCCATGTGAGCTTCATTAGGATATAAGAATGTTGTCCGAAGCCTTAGGCTGTGGGTTTCCAAGTGGTTTTATTCACCTGCATAGCCACCACTTGATAAAAGCTCACAATCACATTTGTGAAAGGAGATCCTGCCATAGCGGTGGTCAGTAGTGTCTGCCCAGCTAATGGTTACTCTGAGGAGAAGAGTCGCAGACTGCCGTGTCTCCAGAGAGAGGCTGGCCACTGTGATTATAGCTTAATGCCCCAAACATGCTACAGTGGCTGATATTAAGGCCACAGTGGGAGCCATTAGCATGATCATGTTTGCTAACTGCTAGCTGGCTCCTTATTCTGTATATCATTAGTAATGCTAATGTTTTTCAGTAAAGTGGTTCTTTTTATGTGAGAAACTTTTGGGTTATCATATTTGTCCAGCAGATGTGGACTGAGTGATGTGGATAGAGCTAACAACAAGTGAATGCTAGTACAGAGTCAGTTAGCATGTTCATGTTTGCATAATGCTAACTGGTCTCTGTGTTAATGAGCCTCTTTAGACCTTGCATTAACATTTTTCCTGCCTGGATTGTATCTGGATAAACTTTGGCCTGATTTTGTTCACACTTTTCACTAAAATGCGTAGCCAGTTTAACCAGATGAGATCTGACTGGACTTTTTTTTTGCATAAAACGTATATCTACAAATACGTCATTTCCATTTTACTTTTGTTTAATCTTTTCCCTGTTACTATAAGAGTGGATAAACTTGGCCTGGACACTTTCATCAGCTTTCAAATCCGTATCTTGCCACCTGAAGATGTTGTTTGAGTGATCCGATCGTAACCTGCTCACAATGTGTCCTGAGGGTGTTTAGACCTGCCTTTTCATGCAGTCAAGTGAAATCCGAACATGATCCAATTACTGAAAACACATAATAATGCATGGTGTGAACAGGCCCAATGTGACCTCATCATTGATTGAGTGATGTATTATTTTAATTTCTCTGTACTTAAATGGTTGAGATGTGAACAAAGTCATTCAGAGTGGTCTGATGTGAAATGCTCCACTCTAGAGAAACTTTAACATTTTTCACAACAGTGGTGATAGGAACCAGACGTCTGAAGAGTTTAATGCCTCTAAAAACTCCCTCAGAGAAAGTTATATGGTTACGAATGCATTGTGTAACACCTGAGACATAGTTTTGGGATAGGATTTTGTCCTAAAATGTTATTTTGAAGTCCATTCATGGTAGAATTCAGGCAAAATAGCATCCTTTTTTTTTCAAATTTATCGCTATTTTACCATCATCAACATTCCATATATAAACTCATGTAGGCGAAGGCTTGTGTTGGTTCACTGGTGGTTTAGGATAGTAAATAAAATGTCTATATTTGTGTTGTAGTCATGGTGACTCCTGTTTCCTATCACCACCACTGTAAAGAAATCTGAGTCTCTGCAATCAACCATTTCACACCAAACCACTCTGAATGGTTTACATCTCAATGACTTAATAATGCACATCCATGCAGAGTTTGCTAGCACTACAGAGAAAACTTTGGGTTATTCTTTTCGAGCAGCAAATGTAGTCAGCAATGTGGAGACAATCTAGTACAGCAACCTCATGAGATTTGGCAAGTGAGGAAAGGTGTAGGTCTGCGTGCTGTGACTCTGAGGGGATCTGGTAAAGGCATAGACTCTGTTACCACGTCTGAAAGCCCCTAAGCACATTCTATCGTCAGCTATTGAATCAGTGGCATACGGCACCCACGCTGTTTCGTTAGTGCTAGCACGCTAGGTTCCGCAGCTTGTATAACTGTGTAACAGCTGTGTACATGATAACAACTGATACCACTAAAAGAATCAGAACTGTTTAATGTGGAAAACTAGCTTTCAATAGAGCCCAAGTTTTTTGTTTGTATGTGTATTAGCAGCAGGCAATGCGGTGCGTGTCCATCTACGTTAGTGGCCTGCTCTCTCACTAGCTAATCCACCGGACAGCTCCTACCTCAGGCTAGCCCCCATCTGCCCAGTCGGACCAGGGTAATCTACCTGCACTGCTGTCAGTCAGCTTATACGCCTGTCATACCTATAATGCCAATAAACCTGTCAGTCAATCTGATGCTAACCAGTAAAAAGCCCAGAGCTTTGCTGAATGGAGAGTACCACTGCCTGATCACACTGACCAGCATGCTCGTCTCCTTTCTTTCTCTCATCCCTTCCTCTGTATCTTATCTACTTCTTTGAGAGAAAGAGTTTTGCCATTTTTTGCTGCTCTGAAGTAAAATAAGCCATTTTATAAAAATCCTTTGGAATTACCTTCCAATGAGCTTAAGACAAGCAGTTTAACAAGGTTTTAGCTCTAGTCCTAATCCATTAAACCTTGATCCAGCTCATTGCTGCCTTCAGAAGTCCCTGATTACCTAAGAAATTTGGATTAACAGCCACTACAGTAGTACTTCAAAAGGCCTACCACAGTGAACAGTCTTAACCATTACTTTGTTTGTTATAGAGCTCCTACAGAACTAGGTTTAAACAGTAACAATCATAAGAATCTATCAGTTTTCTTTGATGAAGTTCATTTTTATATCCTTAAGGTTGATTGTGCTAGTATACAGTATGAGACAGTCGCCACCTAGCGGACATCAACGAATCTGCAGTGTGTAGTGTAAATATGAGATCATTTTTTTCATCCTGCAGCTTTTGTTAGGTTACATTATGAAGGCACGATTTATGTAAGATGCAAACCAGCTCCACCTGTCATAAAGCATTAATCTTTACTGCAACTTTCCCAGTTGAAAAATTCCATGCTAGTCTTAGCTGGTTTATGCTGGCCTGATGCTCGTCTACTGGTCACCCAGCATGGTCATGCTGGTTGAAAAGCACACCAGCATCCAAAACACAACATATGCTGGTTTTGGTGGTGACCAGCTATGAAAATCATTGTCATTTTGGTGTGAAATGGTTGATTGTAGAGACATCGTTACAGTGGTGGTGATAGGAACCAGGGGTCACCATGACTACAACACAAATATAGCCATTTTATTTACTATCCTAAACCACCAGTGCACCTACACGTGTCTTCTGAGTTTATATATGTAATGTTGATAATGGTAAAATAGTGATGAATCTGAAAATATTAAGTTTTCTTTTGGAACTATTTTGCCTCACAACAATGTCTCAGATATCAGACAGTGTATTCATAACCATTTCATGTGGACGTCTGGTTCCTATCACCACCACTATGAACAATTCTGACTCTGTAAGTTTCTCTAGAAACAGAGCATTTCACACCAAACCACCCTAAATGACTCTGTTTACATCTTAGCCATTGACTTGTGCAGACATTTTGAAAAATGGGTGGAGTTCACCTTTAAATAGAAGCTGCTCAATCCAGTTTATTACACACAGAACATAGAAATAAAATGGTACTGTGGAAAACCTCATGGTTAGGCCTAATATCAGCGAAGTACAAATCAAGCAAAATCACACTTAAAAACATGGAGCTCAGTAAATGGAGTAGTTATCTATAATTATAGATTATATACTATATATTATAGATAATTATCATGTACTTTGGGGAACCAGAAACAGAAATAAACTCAGATTCACAGTTGTAATTCTCCTTCTTATCACAAGGTGGAGCACTGGGCAAAGCTATAGGACTAACTCTGGAATAAAGTACCATTTACAGCATTTCTGTCTGTTCATGCCATATAATGTGTTGTGTGTAGACATGCAACAGTTCACAAAATTAAAAATTTGATCCACTGTGGTGTCTCGATTTGACATTTTTCAATATTTTTCAATAAAAAACTGTGTGTGCAAAAATGCTTAATGTTAAACTTTTAAATGTTTCCTTTTTTGGTTTATTAGAACATTCAACATTGTAAATGTACAATATTTAAAAGAAAAGCTGTGAGATTCATTGTGTTCTTGTGTAATGCTATAGTCACAAGATAATGCTAGCCCCAAGCTAACACACCAGCCACAAGCTAACATGCTAGTTATGATACATTGATATGATACGATACGGCACGCTACTTGATACAATATGATACTTTGCATTGTTACATCCCTAATTATGTAACAACATGACACTGTACTGTTACATTCCTAATTGCATAATGCAAAAAGATAAAGTCATTGTTTAGCCCTTAGCTAACACACTAATCATAAACAAACATGCTCACGATACAACTATACAAGCATTATGTAGATATTTAATACAATATGCTGCTAAACAATTTGACAGAAAATACAGTATGCGTTGCATTGAAGTCATGAAATATGAAAAACTAAGAAATAAATCCATTCAGCCCCAAACCAACATACTAGCAAAGAAACACTGCTTACATTGCTAACCTTATTGTACAGTTCAATGCTGTAAAACTCAATAACAATTCAAAAATAATTGAGTAATACTTCAGTAATATTTGAATTGTAACTGTATTGTTACATATATAATAATCTGAGAAATAAAGGCATTATTTAGGCCCAAACTACACAAGTCACAGGTAAACATGCTACGTTACAATATGCGTTATATTGCTATACAATATAATGTGTTGTACAATTCAATACAACACAATATGTTGTATTTTTGCACCCTTAGTTATGTAATATGAAAAGCTAAGAAATGAAGATATTATTTAGCCCCAAGCTAACAAACAAGCTACAAGCTAACATGGCAGTCATAATACAGCAATAAAATAAAATATGCTGCATCACATTATGTTCTTATTGTATCATAGTATTGCTATGCGGCTAGTTTGATGCTTTACAGTTCAAAAATAACATCCCTACTTATGTAATACTAAAATAATGAGGAAAAAAAGACATTTAGCCTCAGGTTAACAGACTAGTCACCCAACATGCTAGTCATGAAACAAAGGTACGATACACTGTGAAACAATTCAGTACAGTACAGTGTATTGTTACATCTCTAGTTATGTGATTTGAAAAGCTAAGAAATAAAGACAGTACTTAGCCTAAAGCTAACATACCAGCCACAAGCTAACATGCCAGTCATAAGATACGCTGTGTTACACTGTCGTATTGCTGGGCTGCTAGTTAGATGCTAATTCAATAATAATGCACCAATATGAGATGCTGTATTGTTCCATCTCCGCTTATGTAATATGAAAATCAGAGAAGTAAAGACATTATTTAGGCCGGACACTTTCATTATGTTTTCATTGGTATTGTTTTTTTCATATAGCCTGGTTAGGCTTGCTAATAATGCTAATGCTGTCATCATGTGGTTCTTCTCTTCAGCGCCGTGAAGTCGCTATCTCAGTGAAATTCGATTATGTGAATTTCATTTCACTGGTGGCCTTTTCCACTGAGGAGCACACTCCTAATCAGCCCTGTATGGTTGCCTGGCAACACGTCTGATTACTGCAGCCTCGTTTTGGATTCGCAGCCAAAATCTCCGCATCCAGTTTCAGCAGATCTCCTCTGATCCTCACAAGTCAACAGAACACCAACAAACTACTTGACATTCACAGTGTTTCAGTTTTTAAAAGGGTAATTAATGTAGCTATTAACAGTGTTACTCACTAGGCAACCCAAGGCCAACTTGGGAACTAGTAAACTAGATCTGGTAACAAACTATTGAGTTTAGTCAGATCGGATCAAGCCGAGAACTTAAAGTTTAGTTTTCAAAGTACAGTTTTCTCCAGCCATAAAAATTTGCACTGGCTACTTGGGCCACCAAGACAATGAATCTTTTGGCCAAAGAAAAGAATTTGTGGATGCAATAATATAAAATGTTAACTGTACATGTAGTGTTTTTCCAACTAACAAGCAGCCATCAGTACTAAGAAACAGTCTGGTTTTGCTTTACATTATTAGAACATTGTCGTTACGGTTCTCCCTGCTGTCGGACCAGTTGGCCCCCCATACTGAGACCTGACAACTTTCGATTAGGGATCAGCAAGACCACTAAATTCTCTTTTCAATCTGATATGAAGTAACACCGAAGTAAATGTTCTGATTCCAAATGTTCTAGCCCAGTGATGTGAGGGTTCCAGGCCAGTGATGCAAGGGTTTCAGTCCAGCAATATGAGGGATTGCACTCCAGTGATGTGAGGGGTTCTACTTCAGTGATGTGTGGGTTCCACTCCAGTGATGTGAGGGGTTCCACTAAAGTGATGTTAGTGTTCCACTATAGTGATGTTAGTGTTCCACTAAAGTGATGTAAGGGTTCCACTCCAGCTCTATGAGTGTTCCCCTCCAGTGGTGTCAGGATTCCAGTCCAGTGATGTGAGGGTTCCACCCCAGTAATGTGAGGGTTTCACTCCAGTGATGTGAGGGTTCTGTCTCAGTGGCAGAACAGTAGTTGCTGTCAAAACCTTCTTTAGCTTTTATAAGCATATGTATGATGTTTGCACAACAATTCCTGTGTAAATTGACATGTCACGGATTGAAGTGGCACATCCTGGAAGATTCATCAGAGAGAAAAACAGAAACCTTTTAACAGCAATTAACAAACAAGGGGAGTTTTTATTTCACAGGGGTGAATATTGTTACATGAAATACAACATATCTAAATGTAATTATGTTATATACTTAGTATGTACTCACCTTTTCCTGGATAGGTCTTCAACAAGAAATACAACAAGTAAATGAAACAACATGTACAATATATATAACTAAACCAGGAAGCATGTATGCCCATTTGGGAGTATTTATACATAGGTTTATATGTACAGATCTGATGTTCATGTGGATACAAATATTAAAATGCGTTTAAATGTCAATGAATCCTTGCAGAACGAGTTAAAGGTAAGAAAGACTATTCTGCAAAGATAATACATTTTCATGTATGTAGTTGTCTACATCACCACCTAAATACTTTATAAATACTTTACTTTTATATATGTATATATATGTGTTAAAATTATTTAATATTTGAATGCAAACACATAACATAGTATTATAATTGTACTTGGATGTATTCAACCATGTATCAGATGTACATGAATGACCCATATATTATGCAAATATTACCCTCCTATCAGGCATAGGCTATATGTATGATCGATATATTATGCATATGTTCAATGTTTGAAATTTACACAGCTGTACACAATTTACATGAATGTATATTTTAAATTCTATAAAGTCTAAAAAATAAGTTTTCTTTGGTGACTATTTTATCTGCATGTATTTCTTTGCAAAACAAAGTTTCAGGCACTGTATTCATAACTGAATCAACAAAGAAGATCCTTACTTTCTGGGACGTCTGGTTCCTATCACCACCACTGTGAACAATTCAGACTCGGCATGTTTCACTAGAACGCAGCATGTCAGGAGAAAATCTGAATTACTTTGTTTACATTCAAAGCATTTCATTTTGCAGAAAGTTTGAATAATCAGTAGAATTCTCCTTTAATCCGTAATGTAGTGGTGTGTGTCTCTTTAAAAGGCGTGGCCGGCCCGAGAGGGGCGGGGTATGGAGATGAAGGGGCGGTGCTGCGAGAGTCTGCTGTTCCATCCGCTCAGTGTTCAGTCGCGCGGAGAGGAGAGGAGGCGCAGCCATGGCAACGACAGGTGAGAAACAACCGAGAAAACAAAGAAAAACACCGGTAGACTAATAAATGGAGCGTTTAAGGTCGATTCGGAGTCGTAATCGAGTCGATTAATCCCGGTTTAACTCCTCCGTTTCCTCCGCAGAGGCAGAAACCCGCCAGAAGCTGGTGAGGAACGTGAAGAAGGAGGTGGGTGCTGCTTTTTCTCTACGAGGGGAATAAAGGAGCACAAAGTAAACATTTCTGTGGGAAAATAATCGAGCAGGTCGGCTGAGCTCGGTGGAGGAATAATCGAACAGGAGTAAACATTTCTACACGAACAGTAATTGAGCGCGACTGAGCAGCGCCTCAGGAGAACAGCTCGACCAGAAGTGCACGTTTCTGTTGGAAAATAGTCGAAACAGTCACTTTCGAGCACTTTTACTTATAGAATAAATGAAGTTTGTAAAGATTTTTACAGGAAAATAATCGAACATAATGAAAACGTATGTAAACAAACGCTCCTGTATGAAATAATCGAGTACGAGCAGGCACTTTTACAAACACTCTTAGAAAAGATGGGTCTTCAGGGGGTCTTTAGTGAAGGGAATGGGTCTGCTTAGTTCTGTATAGAACCTTTACCTGCTGAAATTAAATGGTTCTTTGGAAAGAGAATGTGTTCTATATAGAGCCTTTTTGAAAATGGTTCTACATAACACCAAAAGGGTTCTGCTATTGGAACAGTGTCAAGCTTGTAACAACAGGAGAACATATTTGGGTGCTATATAGAAGGATTTTTGCAAAGGTTCTGTGTAGGACCATATACAATACATTGTCCAGCACTCTGAAGGACCATTTCACCAAAAAAGAACCATTTAAGCATGAAATGGTTCTATGTAGAACTCATGGTGCTAAACAGAACCATACCCTTTACCAAAGAACCATTTTTTAAGAGTGTGGTTCTATATAGAATTCATGGTTTTATATAGAACCATTCCCTTAATTAAATAACCCTTGAAGAACCATTTCTTTTGAGAGTGTGTTTCTATGTAGAACTCGTGATTTTATATAGAACCATTCCCTTTACTAAAGAACCCTTGAAGAATCATCTTTTTTAAGAGTGTGGTTCTAAATAGAACCAGTCCCTTTACTAAAGAACCTTAAACAAACCTTTTTTTTTAAAGTGTGGGTCTATATAGATCTCATACTTCTATATAGAACCATTCCTTTTACTAAAGAACCATTTTTTTAAGAGTGTGTTTGTATGTAGAACTTGTGATTTATATATAGATTTATATACAGAACCATTCCCTTTACTAAAGAACCCTTGAAGAACCATTTTTTTTAAGAGTCTGGTTCTATATAGATCTCATACTTCTATATAGAACCATTCCCTTTACTAAAGAACCATTGAAGAACCATTTTTTTAAGAGTGTGGTTCTATGTAGAACTTGTGATTTTATATAGAACCATTCCCTTTACTAAAGAACCCTTGAAGAACAATCTTTATTAAGACTGTAGGTTAACTGTATTAAAGTAAAGCATACAAAATAATTGAAAACAAGTAAACATATAAAAACATGAAAACAAGTAAACAGGGCGATGAAGTAAACATGTCTACATGGAAAATAACCAAAGACGAGTGAACAGGAGCAGCTCGCCTATCCTGTGAGCACTGGGCAGGTCAGTGGGCTCTCTGAGCGAAGGCAGGTCAGTGGGACTCTCTGGGCGAAGGCAGGTCAGTCGGCTCTCTGAGCGAAGGCAGGTCAGTGGGCTCTCTGGGCGAAGGCAGGTCAGTCGGCTCTCTGGGCGAAGCGCACGTTTTATTATTCTCAGAATGGAGATAAGAGGAAGGTGTGAAACTGTGATTTCAGTCTGAACTGTTCCAGTTCTACCTTGTCCTCTTTTATTGGCCTTCCTTTCTCAGTGTGCCGTAACACTTTGACCCCCACCCGATCCTGAAAGGTCTTTTAAGGCTGGGGCCCGGTTTAATCAACGCCTTGTCTGGCGCTGTCCAGTTTTTTTATGGACTTTTATGGTGCAGAAGAAAGACAGCATGATTTGTTGGATGCTGAAGGGCTTCCCTGGTCTTTTATGGCCGTCATTACGTTTCACCCAACAGGCCGACGGCAGAGCGCGTAATATAACGGGGACGCCACCTTTCGTTTTCAAGCACCGAGTAACAAAATGGGTTAAATTACGATCAATCATAGTAACGTCTTATTAGTTCATGCCTCCAGCTGGACCTCTACTGCGGAGTATTGACACAGTTCTCATATTTCAGCAGCTGTGTCCCGCCTGCTGGCTTGGCTCGAGCGTGGTGTGATTAACCTGCTGTGTTGTGGGTGTATGTGTGCACTGTCTTTTTGAGAGATCAATTGTCTAAACAGCGGAAAAACATGGACGTTTTGACATTGTAGCCGACACTTGAGAAAAAGGGTTCCATTTTGGTTGTTTTTCACTGCAGAAAGAGCAAGAACTCACTCAAACAGGAAACAATGGTCCTAGATAGCAAGCATATGGTGGTCCGCTGACTTGATATGGTTGGCACCCTGCTGACTGTATGCCACTAGTGGTCCAGCCTCGGACCACCCAGTTTATTGTCATGCACACGAGGTCTAGTTTTTAATCTCCTCCAACAGATTTTAAATGCATGTAACCTTAGAATTTGGAAAGAGACAGATATTACAAACTACTGAGAGAAAACACTTACAAAACCTGATATAAAGTGATTTTGCTGAAAATGTTGGTGCTGACACTGTGCTGGATTGGTTACAACTGTATGGCTGGCTTTGTTTATGATATTGCTATTAAAATAAGTTATTAAATTAATTTACAGAGGATAATAAAAGAAAGATATATGTAAAAATATATAAACTGTGAGCACAATGAACACAATGAGCGCTGGCATTGTGTCTAATACTCTGCTTAACCATCAGTGGGACGGCAGGAAAATACTGAGCAAAAAGCCAGTGGGCCACCAGCTTAGCCACCAGCGGGCCAACAGTGACCGGATGTCCTCTTGCTTATCTGCGGTTCTAGTTCTGGATTCTTTTCCTACCTGTCTCAAAAACTGTCTTTTTAGTTCTATATTTTTATATAAGTTTTTTTAGTTATATATTTATATATTTACACATGACACTTCTAACGTGTCTGTTTTGGCTGAATGTTAATTAGCCATCTTGCTTGCTAGTTAGCATAACAGTATTTACAGTGAGCTGATACAATAGTGGTTGGTGACTTTATATTCATGTGGAAGGGTAAAGAATTTGGTAAATTCTTAGCTGCAAGTGTTAGCAAAGACAGAGAAAAACACCGTAGAGTACCTTTAGATCCTGTTGGTAGCCATCTTAAGCACCAAAAACCATAAAATTGAACTTTAAGTACTGAAAAAGTACAATTTGTTAGCACTTTGCGAGGTAAAAAAAAATCAAAAATCAAATTTACACTATTTCCTCCTTATCCCAAATGTTGTAAACCAAAATGTCTGGAAAAAAGGACAGCACTGACAGAATTCAGGCTTCAGAATGGCTGCTACTACTATTTTAGCTATGCTAACATACGTTTGTATATTTTTATAGATAGGAGTGTGTCATACAGCATCAGAAACCACAAAAGCAAGTATTATTAGATTACTGAACAACCTCACATGGCTTGAGTCAAGTGTGTGATGATTTAGATGATGTGCTGTTAATGCTGTGCTAATTGCATGGCTAATTTCTCTATTTGCTAGCTACATTAGCCACATAGCTCCAGTGTGAAAGCTAAAGAAGCAAACTTTAGACACTGAACATGTCTTGGCTGATCGATTTCATTTGAAGAAAGATGGAAAACTGTAAATCTGATTTTTCAGAAGGGTTAGGCTTAGCTGTCACTAGTCTTAACTCTGTCTATCTACAAGAGGAATGCATTTCAGAGGAAAACTCCCAGAAAGACATTAATATAGGAGTATAGTAGTGTGTGTGTGAGACAGATTGAGTGTGAGTCTATTATCTAAGGGGTCTGAGTCATCTGGCTTGTGTACGTGGCATTTGAAAATGCATATGCAGGCCTCAGAGATCCTCAGAGCTACACGATAAACAGAAACGTCATTAGTGCTAATTTTACAGCTGCGGTGCCCAGTTTAAACACTGATATCTGAAGTGAATGTGATAAATAGTTCAGTCAGACAGTAAATAGCACACTGGCTTTTTGAAAATTCATGGTAACGCGTACTGTGAGTTTAATCGTGCGTGTGGCAAAGTGCCTTCAGCGATTCATTCATGTTCCTGAAGCGTGGCATCGGTAAGTGCACTGAATGGAGTGTGCAAGCTTGGAAATGTCACTGGCTGATGAAGAGAGATCATCTCTCTCTCACCCCCATCCTTCCCCCTTTCTCTCTGTCACTCTCACACCACACGCTCCATGGAGATGTCTGATGGTTTTTCATCTTCAGTTCATTATGAATTCTGTGCATTATCTTATCTTGGCTCTTATGTTTGCAAAAATGGGATGGTGTCCCTTTGGATGGTGTCCCATTTTAAGCACTTGCATTATTACTTCTCTAAGACTCTGTGCTGCGTTAAAAAGCCTCGCTGCTTTTTCCAGCAATGACTCATTGGTCCCTGTGGACCACCACACTGCGAGAGGGTAGACCTCCATTCCAATCCACACTTCCCCTAACTTCAATTTGCAGGTGCCAACGTTTCCCTGACATATAGCAGCGCTATGATAGAGTTTTACTGGCAATTTCAAGAAAGTAATTTTTCTCGAGGTGAATGAAATATTCACATGATGGGATTGGATTTACGACCTTTGCCGTGTGGTGCTTGCAACCGATCAGCCTCCCTGCCTACAGTCACATGGCTTCAAGTCTATGGCTGGAGGTAGTACTGATTGCTGGGCTGGTTGGGACTATGTTTCCCACAGTTGCGTGCCCTGGTGAGAATCCCTCCTGGCTTTTTTGGTCCACTTCATGAGCAGTGCAGGTGAAGAATAGTGCAGGTCTGGCCATTGAACCCTTATTCCATGCACAATGAAATAGTAAATGATAAAACGATCCCTGCAAGCAAAGTATACTGTACTGTATTGTAGTCATCAGCATTGAATACAGTGTCCATTGTCATAACCCACAATACTATATAAAGTCAACCTGAAATCAAAATTGATTTTTCTTTACCTGATTAGTTCATGACCCTGGTCATATTGAGCACAATTCATCAAATCATCTGGGGTGATACTTTTGTAAAGCATACATTTCTATCAAAATATTATAGAATGACATTGAAGACAAAATAGATCTTCCATCAAAACGTCTTTTGAATTTTGACAACATCACTGTGCACCAGCAGGTGGGGCAAAATTTACACTTAGGGCAGACGCTCTTATCCAGGACAACTTTTTGATCATTTTATACAGGTAGGTGAAGGTAGTGTTAGGAGTCTTGCCCAAGGACTCTGATTGGTATAGTATAGGGTGCTGGCCTAGGTGGGGGATTAAACCCTACTCTACAGCGTAGAAGGCTAAGGCGTTACTCACTAAACTATACCAACTGTAAATAACATCAACCAGTATGTTGTGTAACCGAAGGAAAATGCATTATTTCCTTATGTTAACAAATAAATTTGCGCCACTTGACACAGGTGTTGAAACCTGTGGGGTTGGCCTTTATAAAACATTTATGTAGGTTGTTCTGAAAAGCTTATGTAGGTGTCATATAGCTTTACGAATAGTGTAACCAAATGTTTTGGTTATTAATAAATAAGTGTTGTTAACTGTTATTTCATTGTCACAGTTAGTTACTGGCACCTGGACCTCTCTGGCTTGCTTGCTAGTATAGTGAATGAGGCCTTGTAGCAGAATCATCATCACCTGCATCACCTGAATAACCAGGCCAACTCCAATGAACACTACGGTCATGAGAGTCGCCAGTAAATGTGGTTTTAGCATAATTTTGCATCAACAGTGAAGCAAAGAATAATCTTTACCTTAATACCTTTTCAAAGTAGCCATAAAATGCAACCCCTGTGAATTTGTATGTGAACAAGTAAATCAACATTTATAAGTGTTTTATTTGTGTTTAAATGCTGTTTGTTATTGTGGCAGTTGTGTGATTTTTTTCACAGTTGGGGAATCCTTGCTTCTTTCACCCCCCATTGCTCTCTAGCAGCTCAACATAGTCACAACATTTTAGCAGAGAACCGATGGTGTCCTGGTTAATCTGATAACAGAATTTCCATAATGCTGGTTGAATGGAACCTGGAAATTGAGACTGAAAGCTCGCTGCTGTTGCCTTAGATATTGAACTAATCCAGCAGAGGAATACAAGTTTTAAAGGATCACCGGGTACATGACTAACTCAGTCTGAGGCCTGAGAACTCTAATCTGTTTAATGTTAATTTGCTTCATAGGTGTTGATCTTACCATCATGCCTCTCAAAAAGCTGTAAGCAGCCTTTCCAGTGAAAATGTATTTTGGATTCTAATCATGTTTATGGTGGAACTACCCACAGTCTGGCGGCCTAGACGGGCTTGGCTGAAACTGTGAATACTTGCCTGTTGGCCAGGTTCCCCTACCAGCTACAAGCTGAGAAAAATTACACATAAAACCCCAGCGGACTGGACTGAAACACATAGAAAATCTGTGTTCTCCTGCTCAGGCTCCCTTTCTCTTTCTGCTTCTAAGAGTCCGATTGACTGATCTGTCTCCTGCAGGGTTTGATTACAGCGTCTGTGGCTTGAATCGCTAGGCTAAGTTGCCTGTGGCTATTTACACAGACCGCAAACCTGCCTGTCGATCATTCCCACCCTTCTTCTCGCTCTCACACTTACTCACACATGCACACACCTGTATTGACACAGGGTCAGAGGCATGCGCAGAAAGCCGTGTCAAACACTAGCTCGCCGCTGGTTGTTTATCTTTGCCTTTTCTCCCAGATGGCTGAGGCTTTGGCAAGGTCTTATCAGCGTATCCATGCAGAACTTCTCAGCATCTCAGACACCACTGAATGCCCTCCTTTCACTAATACCCATGATGTGAAGAGGGAATACAGTGCCTTTCCCCTGATCAGTTGCGCATTTCACTCCCAGATTCCCAAAAGCATTGAGCAGTTTCTGTAGATATTCAAATTCTGTATGTACTCAACTACCCGCACACACAGGGCTGCTTTTCCAATGGAAATATTAATAAGTCTCCTTTTGACAGTCTAATTACACTGCCGCTGGGGATTTGCTCCATTGAAAATCCTTTGTAGTCTAAGACTCAGCTTCATCTGTCTGGAAAACCGGCCTCCAATGCTTAATTAAAGTTTGATAAAGACATAGTAATTGCTGTGTCCAATTTGGAAAAGTATACCCACATGGGGCTCTCTCAACTGCTCAACCGCCCAAGACATTGAGTGTATAAAACATGGAACTGATTACTTACTATAGTCAAGATTTGCTTGATTAAAATGGAGTACTTCAATAAAAAGTTAATCAGTTGAAGTTTACATTCTTAAAAAATCTGTTTAATGATTAGTGTTCAGTTTAAACGATTAACAGGATGACCAGTAGTTATCATAAAGTTTAGCAGATTCTCTACAACGGGGGCCAATAGCACTCAACACTTTTGCGATCATTACTGAAAGGGAGGAAACCCACACCAGCAGGATCTCATGAATGCATAAAGGCACATAATGAAGGGTTCTTTTGCAAGGGTCCTCTCCCTTGCATTCTCCTGTCATTTGCACCTAAATAACTGTATAGAATAGTCAGTCTGCTCTGAAGCACTTGGCTGCCCACTGTAGCTCACTTCCTATGCATGACTGACACAGTGAGATGATAGTGAAAGCAGCCACTGAGGTCTGACCCTGGGGCTCCTCAGCCTTTTATTTAATCTAATATATCCATTGGTTTTACTTGTACTGTGTTCATTTAAGTCTAGTTCACATCTTGGTGGGTTTCACATGAGAACTTGCTTTTTATGCATTGAGGATGTTACCGTATTGATCTTTGCCTTGGTCTGTGTAGGGCTTATGAAGTTACAGCGTGGTTCTCATGGTCCTTTTAATTATGTTCAGCAAATGTTTTTTTTCCTTATACAGGCATAATTACATGAGCGCCATGCCGCTGATAAGATTTTCTCAGCTTCATTTCCTACCTTGCCAGCAGTCAAACAAGATAACACGCTTATGCTGTTGCTCTGGATTGAGACAAATGTCTCTGAAACAAACCTTGTCTCATTCTTCCTGCTTTGATTCTATGCTGTCTTAACTTATATACTGTTTTAGTATTAAATGATTTAATGAAAATCTCTCATGAAAATCTTATATTAAATAACATAATACTGAGTAACTCAACATCTTTTGGTAATAAACTATTATCACTCTTGTTTTGAAAACTGTGACTGCAAACATGTGTATCCTGCTGGTGTAGGTTTCTTCTCGATAAATGCTGCAGAGATACTGCAGACTGCTAAATATGCACAAGTAAGTGAGATCTTAACCCATGTTTATGTGCTTTGCATATACAAAGAACAAGGACATTTCTATCATTACCCCGAATTGGCTCTGTGGGAAATCATAAAGTATTATACTTTAATATTTTTACAACTGATCCGAATTATCAGGACACTTCAGCTGTTCGGAAAGTGCTGAGAATTTGCCTTAGACTATCTCTGGTACTCTGGGAAACCTGGGGAACCTGGAGCAGGGTGAGTGGGGAATTTGCTCCACTGTAGGCTTATTAATGCCCTTCAATAACCTACTGTTTAACAGTAATAGAGTATAAACGTTACATGTACACATTTCTTAATATTATTTAGCAAGCTGTTTAAAGTTAAAATAGTCTTTCTATTTTTGTATTAGTTCTCTTTTCCAACACTTTTGAAGCATTTTCTTCAGATTACCTGACAATGGCCAGTACCCAATTACACTATCCTTTCACCCAGGTTTAAATCTCACTAATGCCTCAGTGATAATATCCACGAAAAGTAGAACAACTATTTACACACCCTCTCTTTTTCTCTCCACCGTTTCATTAGCCTGTGACAATTGTTTGGCAGACAGTCGCCTGCCAATGTCTTAGAAACATCTTCCATCTTGCAAGATGCTGTTGTGGTGTGTTGATTTAGCACCCAGACTTTCTGCCAGACGGCCACGAATGTCGACCATTTGCAAGATGCCTCATCAATCGTCATGCGCCTCCTTTCATTTGAGCATTGCTTCTTTTTTGGATAGATGTTCGTGATCCGAGAGAGAAAAGGTTTTACACATGCACCTGCAACTCTTTTTGGGACCGGTTAATTCTTTCAAAAAGTGATTGCGACGGTATCACAAGAAGCTTCACTGAATCTTAACACAGTGTTCTGCAACCATTACCTATAAAACCAGCTGTTGCCGAGGCTGTTGCATAATTGCGCCATAATGGCTGAAATTTCCAGATGCAAGTTAAACCTGGTCTTACGCTGAAAGGGCTTTCAAATGCTCATTGACAGTATAATTTAGTCCATTACTGCATTCGGTCTGGAAAGCAAGGTCATTTACCTTCGGAACACTGCGTACTTTTGTACGATATTGCCTCAGTGTTTCTATTTTCTGGCTGGGATGTCAGTCCAGTCCAAGGCTGTCTGAGATTTTTTCATCGAAGAGGCAGAATTAAAAATGTAACAATTGCTACATCTCTTGGAAACATGTTTACTTGCCTTCTGTGGTCTCGATAGTGAGATTATTTCAAGACTTATTTGAGGACTGAGAAAACCCCCTCAAAACCCCCTACTTTTGAAAAACTACAAGCACTTTGGTAGATAGATGATGATAGAAGAGGACGAGCTGTTCACGTTTTTTTTTCCCAGTAGCTACCCAATGCAGAAGGAAGACAGATAGCTAATGTTACTGTTACTGCTAGAAAGCTAAATATGATGCCTCTACATCAGTGTGTTTGTTTATTGCTGTGGGGAGGATTCCCAATGGCTGTTTGGTGTATCTGTGCAATGCATGCTGGGTTTTGTAGTGAGAAAACATTCATGGACGAAAACACAAAAATAATACAATTTTGTCAAATTTCAAATTCTTTCAAACCAATATGGCCGAGGGATTCCCTGCTGTGCTACAGAATATTATGTAACAAATAACATATGAAATGGTAGACCTGAATGCCTCTTTAATGCGGATCAGTGGCAGGGGTAAAAATGGGCTGGAAAGCACTGGAACACTTTAGTTTCAACGGAGCCGTGCTGGTGACATCCGGTATTTAATAAAAATAACGCATGTAAAAAACAATGTAACCGAAAGAGCACTGGACATTCTTGACCATCTAGCTCAGTAGATCACCTCACATATGGGCAAGATAGTAGTATTTTTGTCAAAGTAGTGGTGCCCTAGAACTAACTTCTTAGTCTCTCTTAATGAAATGATTGTTTTAATGGTGCAATGAAAGTGCCATTAAAGGAACCTGCTGTTCCTTTAGTTTTTAGAAAAAAGTGTAGAACCGATTTATTGTGTTTTTAAAATATATGTTCCCAATATACACTGATCAGGCATAATATTATGACCACAAACTGTGAAGCAGCAGATGAGCCCTCGTCTCTAACTTTACAACTACAAGGTGGACTGACAAGGAAGGAGTGTCTAATAGAGTGGACAGTGAGTGGACACAGTGTTTAAAAACTCCAGCAGCACTGCTGTGTCTGATCCTCTAGCACCAGCACAACACACACTAACACACCACCACCACGTCAGTGTTATTGCACTGCTCTGAGTGATCCACCACCCAAATAGTACCTGCTCTGTGAGGGTCCATGGGGGTCCTGACCACTGAAGAACAGGGTAAAAGGGGGCTAACAAAGTATGCAAAGAAACAGATGGACTACAGTCTGTAACTGTAGAACTACAAAGTGCACCTATATAGTAAGTGGAGCTGATAAAATGGACAATGAGCGTAGAAACAAGGAGGTGGTCGTAATGTTATGCCTGATTGATGTATGTTCCCTGCTTATTCCTTCTGTAAGTAAGAAGAATAAATTGGTTTAAACTGATTTATATGGAACAGTCAATCAAAAGTACTGTTGTTGATAAACACTTCATGGTTCATTCTTTCGCTTTAGCAAAAATGCACTAGATTCCTTCATTTATTGATTGCAAAGGCTAGATTCACACATTTTTTTGGTAGGTTCCCCCAGTAAAACCTGACTATGTTCACCCCCAATCAGTGGCATGCATTGGGTTGGTTTTGTAGGTCTAGCTGTTCAAGGTTTGTAAAATGCTAACAGCCTCAATAGGTATCAGTAGTAGTGCAGGGTCACTGTGTGAAAAGCTCTAGTAGTAATTCAGTACACTTGTTCTTACAAATGTTTCCTGACTCACTAAGTTATTCACACACACACAGACCTATTCGAGAGTAGCAGGTGAAGTGGTGAGAGGCGGAAGTGTTCTTGCGTTCCTCTGGGCTGGTGACGGAGGAGGATGAGTCATACAGCTGGAGTTTGATATCAGGAACTCCGGCTCACTTTGCTCTGCACTCTTTAAATAGACTTCTCTCGACTTCACCATCAGCGAGACAGCCTCAGAGTCAGAATCTATCAGGAAACAGAAACTTGTCTGTGTTTTGTTATTCAGTAGACTTCATTGTTAAAAATAAAGCTGCTAATGTTATATAACAGAGCTAATTTAAGGCATGTAGATGTTGTAAGGAGCAACTAAATTACATTTGTATGGTGATCGAAAAACAACTTTCTGCTCTTCATGCTATTATTTTACGCTTTATACTGTTTTCACGGGTTGCAGTTTTAAAGCTAGGCCCACAAAACTTTGCAGGATTGGAGGACCTATACAGGAATAGGTCACTTACTCTTCTGTGACCGATCACGGGTACAGTTTTTGTACCACATTTATTTAAATACAATTTATTTTCAAAATGAATGGCAGAATGTTGAAAAGAGTGCCATAGATGATGTCACAAAGGACTGAACCTTATAGACATTACATACAGGCTCACATACATATATTAGCAACCACCTGGGATAACATAGTAATGGCCTAGCAACATCTTAGCATCCACCCAGGACAGGGGTGTCCAATCTTATCTGCGTAGGGCCGGTGAGGCTGCAGGTTTTCACTACAAACGAGCTGAAGCTCACCTGATTCTACTTGTTTAATCAGTTGGTCTTAGTCTTCAAAGATTTCATCAGGCGACCTCCTGCTTTGTTGGAGTGAAGACCTGCAGCCATTCCGGCCCCCTACGGATAAGATTGGGCACCCCTGACCTAGGATAACGTAGCAACAGCCTGCAACACTTTAGCAACCACCTTGGATACCATAGAAATGGCCTTTTAACAACTTAGCAACCATCTGGATACCTTAGCAACATCTTGCATCCACCTAGGATACCGTAGCAACAGCCTAGCAACACCTTAGCAACCACCTGGGATAACATAGCAATGGCCTAGCAACATCTTAGCATCCACCTAGAATACCGTAGCAACAGCCTAGCAGCACCTTAGCAACCACCTGGGATAACATAGCAATGGCCTAGAAACATCTTAGCAACCACCTAGGAAAACAGTAATGGCCTAGCAACATCTTAGCATCCACCTAGAATAATGTAGCAACAGTCTAACAACATCTTAGCAACATCTTAGCGTATAAGATATAAGAGTATAGGATAACATTGCAACAGCCTAGCAACACTTTAGCAACCACCTAGGATACCATAGAACTGGCCTTGCAACATCTTAGTAACCACCTAGGATAACATAGCAACACTGTAGCAAGCTCCTGGGACAACATAGCAATGGCCTTGCAACACCTTAGCAACCATCTGGATACCTTAGCAAGACCTTAGAAACCACCTGGGAAACCTTAGCAACAGCTAACAACACCTTGGCAATCACCAGCGATTCAATAGCAATGGGGTAGCAATACCTTAGCAACTACCTGGGATCTACGAGCTGTCTGAACAAGACCGAGTGAAAACAGTCAGATAGGAGTTGAACTATTGAGTGTATACATGGTGTATATGATATATACACTTAGTCAGAACATGCAGACACTGTTGCTCTCACTGGACGTCAGTGACTGAAACGGGAAACTGCATTTACTCTGTTGAAATCACATGATTTTCACGTTTTTGTGTTCACACGATGAAAATAATGTATGAATTATTGAGGTTGTTTTGTCCACTCATACGGCTCTATTAAAATACACTGTTTTTAGATGGAAAATCTTTCTTTAGGCTCCAATTTTAGCTGATGCGATTAATCTCTGAATAACGTGATTAATGGGCTGTTCCAGGTTGAGCTGGACAGTGTGTTCTTACTCAGCAGCTCTGTTCAGGTGGTCTGCGGTGAGCTAAAGTGCTCCTGGGTGCACACACATACATACAGAAACAGCGAGCGACCCGGCAAACACTAGCCAGGACGTGAGACGTGTTGCGACGCATGCTGTTTCCATGGAAACCTTCGCCATGGCTCCGAGACGTCAGGGACTGCAGGATCACAGGAGAACCAGACTCTCACTTTCTCATAATCATGCGTTCTTGATCAGTAAGCATTAACCAAATGAGCTCATACTGACTGACGCCCTTTCATCTTAGCCACGTTAGCACTTCTGATTGAAGTACTTGTTGTCATTGATGGACTTTCACTTTATGGCTGCTGTCAGTGAGTCCTGTGGAGTCTAACTGAAAAGTTGCAGTATGTTCAAGGGCATGGGAAGCTAGAATTTCCCTTGCTTTTGTAAATAAAAGACAGTCCAGATCAGAAAATTAAACTGCAAAAACAGCCCATTTTAAATTCATTGCTTTTGTGATGTTACAAAAACCAACCTTGGCCAAAGTATGTTTTGTAATATAATTGTTTTAAGTTGTTCTAAACTTAAACATAGCATTTAAGGGCACTTTTTTCCTATTTATTTGCTTAGAAAATAAAGCTTAAAATATAAAATTTGCCATAACTTTTGCACAGACCACATTTTTTTCCCAATATGTGGAATTCAGCAAATAAGCAGAAGTGCAGAAGTATGTTTAGAGGAAGTTAGAGGATGTTTAGAAGTATGTTTTGGTATCTTTAGAGGACACTGAACTTATGTCCACCTAGAAAACCAGCAAAACTTGGAATTTGACCGGGGTGCCAAAACTTTTGCACACTGCAACTGCACCACCTATCTGTCTATTCAGCTGGGGTATTCTCACGAACGTGACAAATGCTGGGAGCCAACTTGAAAAACATGCCTGACTGAAGAAAAAATAAATAAATAAGCCTGAACTTTTGTGACCTTTGTGACATCACAAAACCAACAAACTCAAAACAGGCTTAGTTTCCATATATATTATGGACTGTATGGACCGTGGAGTGAAACATACTTTTTGTATGTTCTGTAACAGTGTAAATGTGCTACATCAGACCTGTTTATTTCAAAAAAGTGAGAAAATTTTCATTTTCTGTGATAGGGGTCCTTTAAAAAGCTTAGCAGCCCTGCTGATCATACTTACTGACATACAGGCATCCAGCAGTTTCCAGTAAGGCTGCCCTCAGTATGTCTGTACGCTCTCATCTCTGCCCTCGGCAGGGTTCCTCCCTGGATTTTACACGGTGGGCAGTACTGGGGCTATAATGATGCAGCCCACCCAGCGTAGTGAAACTGATTGATTGTGGCTTTGCCACTTGTCTCGAACAGTTTGTACTTGCAGTTGCTTTTGTGTGTCAGTCACATCGGCATGTTCTCACGCAGGCGCTCACACACCAATTAGAGTCTAGAACATGGCGAGAGCTCTGCTTTTCAGTACACAGGCTGCAGCCCAATATATGCTAGCAGGGCGATCAATATTGCCTTGCGTTTGCCTCTTTGGGGAGCATTACACTGAGAAGAAGCGTGTCTAAGACTTATTTACTTATTTACTGCCTCAAACTGTCATCTTTCTCCTGGTGGGGCTTCACTAATGAGCCACAGGCCTGACTTCCAATCTGTTAAATGCAGCTAGATAATTAAAAAAAGGAGAATTCCACTGATTTTTCAAAATCTCTGCATAATTCTGTGAAGGAAAAGTCATTCAAAATGGTTTAATGTGAAATGGTTCATTGCAGACACAGATTTCTTTACAGTGGTGGTGAGAGGAACCAGGGGTCACCATGTCTAGAACACAAATATAGCCATTTCATTTACCAGTGAACCTGCACGTATTTTAATATGTAATAATGAGGTAGAAATTGTGATAAATCTGGAAAAAAAAACATTTTCTTTCGGGGTCTATTAAGCTTTAAGGCCTTCCTCACTACTATCATGAATGTTTCAGACTGCCAGCGTGTTTGTAACCGTTTAATAATAATATAATACAGTTAATAACAACTTGCTCTAGCTTTTAAAGGGCATGAAATGCTCCAGATGTCTGGTTCCTATCACCATAACTGTGAACGAGGTCATTTTCTTCAAAAGTGGAGCATTTCACTTAAAAAAAAAACTTAAAAGGACCTTGTTTACATCTTGTCCTTTGAGTTATATGGAATTTTTGAAATTTTGGTGGAATTCCCCTTTAACTCAAATGGTTTATGTAAAAAGGTAGCCTTAATTAATATTAATGAATGCTGTTCTTGCCTTTTTAAATTAGTCACTGCGGGTAATGTTAGGCCAACTCTGAGCCGAGGTAATGCAAAAGTAAATGAGCTAAATGGGAGCTAAATTAGCCTTGCAGTGCATCTGATGAAGCCAGCTATGCTGGTTAGCGCTGGGCTGTATAATGAAAATAAGGTAAACCACGAAGACGGTATTTCAAAATAATGACCGTTTTCATCAGTTAAGACTGTGTCAAACTGTTCCATGTCTAAACAACCAAATCAACACATTGCAGCCATTCACACACTTTGGTCAGACTGAGGTGAAACCTCAGGACGGTGCCTCAGCGGCGGCTAACAGCTACACAGCACGTTAGGCTGTCGCTCTATTTTGACGTTACACACTCAGATATGAGACTTTATCTTTTAAACATGTGATTTGAACATTACTTAGCCTGAACTGAGCCTGTTCTGTCTTGTGTGGCACTTTTGGCCTGCTAACTAAGCAAGTAGCAGTTTAGCTAACATGCTACAGCTCCAAACCCCACAGAACAGGCCTTGTTTACACTGTCTGTCACTCTGACGCCAGTCGCTCGACTTTTCTCCCTCAGACGTCATCTACACTAAAACTCAGCTAACTGGTGTTACTGAGTCATTTTAAACTTAATCTCTAGCCACCTTTAGACAGACTGTTACCGTTTTAGTTGGGTTTTCCTTTATTATTTTAATATTTTATTATTATATTATTTTAATTATATTAATAATAATATTATTTTATTTGGCTGTTTAAAATCAATTTCTTTATTAAATCCTTATTCTATTACTGTTCTTATTTTATTTTTCATTACTTTTTATAGGCCTACTTGACTGTTTCAAATTTAGCCTTAATTATCCTTTTATTTTGAAATGTATTAATGTAATGTAATAAACTTTAACTACTGTATCTTGGTTTTATTTGTTCTTGGTTTTAGTTGCTCTTCTTAATTAAATCTTAATTGTTCTCTTAATTATTTTTCTATTTATCTTGTTTGATTTAGTGTGATTTTAGTGTGTTAATTTGTTCCTGAAGTGCTGCTTATTTTAATTTAAACTGATTAAATTCAATTTAACTTCCTTTTCACTCCCTTTGTGATATAAAAGCCCATCTGCATTGAAAATGAAGGTCACCTTCAATGTATTCCTGAGTGAAAGTAAAGGTTGATTGATTATACCGTGGTGTGTGGCACTGACTGTAGTCTGCTTGCTAAGCTAACATTAGCTCATCTAGTTTGCTGCAGAATAAAAGTCACAGAACAGGTTTAATTTTGCCGTTTTTGTCCAGTCACTAAACTTTACTGCCTCAGATTTGAGTCATTATCATCTAAACCGGTGTCAGTGGTGCTTCAGTTAGCCAGCCCTGCTGAAAAATTGCATAGGCCAGCAGGAATTCCCTGCTGGTCTGGTGTTGGTCTGGTGCTGGTTTATCTGGTCACCCAGCATGGTCATGCTGGTTGACCAGCATATCAGCTTCCAAAGTGCAACATATGCTGGTTTTGCTTGTGACCAGCTACGATGATCTGTTTTTCTAGCGAGAATCAAACATGTTCTGTGTCGAGAAGAGCTGTTATCATGCTAGCTAAGCTAATGATAACCAGCTCCTCTCTCCTAGCTAGCAGCGTGTTTAGCATTTACAGTTGTTGTTAGATAGATTATTTGAGTGTCATCGTTTTTTGGTTGTATTACGCAAATTGCTGATCTCTTTGAACCAAATCTGCCAAACCAAATAGCATTTTGGTAGCAACGTAGCATAGCAACGCTATCTCAGACTTGGCCATTCCAAATAGAGTCCACCATAATCACTATTTATCCTCAAGTTGATTTTGATCTCTAATTTAATTGTAAAATTGTATTATTGATGAGTACAGATTATGTGGGTGGCCATCAGTCAATACATGCAGTTTAGCTCTGATAACATTCTGGTTAGCACTTTAGCTTGAGCACATCTTTCTCTGCATCTGTTATTATCTGATTTCCCAGACAGTGGTCAAGCCTGTAGTGACTGGTCGTGGTCTAAATGGCTGGGTCAATGCCACTTCTCCATAGAGAACAGTCCTTATGTTTCTACTATAATCCACTGTGAGGCTGCATGGATTTCCTTTTCTTTCAAATGATCGCTATCAGGATGGGGATGTAATTACTTCATGCAGGGGTCAGTGTAGGTGGGGGAGATTCTGTTTCAGTAGCAGCAAAAATGACCCATAATCATAAATGTAGTGCTTTAAATGCACCAGGGAGTCAAATCCTACAAAAAAAAGTTAATTATGGCCACATTACAAGGAATTTTAGATCAGTTATTTTTGTCTTAAAGGGTCCCTGATCCGTACAGTCCGAATACTGAAACTAAGATACAAAAAAAAACCTGTTTTGAATTCATTGTTTTTGTGATGTCACAAAATCCAACACTGTGCTGTTTGGTTTGGCAGATTTGGTTCAAATGAGATTAGCATGTATGTATATATGCCTATTCAGCTGTTTAGCTCAGCTCATTTAATCACTGTTTAAGTCTGGGCTACTTTTTGAATGAGGCACAATACAGAGCCAATTAGAACAGAGCAAATTTACATATATCTTTCTTAAAGGCACAGTAATGAAAAAATAGCCCTTTTAATTCTAAGGGATAAAGAGAGTAACAGTGAATTATGACTTTTTGGTATATAAAACAACACAAAGGGTCTTCAGTAGTAGTAGTAAAAATGAAAATGAAATAAAATAGAAATGCAGTAAATGGAGCCTTTAACACTTAAAGGGCCCATATTGTAAATTTCATGTATTTTACTTTATCCACCAAAGGTCCAGTTATAACATTTGTGTGGTTTTATGTACCAAAAATTGTCATAATTCATTTGTATATGACCGTTTTCCAACCTCTTATTATCTCTTAGAATTAAACAGGACACTTTAAGACTGATATGTAAATGAGCTGTCCTTTTTTGTGCACTCAGCTGAAACACTGTAACTTCAGCATGAGTTTGTAAATGAGTTGGTGCTTGTGACATCACAGAAACATTGAATTCAAAACAGACTGTTTTTGCAGGTTAGTTTCCATATATAGACTGTATTGACTGGTGAATGAAAAGTCCTGACTATATTTTCTGGACTGAGTCTTTATTTTAAAAAATGCAAGGAAAATGCGGTTTTCCTTGATATGGGCCCTTTAATGCACATCTAAATTGTGAATTGGACAGAAAGTACTATTATTATTAAGTGCAAAGCTACAAATCACATGTCGCACAAATAAAAAGTGACATTTGGTACATTCTAAATTAAACTTTATCTAAATTAAACTGGATTATACAGCAAAATCGACGTCTTTCAGGGCCAAAATTGAGCACTCGCCGTGCGTCAGAAAGAAAGAGATGGGAATAGTGTGAAAGTGGAAGGCATTAATAAGAACAGGCACAGTTGGAGTGCTCTGCACCACACAGTTTACGAATTCACAGATTGCTTGTTTTATTCAAGTCACGGTTTCCCCAGGCCTCTCTCCCATGCTGATGTTATTGATAAGACTCTCAGATACTCAGTGCACGCTGCTCAGTAGGTCAGTAATGATCACATTATAGCACATCATAGAGGCCGGATTATATGCTGAGGCTTATCCCTGGAAACCGCCAATCGGGAATCATTATAACTGACCTAGTGTTTTTTATTGTTATTATTTCTTCAAGCACACCAGAGGACAGTATAACCACTGAAAATGCAACATGAGCATTTGCTATGCTGACTGTGAACTCAGAGCTAGTGATTTTAATGTTTCCCTGCACTTAGAAAAGACCAGAAAACCTGTTGAACTGAAGTCAAAGAGCAGTTGCTGAATTCTTTCTTTGGGTTTCAATAAACCCCTCAATAAATTCTTCAGTTAAAGTTATTTTGTAAATTAAGTAGCATAGCATCAATACTGATGCCATATATTGTATCAGTATGGACGATAAAGAGGACCAATGGGATGCCAGTAAAAGGGCACTAGTTGTAGTTGATATATCAGCTGAATTTCTTCCTAAGCTATTGGTTTCATTGATATGCTACAAATAAGCTTTATAGCCCAGTGTACACTATATGGTCAAAAGTATGTGGACATGCCTCCTAATTTTGGAGTTCAAGTGTTTCAGCTACACCCATTGCTAACAAGTGTAGAAAATCAAGCACTTAGCCATCTCCACAAACACAGTAGAGTGGGTCATAGTGAACAGCTCAGTGACTTTAAAACGTGGCACTGTTGTAGGATTTCTGCACTACTAGATCTGCCCTGGTCAACAGTAAGTGTTATTATTCTGAAAGCATCAACAGCTCAGCCATGAAGCGGTAGACCATGGAAACTCACAGAGCAGGCCAGAAGAGTGCTAAGGCCTGTCCTCTGTTACATCAATCATTATAGAGTTCCAAACTGCCTCTGGAAGCAACATCAGCACAAGAACTGTGCATCAGAACCTTCATGAAATGGGTTTCCATGACTGAGCAGCTGCACACAAGCCTAAGATCACTATGCACAATGCCAAGTGTCTGCTGGAGTGGTGGAGCACACCACCACTGGACTCTGGAGTGATGAATCACGCTTCACTATCTGGCAGTCTGATGGCAGATCTTAGGTTTGGGGGATGCCAGGAGAACACTGCCTATTGCAAAGCACAGTGCCAACAGTAAAGTTTGGTGGAGGAGGGATAATGGGCTGGCTCTGTTTTTCTGGGTTTAGGCCCCTTAGTTCCAGTGAAGGGTGATGTTAAGGCTACTGCAAACAAAGACATTGTAGACAATAATATGCTGTTAACTTTGTGTCAGGAGTTGGGGAAGGCCCTTGCCTGTTCCAGCATGACTGAGCCCCTGTGCAGAAAGTGAGCTGCATAAAAACATTATTTGACGCGTTTGGTGTGGAGGAACTCCAGTGGTCCTGACCTCAACCCCACTTAACACTTTTGGGATGGATTGGAATGTGGATTGTGAGCCAGGCCTTTTCACCCAGGAGCAGTGCCTGACCTCGCAAACACTCTTTTGATATTTCTTCTAACATAAGTGGGTTTTAAGCCAGTAGGTTTTCTGTTGTTTTCTAACTTCTTGTCCTTGGTAGTCAGCAGTACAACAATCGTGATGGTTTGCTTTCTTCCGCTAAGGCTGAAAGTCTCTGTAAGTTTACTGTTCGATTTCGCTCTAGCTGACCCCCCTTCATCCCCCTTTATCCCTGAGACCCATGCTAGATGTATTAGTTTCACAGTGTCAGACGATATCAGACGGTGATGACTCACTCATACGGATACGTAGCCCATGGCGATGACCTCCTATTTTCAAGCCTGATCCCTCAGTCCTCTGATTGCTTCAGCTCTGATAGCTCTTTGACCTTCTTCAGATCATATAATATAACAATATAGTGGTGCATTCTTAAGCTCTGGAAGGTCAGCAAGTCCTCACCTCAACTGTTCATTAAAGCAAGCTGTGAGAAGCTGTTTCAGATTGCTGTGCACCGGAGGGGAGCTAAAAGGCTAACGATCGAGAAGCAAGATGCTTGAAAAGAAGGTCTTTGGGCTATTTAGGTCAATACAAAACTCATCATTATACACAGCAGAGGTCAAGAAACAGGCAGGCAAAGATGGCATGGGCGTGACTGTACTTCAGAACTGAAAACCAGATAAAAGAGAAAGAACAGGAAATCCAATCCAAGAACAATGAAAACACAGGACGTAGGAGCTGTGGGAGGAATGCCTTACACTGGCAGTTCTCTCTGCAAGACATAGCAAGCAAGAAAGACAGTCATTTCATTATAACAGTCTTACTGAGGCTTTAAATGAAGACTAAGTAATACTAAATCAATAAAAACAATACTCATGTTAACTAAAGTTGAGTTCGGGTCTGCAGACATTGAGGGTATCTTGTTTACTTACTGTTAACGGTTTCAAACTGAATTCAAGACTCAAGGATGACAGCATGTAATTGTCTAAAATGTCTTTGTACAGCCGCGTAGACCAGGGCCACCATGACCCTTATCTTGGGGTGGATGGAGGAGGGCATGATGGGAAATGCCAGGATACAGCTGCGTAGAGGAAAATAAAATTGCGCTGGATCTAAGGGGCCCAAACCATGAAAAACAGCCCCAAACCATTATACCTCCTCCACCAAACTTTACTGTTGGCAATGTGAATTCCAATAGGCAGCAAACGCCAAACCCAGATTCGCCCATCAGACTGCCAGATAATGAAGTGTGATTCATCACTCCAGAGAACACTTTTCCACTGCTCCAGAGTCTAGTGGCGACATGCCTTACTCAAGCTGATGGTTGGCGTTGCGTATAGTGATCTTAGTCTTGTGTGCGGCTGCTCGGCCATGGAAACCAATTTCATAAGGTCCCGACGTTCCGTTCTTGAGCTGGTGTTGTTTCCAAAGGCAGTTTGGAGCTCTGTAGTGAGTGATGCAACAGAGGTTAGGCTCTGTAAGTTTGCGTGGTCTACCACTTACTTCCATTTCACAATAAAAGCACTTATAGTTGACCAGGGCAGATCTAGCAGGGTAGAAATTTCATGAACTGACTTTTGGCAAAGGTGGAATCTTATGACAGTGCCGCATCTAAAGTCACTGAGCTCAGTACGACTCATTCTACTGACACTGTTTGTTTAAGGAGATTGCAAGGCTATGTGCTTGATTTTATACATCTGTTAGCAATGGGTGTGGCTGAGGGGTGTCCTCATGCTTTTGACCAAGTAGTGTATGTCAGTATCTGTATCATAATGTATTTTTTTGTCCCCTATATTGTCGTTTTCTTATTGAGACGCAGCTTCAGACACAGATCTTTTCATGTTCTCCACGTCTGAGTGCGGTCAGTCTGTCTCACCTCCATGGCCTTCCCCACCTACACAGCCTCTCTTGTCCTCAGCTGAGACTATATAAAGTTGTTTGCGTACATAAAGCGGAGGACTACAGTTCCTATTGTGTGCTATTATCAGAGTATGAGCATCAGTGACTCATTCCCTCTACTTTACTCTGAATAATAGATTTAGTCTTTGAGTTGTGAGGCTCAAAAAGCAGTTTTCTCAGATCTCCTCAAGACCGTTAACGTGGCGCATCCCTCATCATTTACAGAAATCCTGATGTTTCATTCACCATTGAAAACGCTGTAGTCCAGGACTAGTTTTAATCTGTGTAGAGAACTAGCACTGGGTCTTCACACATTTCAGTGCTTACGTGAGTGAATTTAATCTTGGGTTGGACTAATAATGCTGTACACTGTCATTCTCCATTTAGAATCAGTGTTAGCATATGACTAGCATGTATTTACGTCCTGAAACCAGCCCACAGTGCCTTCCGTGGTGTATCTGTAGATGTTTCAGCAGTGGGACATGTTTAAATGTCAGAGTTAGAATGGACACTAAGGCCACCAGCGACCCTTATCTTGGGGTTGATGGAGGAGGGCATGCTGGGAAATGCCAGGATACAGCCACTTACTCCCACAGTCTGGCCTAAAGAGTGCACAGGATCAAAGGTCATGTCAGGGTTGTACTGTAGGGATCGTAAGGATGGGTCTAACATTTTACAGTGAAGAAAGAACAGCAGGGAGAGCAGAGTAGTAGAATTACAACTGAACAAATAGAGCTTATAGTTTGAAAGCATTGCTTGGAATTTGCAGTGATTCTTCTTATTTCCTTTATATAAAATGAGATTCAGTTCAGTGTTGTTTGATGAGTGTGATGTCTGCTAATTCTGCTCACCAATGAAGCAGAAAGAATGAGCCTGTAAACAGTCTACTGAGACAAGTGAATTCAAAGAGGTTCTTCTTTTTTAAAATTAGATTTTTACCAATTTTCCCCCCAATTTACTTCCCACCTGCTAGCTAGGTCTGCTACCAAGCTAGGAGGGTGAATGCTAGGGTGAATTGCCACCACATCTTTTCAAATTGCTGCTAATCTAACATCACTGGGCAGCACAACATGCTTCGAGGAGAATGCTAACCGCTAATTCTGTTACATCACCTAGCCTGTGTTTTCTAGCGTCATGCTAAGTTGATGGGAGGCAAAATAGGGATTGTATTGAAAGTGAAAGACTGCACGAATGGCTGCAGAAGCTGTGTAGCAGCTTAACCATGCAGCTAAACTAGCAGTTTACTTCAATACCTAATAAATATGGCACATTTTCAGATGAGCCAATGTCAAAATCCTTGTAGCATAGTACACTACCAATCTCATAGTAAATGTTAGGAGATTATTAGTGTACTATGCTACAAAGATTTGAAGCACTGGGTTTTCAGAAAATATGCCATGCTAAGTAGATTTCAGTTACCGTGTGACCATTAACATTACATATAGCGTGACCGTTAGCATTACATATAGTTTATGAAGTATATTTAATTTATAAACATATCATTTACAAAGAGTTGCTAAAAAAATGGATATATGCAAATGTTCCCAAACAGTTTTGTTGTTGTTTTGTTTGTTTATGGTTAGCGATATGCTTGCATTTGGTAGCTGCCATTTGTAAAAATGTTGCTAACTAAGTGGACAATGACATACATACATATACATGCATTTGAATGGACATTTCCTAAATTCGAATGTGAATTTTTTCATAAGATGTGGCGAATATTTGAATGTCCTATTTTGTTTTGACTGCCCTAGCATTTGTCCTTGGAATGAGGTCAGGACGTCATGAAGTCTACATTCAAATGCTTGGATTTGCTGTCTGTGCTTATTTGGCAAATGCACAGTTAAAGTTAATGTGACACGAAAATGAATTTGTTAATCATATTAAGCACAATCTATCATATTGTATCATTTAAAAGACAAAATTCTTGTTTCTTTGCAAGATGTAATGACTTTTACCTCCCCCTCCCACCACGCCCACCTATCAGAGAGAAGAGAAATGCTTAGCTCACTTAGGGACCCTCTCTCCATGTTTCTATGTCATGGAATGGAAGGAAAATGCATTCACACTGCCTTTAATGTTAGCATTAGCTAGTTAGTCTGATCTGTTTTGGTTTCTTTATATTTTCCCCTCACTGTAAAAATGTACATATTATATGTTATATATGTTTACGGATAAGGTAAGTAAATGCTTATGGCCTGATTAGTGACTACTAAAAATAAGTAGTCACTGTTATGAATAAGTTATAAATAAGGAATTACCCACCTTACTGTACTGAAACCATCTGTGACTCCAGTATTTTATGGTTTTATAAGGTTAAATTGTCATTTTTTAATAGAATTATGTGAAATTTATGGTGTGAAATAGTCCAAATTTAGCCCACATGCTCTTTCTTTATCTCTCTCTCTCTCTCTCTCTCTCTCTCTCTCTCTATCTTGCACCTTTTGTGCTTGTGTAATGTACCAGCGAGGAAAAACACACATCCACAGGAAATTACCAGCGGCCCCCACAATCAGCCAATCAGCAGCAGCCCCCTCCGATGGCCAATCAGAGAGTTAATCACCCTCGCAGCCAGACGCCTCCGTAGCTGAGGCAGAGAGCCGGGAGCATGTGTGTGTGTGTGTGGGCACAGACGTTGGTACAGATGGTTGGTAGCGGGCTTCAGTGGCCACAGCCAACGACGCTCGACTGTTTTAGATGTGTTGACTTCACATAAGCTACTATACCACCTCCCTCAGCGGAGAACCATGACTGTTAGAGCGAGGTCTTCATTCGGGCCATAAATGTTAAAATTTAGTCAAAAAGGGAGGGAAAATACCTACGTTTTGATTTTTGGCTACTGGACTGAAGGCCTGTTAACACTGAGCCTGCTTTTTACAACGGAAAAAATGTGCATCAATTTTTGAAAACGAACACGTATATTAATGCAGTCTTTCACACCAAGTCTGAAACTTACGGACTTTAATCTGAGCTTGCTCTATTTTCTGCGTTGTATGGATGCATTAAAATCAGGCTCTGTTTTCATGGTTGCAGCCCAAACAAACATACGTCAGGATGGCAGCATAACTCTTGTAGTAGAGCACAAAAGCTTATACGACAAACAAACGCTGACTAAAAAATGAGGTTAAAGACAATATGTGGCGGATGAGATCTGAAAGGCTGTGAATGATGATGAGTACACTACAGCGACTGTGTTTACCTGGAGTTTATTCGCTCGTTTTTAATGAGAGGAGCAACAAGCAAAAGCAGAGCCTTGAATTCCCCCTCTGCGGAAATACCTGCAGAATGCCTCATTATGCAGCTTCAGCTAGCTCTTGTAAGAGGCGGTGAATCTCCTCATGTTGTCTTTTTTGTAGAATGGGATGCACCCAGTATATGTACGTTTCAGTTGTGGTGCTTAAAAGAAATAAATTTCAGTGTCTAGACAGAAAAATGCTTTAGACTTGGTGTTAAGGTCCTGTTATGTTAAAATTGTATTGTTTTTTTCATCTGAAAAAATCCCACTTGGTGTAAATAGGCCTTAACAGTTCAGCCCCGCCCTTGATCAGTATCGGCTATTGGCCGATCGTGCTGAAAGGCGATTGGCGATTGATATTGTTTTTAATTTCACAGAAATCATTCAGCCCCTCTCTCTCTGAAGTCCAAGAAGGCCTTGAGAGTTACCCACTCTAACCTAGGGGTTGCATAGAGTAGTTGACCAAAAATCCAGTAGTGGCTGCTGTGGGCGGCAGTTGACTAGTTGAAGGCAGGACCTGAAATGCAGAGGCAGTAAAAACTACAGTAAACAAGCAGGACAAGAGAACATACATTTTTCAGACATTTTTCTGCTGAACATTAAGCCCAAAGTATTCATGTGGAAATTTTACACAAAATGTAACCAATTCCGCTGCAAGCTGTATGCAAAACTGTTTAGTGCAACTCCTGGTTCGGCGAATATTCATCTTGCTCTGACAGGCTTATTTACATCAGACAGTCTGTGTACCTCTGTGTACTTAAGACTGAAACCTACTGAAATGTAACAAAAAACTCTTCTCACACCTCAAATCACAGCATTTGCCGCTTGAACCAACCCCTATTAGCAAGATACTAACAAAATACTTTTCACAGATGTCCAGAACGGTCTTTTTTTAATATGGTAGTGGCGACTAGTCAAAACGTTTTTTTACTAGTAAGAAAGGAATAATCTAATTTTCTAAGTGTCTCCTGACATTGTACATCCAGTATACCACTATGAAGCACTTAGTTTATTACTTTATCATATATGTGTCTGTATGTCCATCACAGGTAAAGCAGATTATGGAGGAAGCGGTCACACGGAAGTTCGTTCACGAAGACAGCAGCCACATCGTCTCCTTCTGCGGTGAGTAATAACTCTCAAACAAATCACACCGCGCTGGATGCATGTTTCTTTCAGTAGACATCAGTTAGGACATAGATGTTCGCGTACATCTGTGATGTTAGGAAGATACAAAATAAAGTGATGTAGCAAGGTACCAAAAAGGCTAAACTAACAAAGCGTCTGACTACATAGCACTGAGACTTCGAAATTATGGCTTTGCAAAAGGAAATAGGTTGGGAAATATGGTAACTGTGGGCTAATGCTGATACATAAACATTTATTAGATGTAGAAATTTGGACTTTATCTACCTGGAATGAGTATTACAGAGAAATCTAATATATTGCTGCTGTTGGAACAAAACATCTTATCTTCATTTTTGTCATTTTTCAGTTTTTGACAGTTTAAAAATGCTTAATAAAAAAGCCCTTAATATTGTGAGTAAATTTCGTGATGAGTAGACCAAAAAAGGCCCCAAAAAAAATCTGGTTCTATTGACTTACATTACAAGTAAAGTATGTTTTTTCCTTCCCCGTGTAAAGTTGTCACTTTGGAGATACGAGGTTTTGTTTTCACAGCGGCGATATATTTCTATTGGATTACAAATGCAGTAAAATGAATAAAATGCAGGTATTTTAGCGCAGCAACCAGGCACTGCCTAAACGTTCTGCTCTTCCAGAGTCTGAAATATTGGTCAGTAGTGATATTTTTTGGTTAAATTGAAAGAAATAGCATTACTGAGTCAGGAACCCTGCTAAAATGTGGTGTCCGTGCGCTGCTGCGAGTCGGCTGGTAAAGCCTGAAATAATTTTCACAGTCTTCACGTATTAACGCCACATGCACAGCCTCAAAAAGAAGGCCCGGCTTGATGTTTAGGTCTCAAATGCTGCGAAAGCAACATTACACTGAAGAAGATATGATGACAGTAGTAGATAAATCACTCACATCTTCAGAAAACACGTCCCTCACCAAGTTTTGAGTTCTCTCTGAACTCTTTCAACGTGCTCTGTTGAAAGGTGTCTGAAGCACAACCCAGGTTACAAAATGTTCTTCCGCGCGGTGCGTGCAGTTTCACAGTTTCACCAAAGAGGTCTCCAAATTCCTCAGTGTTACAGCCTTAAAAGTAAACTTACAAAACCCACCAATGGCTGCGTTTACATGCAAAGATCTTTGCCAATCTGACTGAGTACATCCCGATTATAGATTAAGACTGAGGTGTTTATTCTCACTCTACTCAACAATCTGATGAAAATCTCTGTTTACTTGCTCGCTACAAGTAATCCGATCCAAAATGACGCACAGGCATAGAGAACCACTTAGTGTAGACATTACCATGACAACGAGCATCACATGAGTCCAGTCACAGTGAGATGAGCAGCAGTGAGCAGTGCTTGTGGTTTTAATGACTTTAAAATGATGTCAGACTCAGGAAAACGTCCTTCACATGTCCTTATTAAAGAAGGCCGAGAGGAAGACGTCGTGTTCTGAGACACGTAAGCTGGACGTCCGTCCCACCGCCGTCTTTTAAAGATCAGAGCATAAACTTCGTCTCCTCTGCAGACCAGTTTCTGCTCCGCCATGTTAAACGTTATAAACTTTCACTATGACGTGACGAACATGATCAGAACGTACCTAAACTTTCAGATTGGGAATGTAATCGGATACAGGCGTTTACACGGATATTATTCTTCTATTTAACGGATTATTTACAGGGTTACCCGCCTCGTTCAATCGGATAGAAACTGTATTCTGAATGGCCTCAATGGGACTAGTCTGTTCCGACTGAGGTGTTTACATAGACGTATTCTATTCCGATTGAACTATTAGTCGGATTATTAATGGATTATCAGGCAGCGTGTAAACGTGGCTACTGGCTCCTGAAAGCGTCCTCTGGCTTGATGAAAGGATAAAAGTCTGTAAGAGGTCAGAAACTCAGCCTGGGTTCTAAAATTGCTTCTGATTTAAGGCTTGAAGTATGTGCACCTTTTAGATCAGTAGCTTTGATAGTGTGTGAAGGCAGCACGTTAATGTACTAAGCTGCATGTTTGCCGTGTTGTTAGAAAATCAGGAACGAACTCATTTCTGCTTGATGTTTAAGGAGATGATGGATTGCATCTTCGCATATGTGCCTGGGGCTGGTGGGATGTGGGAGGTGGGATAATAACAGGCACATAGACACACATGCATTTATACACACAAACGTCAGAAATCACACGGAGGGGAGGCGATGAGGCAGTAACATGTGCTGTGTTATCTGCTTTTAGCACCTTCACAGGTGTTCAGTGATGTGTGTGTGGAACCTTTGTGAGTCTTTTAAACCATGCTTGGCCACCATGTACCAGTCTTAAACCTCAGTCTCTCTCTCTCTCTTTTCTTACTCATTCACTTTCTAGACAATACAAACTCTTTTGTTTTCCCGTCTGGAGACTCAGGAGCTGTTGTTTATCTGTTAAATGTGAAACTCAGACAGTGTGATGATGTGATCAAAGGGCACACAGTCTCTCTCTGTGTTTCTCTCTCTCTCTCTTTCTCGCTGTTTCTCCCGCTCTCTCTCTCTCTGTTTCTCTCTCTCTCTCTTTCTGAGAAGTAGTACTCAAGGCCCCAATGCATTTATGTGTTCATTACGAGACTCTAACTGTATTTCTCTGAGGACGTTATTTCATCGGGTGCTGATGGAAGGACTCTGGGAAGAAAGTCAGAATTAGCATATGTCACATCCAGTCGAGAGGAAAGGAAGAAGAGGAAGGAGGAGAGAGACAAAATGTGCTTTAATGAGTTTCCTTACTATACTTTCTGTCTTGATATTAAATTGATTGGACTAAATGTGCAAAAAAAATCAACCCATATTTTACATTGTTGTGCTGTAAGGTGAATAGGTGCTAAACTGCTGCAGGCTGAATGGGTGGAGCTAAACTGCTTGAGACTGGAGGCGGGAGCCAAACTGCTATAGGCTGGATGGGTGGAGCTAAACTGCTTGAGGCTGGATGGGTGGAGCTAAGCTGCTGTAGGCTGGAGGTGGGAGCCAAACTGCTGTAGGCTGGATGGGTGGAGCTAACCTGCTACAGGCTGGATGGGTGGAGCTAAACTGCTGTAGGCTGGAGGTGGGAGCCAAACTGCTGTAGGCTGGATGGGTGGAGCTAACCTGCTATAGGCTGGATGGGTGGAGCTAAACTGCTGTAGGCTGGAGGTGGGAGCCAAACTGCTGTAGGCTGAATGGGTGGAGCTAAACTGCTGTAGGCTGGATGGGTGGAGCTAAGCTGCTGTAGGCTGAATGGGTGGAGGAAAAACTGCTGTAGGCTGAATGGGCGGGACTAAATCGCTGTAGGCTGAATGGGCGGGGCTAAACTGCTGTAGGCTGAAAAGACAGTCATATGTAAATGTATTCATGGTTATGACATCACAACCGTAGTGAACTCAACTTACTTTTTCCATATATGGGCTGTATAGACTCGGGAGTGAACGGTACATTTTGAAACATTAACATGCTGAATCAAACTGTTTAATTTCAAAAAGCAAATAAAATATAGAAAAAATGGGCCACATAAAGATTTCTAGGCATTCTAGATATTTCACATAGCTCTGCTTTACCAGTTATAGCTATTCTGACTCAGTGTGTCGCTCAGTGTAGGTTAATATTGTTTATAATGAAAGTTATTATGATGTGTTTGAATAGAGCACTGTAGGAATTCCGTACACATACATGAGAAAGATGGAAACACGCACAATTACAGGCACAGTCACTCTCCCGCACCGTCATATTGTCAACGCTTGACATGTAAGCAGCGGTAGTGCTCTCAACAAGTGTGTCATGACATGACATTTCAGAATGAGTGTTATGTCATAGTAATAACACCTCCACTGACGTGCCATAATGGCTGTTTCAAATAAAGGCCCAGCGGGAGCACTTCAGCCTGAAGGAGCTATCCCGTGGGTGTTTCACACCATAATAATCCCCATAAATCATCAAAACACCATCATCCACTTCATTAAAAGCACCTACCTCGCACGTCCACTCAGTGCCCACTTTATAAAAAGCCTCTACATTGTACTTCCGCTCACTTGCCACTTTATTAGAAACACCTACCTTGTGCTTTTGCTAACTGGCCACTTTATTAGAAACACCAGCCTGTTACATCCACTCACTGGCCACTTTATTAGGAACACCTACCTTGTACTTCCACTCTCTGGCCACTTTATTAGAAACACCAACCTTATACTTCCACTGACTGGCCACCTTATTAGAAACACTAACCTTGTACATCCACTTGCTGGCCACTTTTCTACCTTGTACTTCCACTGACTGGCCACTTTATTAGAAACACCTACCGTGTACTTCCACTGACTGGGCACTTGATCAGAAACACCCACCTTGTATGTCCACTAACTGGCCACTTCATTAGAAGCACCCACTTTACAGCTGCACTATATGGGTGTACAGTTACAGACTGTAGTCCATCTGTTGCTGTACAGTTTATCACCCCCTCTACGCTCTGTGTGAGGGATGGAATTAGCTGAGATTGAGGCAATTAGCTTATGTAATTTAAAAAAGGGGAGTTAAATGACCACAGTGGGCTAAGTGATCAAGCTTTCAGCTGCTTTGTTCAAATTCACTTCATGTGGCCTTTACTTAACCTGACTGGCCAATTAAGAGCAAGGCCTTTACAGTCTCGCACATAAAAAGAGTTTTTCGGGAAATGTTTTTGGTAAATGTCACGCTGGCCTGCAGCTGCAGCGGGGAGGGCTTGAACTTACAATAATGTACTGTGTGTGTGTTCGGCAGTGTTCTGGCTTCTCACAGCCTGCTGTTTACTCTGGATTAGCCCCTTCATCTTCCTCCTCTCTCCTCATGCTGTTACAGTAGATATTTGGCCTGCAAGTGCCAGCACTGTGAAAAAGAATCAAAGCGAATTAGTGTTTTGCAGAAACCTGAAGGAATAATTTTTGCAGAAAATCAAATGATCAGATTTCCCTTTTACCCAAAATGCTGCATGATCAACCAAACCATTGTCTGAAATTAGCATTTTTAGTTTTGCACTGGAGCTACGAGGCTAACGTAGCTAACAAGTAGCGGATAACAGCACACTGCAGGCTTTAATGATCACACACTGGCCTTAAACTGTGTGGAGGTGTTCAGTATCTCTAATAGACTTGTTTACGTGTTTTTTGACACTGTATGACACACTGTTGTCTATAAACATGGACAAAAATACAAAGTTCAGGCCTCAAAGGTCACGGCTGCTGCTACTGTTGTTAGCTATGCAGTGTACTTTTGTCCATGTTTATGTCCGTCAGTGTATGGCTGTAGATTTTTTAATTATTTTTATTTTTATTCACTGGTTTGGAGGCTAAACTGGTGCTTGGAGGCTAAAAAATTCAGAAATGCTCAAATTTAGCAGCAGCCTCTTCAGATGTGCTAATGAGCTAATGCTACAGCTAACCAGTACAACACTGGATGCTAATAAGGACTCGTCGTCTTTGTTAGGTCTTTTTTCGACGATGTGCCAACATGTTAATCTTTCAGAGAAATGTATTTCCACTCTTTGTGGCCCGAGCCAACGGCAGCCACAGTAGCTAACTTAGTTAGCAAAAAAGCTGCACTACCTTTGCCTTTTCACTCACATCCATAACGACAAATTCATGCTAAAGCATTCAGGCTTCACTGTATTAAAGTGTAATGTAATGAACATACTTATTCACAAATACTAGCAAGACTGTAAAATGCACAGTGCTGTTAGAACATAAAATCTGCTTTTTAAAGAACTGTTAGCCTGGTTACTCTGTCTTATCCGTACTTGTACACACCCCTAGCTTATACCTTGCTAGTTAGCATCTGTAAACCACATAGTTGGTCTGGTCAGTTCCTTGGGGTTTTGGAGGTAAATGACCAACTTATTCAGCTTTTTCTGGGAATAATCTTGTTTATAATACAGTATTATTTTAAAAGCCCTACCAATATGCTAATTATTTATTAAAATGTTAACCAACTGTGAGCTAGCAGTTGTCAGTATCACTGTGCTTTGTGCCGGTTTATATCAAACAAGCTTGCAGCTTTATACTAATCATTTCTTTGCTGATGTTACCAGAGAAGAAGATCAGCTCAAGGCATTGTTGTGAATGCCCTGGTTTTAGCGTGTTTGTGTTGCAAGGAATTGCAAGTTGCAAGAGGTTGCATCTTGTCGCGATTCTTAGGCCTTTTGACTCCAGTAACAGCTCTAATTCCGTGATGCAACAGTGGGAAATGAAACCTCCAGCTCATAAAGCCCGTCTCCTGATGAACCCTGCTGTGTTCGGTCTTCTGCCGCGGTGCCGCGATTGCTCAGCTGCCTGCGTCTCTGCGTGGTGGTCAGAGATAATGGAGGACGCATTAGGGGGCAGGCAGGCTGTGGTGGCTGCCTGTGGAGGATTAATTAACCCAGGGATTGCGTACACATTTACCCACCGTGCCTGAAAATATCAGCACTGCTGTTTTTCACCGCCACACACAGCATCGGCTGCTGTCATTAGCCCTGGAACCTGGTCACTTTTTCATAATGATGAATTGTGACCGGTGAGGTGGTCACCCCTCTGTCTTTCTTTCTTCTTGTCTCTTAAATTGAGCATTGCTTGGAGCTTCCTGGGTCTAGCAGAGAGTTATACACTATTTAGAAGGATGGTTTAGAAAACGGTAGCTAGCTAACATACTTAATGTGGCTTAAAGTATGTGGACACCTAAACATCACATCCCTATGTGCTTCTTATTGTTATTCATATTGTTGCTCCCCTTTTGCTGCTATAAAAACCTCTTTGCTTCCATTCAGCCTTAAGAGCATTTTAGCCGTGTTCCATCTGCTAGCTATGTCTCCCGCTATCACACGGTGTTAGCAAGCTGGGATGGTGAGAAGGCCAGCTTCAGATTGCTGCTAACGCAACGTCATTGGAGCTCAGCAAGCTTGGAGGAGAATGCTAACTGCTAATTCTGTTTACGTCAGCTAATACATTGGCTAGCCTGCATTGGCTAGCATTGCAGTCAGTGATGGGAGGAATGGTGCTAATGGAAATTAGCATTATTGTTGTGGTGGTAATTTGGTGAGCAAAACCTACTTATTAAAGTGTTTGTATTAAACAGTTCTGTATTATGATGTATTCTGTTCATTATCATAAGGCAAACAGTGTAAAAGTTCATTAAAGAACATTAATGACTGAGGTTACTTGGTTAGCATACGACAAAGGAACAACATTTCATAGCAGAATAATTGTTTATCTCGACTGTTATTAATAATAACTAATTATTTACTGAAAAATTGTGTATTTTATCATATTTCATGTTCTCTGACAAAAACAGTAAGTCCTTTGATAATGTGTGTTACCATGATGTCATAACAGGTTTACTCTACTTAACTTAGTGCCTAACAACACCCTTACCCGTGGTAAAAACACACGGCCTCTCGTGGCTTTTTGTTTTATTTTACTATTTTGCCCAATAAAATTGTTTAAGATTTTTTACTTTTGTTAAAGAAGGTTTCCTTAAAAAGTGAAGGGACATCCTTCATCCATCTGTTAACTATGCTTTATGTGTTGTATTTTCTTTTCTGGTCAGCCAGTTAGAAAGTATTTTTCAGGCTGTTTTGGGCCTTTAGCTCAATGTACAGCCATTCACTCCACTATAAACCCTAAACACAGGGGCTTCATGTTGAGAAGGGAAAGGAAAAGTAAATAATATTCGTTGGCTTTTGTGTGCTGGGCTGGTATTGTTTTATGTATGAGCTCTCAGCCTGCGGTCATTCTGGTCAGTTTGTAGCAGTAGAGGTAGCACTCAGAGCCCTGCTGCATGTTTCATTCTCCACTTTCTCCTCACTGCAGATCCATTAACTCAGACAGAGCATGCACACACACACGTACTCACACACACACACACACACAAACACACACACACACCACACACACACACACACACACACACACACACACACACTCACAATGTCATTTCCTGTGACAGATTGAATTCTGGGTTGGGCTTAGTGTGGATATTGCTTTGGAAACATCAGAGACTGCAGATGAAATTTAACATTCCCTAATAACTAAACCTCTTACTCTCTCTCTCATTTGTTCTGTCTTTCTGCCTCCGTTTTTCCCTTTATCACTCTCTCTGTCTCGTTTTCTGTCTCTCTTTCACTCTCTCATTTGCTCACTCTCTCGCTTTCTCATTCTCTCCATCTCCCTTTATCTCTCTGTCTTTATCTCTCTCATTTGCTCCCTGCCTTTCTCTCTCCCTCTCTCTAATGCAGTGTGTTTATGGAGTCTGTATTGATCTGGGGCAAATCAGGTCTGAGTGAATCAGTTCTCAGTGAGTCAGCTCTGAGTGATTCAGTTCTTAGTGAATCATTCTGTGCAAATCAGTTCTGAGTGAATCAGTTCTCAGTGAGTCAGTCATCAGTGAATCAAGTCTCAGTGAATCATTCTGTGCAAATGAGTTGTCAGTGAATCAGTTCTCAGTGAATCCATTCTGTGTGAACCAGTTGTGAGTGAATCAGTTCTGTGCGAATCAGTGCCAAAGGTGTCGAGTCGAGTCATATGACTTGGACTTGAGTCCAACTCGAATCATGAATCTGATGACTTGAGACTCAACTCGACAAAGTTGAGAAAGACTTGTGACTCGACTTTGAGTTGAACACCAATGACTCGAACTCTGACTCGGAGTTGAGCCTCGTGACTTGAGAAAGACTCGAGACCCAAAGTGGAAGAAATGTGGAGAGACTGACTGCAGTTGTTTACTTTTCATGTGAATAGATTGATTTCTTGCCGTAAATCTGATATACAGCAACATCGGCAAATGTCTGTTTCTGTGCTTATGCTCGGCTTATTTTAGTACTGACTCGGGTCTTCAGTAGAGATTCAACTGTCTTGCCTTGGGACTTGAGTGTTAAGATTGGAGACTTACTTGTTACTTGCAACTTAGTGACTTGTTCCCACTTGTTCTCTGATAAAATCTAAGTGCATCCATTCTGAGTGAATCAGTTCTAAATGATGATTCTGTAACTATATTCATCGCACACCTGCCTCTATTTAGTACACACACACACACACACACACACACACACACACACATGCACACACAACAGACACATATAAAATAAAGCAACCCACTAAACTGCACCATCTGTTTTTAGAGTTCTTTATGTTTTCTTTCATTTCCGCCATATTTCCCCAGTTCTGCTTCTTTTCCTGCACAGCTGCTCTGAGTGAGAATACATTCTGGATGTGACTGGAAATGTAATTGTAAATAATGGCAGGAAAGCATCAAACATCAGGGGAAGAACAAGTTTTTGGAAAAACTAAAGAGAGTTAAAGATTGGTTACTGAGGTATAGCATCACTTAGCTACAGTAATACAAGAGTCGATGGTCAATGAAAGTCCTCATAAATATGCAAATACACACACCAATACAGATATAAATGTATGTTTGTATTTCTATATTTGTGAGGACTGCGCTGTGTGTGTGTGTGTGTGTGTGTGTGTGTGTGTGTGTGTGTGAAGGACTCAGGTGGTGCCATGAGGTCCTGCACCTGCAGCTCCTTCACATTCTAATGAATCACTGTTTTTATTCATACAGGTACATAACAAAGAGGAATAACCCAGTTTCATCTGTTTGTCTCTGTGTTTGTGTGTGTGTGTGTGTGTGTGTGTGTGTGTGTGTGTGTGTTGTCGAATGTCACTGGAGTGTGTGGTTTGCTTAGTAAAGTCGTGTTTAATCTTTTGTTTGCTGGTTGCTCTTCTAGTGGGTAGAAGAGGACAGTGAGATGTGAGGTGATAAAAACCAGCTACTTTCACACCTCCTTTATCTCTCTCTCTCTCTCTCTCTCCTCTTGAAGGAACAGACTCTTCTCCTCTCTATTATCTATCTCACACACATACTCACACATACACACAAATGCACACCATGTACTCAGTGCTGAGTGGTGAGACAAAGATAGAAACAGAGAGAAAGAGAGACACAGAAAGAGAGAGAAAGAAAGAGAGAGACACAGAGAGAGAGAGAAAGAAAGAGAGATGTTATAAGAGTAGCATGCACAGGAAAAAAAAAACAAAGCAAGAGGATCTGGAAAGAAACAGAGAGCGAGGACGATGAGGATGATGAAGAGGATTCAGAGCAGGAGCTCCATCAGCGTTAGTTGCCATGGTTACACAGGCTTCCCCCCTGACCCTGTGTGAGCTGAGCCACAGGATCGGTCCTCGGAGAGCACTGCCACGTAGCACTGTGGACCTCTGTGTGCTGTATAGAATGCAGGAGAAAAATGATAGAGGAAGGAAAAAAGGATTCCTCAAGTAGTGGCAACAATCAGTTTATCGTTTTATCAGTTTCTTCATTTAACACTGCAGCTACACGGTGCACACAGGCAGTTCACCCCATTCTACAAAAAAGGCCGAGCATTCATCTAGCATTCACCAAGATCGGGGGTCGGCAACATGCGGCTCTTTTACCGGCCCGTTGTGGCTCCACAGCAGAATTAGATTTGTAGGTAATAAAGCTCTGCTGATCGTTCAACACAGTTTTAGCAATAAATGGTCTTAAACGCTGGAGTTAATGTAGAACTGCTGATTTAAACCCTGAAGGTTGGCGCGCGGACTTCACCATAGCAATGCAGACAACAGTCTCGCCTAGGTAGTAGCTAACGAAAAGGCAAAGAGAGAGATTTAAGACAAACATCAGCATTTTGGAGACGAATGGACTTATTTGCATTTATAATCACTCCAGCTGGTTTCTTGATATGTTTAATCTGCAACCAGAAACTGTCAAACACTAAAAAGTCAGTTTTTCATTCGCCAGCTTCTCTTTTGAATTTTCCTGTTCCACCTTAAATGGGGCAACAGTTGCATTCTGATGCCTCAGGCACCATTTAAGGTGGAATGGGAAAATCCGAATGAGAAGCTGGAGAATGAGAAGCGACTTCAGCCTCGTAAAAATCGACCGCTAAGAGATATTTTACAAGAAACTGTTCTACTTTTGAGGAAACGTTTCCTGCCGGAGATGCGAGAAAAGCAGCTATAGCTGAGCTGAAGCTTAAAGCAGAGTAAAGTAAGTCTGAATTTTTGTTTATATTATATTTTTTAGCCTATATTAGTACATTAGCACACACGGAGACATATTTACAGCCAAGATGGTAAAATAGACATAAAACGTTGCTTCTCCCAAGGTGGTTTGATTTTTGTTGGAAGGACAAATTGGCTCTTCTTAATATTTGGGTTGCTGACCGCTGACCTAGATTAACAACAAAAATGGCTGTAAACAGTGGCTCACAGTTGTTCCCAAGACTTTCAGCTATGCTCTGCCTTATATTTTCTTTTACCTCTGCATTTTTATTGCTAGCATGTTTCCTGCTCTGCACCCCTGACTGGGCCCACGGGGGGCTTGTTAATTAGTTAATGAGTTGAATTAGGTGTGCTAGACAGGACAAAGCACAAATATTGCTCTGATTAAATCGTCTACACAGCGCTGAACATCTGTCCTTTTCAGACTCCATGTGAAAGACAGCATTAATATAATTAGGAATGTGTTCATTTTGAAAACGTATTTTTTTTCAGTGTGAATCGATCTTATCTGTTTTTCCGCTCTGTGAATGTACCCTTGTTTATGTGTTTTTGTACAGCTTCCTCAGTTTTAGTTGTGTACTGAACAGCATGTGCTCTTGAACGCTCCACCTGTGATCAGTGTGCGACTCAGTGGTTTATTGCTGTGGCATTTCTGACCGTTCCGCTGCCCATATGGCTCACAGCACTCTGGTCACTGACCTATTATAGCTGAGAGCCTCTACGGTGGAGATTCTCCTTTGAAATGCCACTTCATGTTTATTGTACAAAATAATTCATTACTGTTCGTCTGTTATTTGTTTGTGTGTGTGTGTGTAGCTGCTGTGGAGGCGTGTGTGTTGCACGGACTCAAGCGGAGGGCAGCTGGGTTTTTGCGCAGCAACAAGGTGGCGGCTCTCTTCACAAAAGTGGGGAAAAGTTTCCCCCCAGCTGAGGAGCTCTGCCGCAAAGCTCAGGAACTGGAGCAACTCCTTGAGAGCAAGTGAGAGCTACAACACTACACAGCTACAGTGTTCACTACATCACAGCCACAACACTACACAGCTACAGTGTTCACTACATCACAGCTACAACACTACACAGCTACAGTGTTCACTACATCACAGCTACAACACTACACAGCTACAGCGTTCACTACATCACAGCTACAACACAACACAGCTACAGTGTTCACTACATCACAGCTACAACACAACACAGCTACAGTGTTCACTACATCACAGCTACAACACTACACAGCTACAGTGTTCACTACATCACAGCTACAACACTACACAGCTACAGCGTTCACTGCATCACAGCTACAACACAACACAGCTACAGTGTTCACTACATCACAGCTACAACACTACACAGCTACAGCGTTCACTGCATCACAGCTACAACACAACACAGCTATAGCGTTCACTGCATCACATCATTACAATGTTACACTCCTACACCATGAAGTGCATTGCATACAAACATTGCTACATCATATACTACAGTATCCAGTATAACATCACATAGCTACAACACCACACAGCTACAAGTAAATCACCACATACCTACAACACAAGACAGCTACAGTATGAAGTATATCACACAGCTATGTTGAAAGACTTTTAATTCAGGATTTACAACAGATTTGGGTTTTACTTGTTGAAGTTTTTCACCAGCTCTAAATCTCTTTGCACCTCATTTTCTTCACAAAATTGTAATTTGGCCAGTTTCCTTAGGAAATCACGTTAATAGCTTGCTGTGTTCATCTGTGTGGGCATATTTCTGCATCAGCCTTATCTTCCTCTGTCGCTCCAGTGGAGGATGTGCTCTAAAGCTTTCAGCCAATTTAGCTATAATTGTAGCTAGGCTAAAGCAGCCTTTCATCCAAGTATGTAATCCTTTCCTCTCCCTCTCTCCACCTCTCTTTCTCTCTCCTTAGACGGAGTCAGACGCTTTCGTGCGACAGCTCCCGCAAGCTGCCCAAGCTGCCCGGCCTCTCCCCGCAGTCCGTCCGGCATCTGTGGATCCGCACGGCTCTCATCGAGAAAGTGCTCGACAAGATCGTCCTGTACCTGGTGGAGAACAGCAGGTGATAGATAGGGGTGGGAAAAGCACTTAAAGGGGAATTTTTAAAATGTCTGCATTATCAAATGACTGTGATGTAAACAAAGTCATTCAGAATCATTCACAGCGGTGGTGATAGGAGCCAGACGTCCACCTCTAAACACTCCCTCACAGAAAGCTATGCTCCCTTTAGATGTTGGTGGTAGATGGATGACGGCAAACCGGATATCCCATTGTTTTCAAAGGGGCTGCGACAGAAAATGCTGCCACCGCAGCGGCAGTGTTCCTCAGACCACATCAGTGAGATAAACCAGATGTTGAATTTTCGGGGAGCCATGGATGCTAAACAGTCGCAGGAATTTAGAACAAAAAATAAAAGAGTCTGGAGCATCCTCCTGCCCTTATTCACCTTAAATAAACAATATGCACTGCTCTGATAATCATCCATTTTCGTTGGCATGGCTTCATGCTCACTGGTGGCTTTGAAAAGTAAATGAAATGGCTGTACAACTGTGTTGTAGTCATGGTGACCCCTGGTTCCTATCACCACCACTGTAAAGACATCTGAGTCTCTACAATCAACCATTTCACACCAGACCACTCTGAATGATTCTGTTTACGTCTAACCGAATTAGTTATGCAGAAATTTTGAAAGATGGGTGGAATTCCCCTTTATGTAATATTGCTGCTGTAGTGATAATAAGCCTGTAATAGTTATTATGATGAAGTTGAGTACTTTATTAGAAATAAACTCAAGTAAAAGGACAATGATTATGATTTAATTATACTTTAAATGACCATTACAGGGAAGTACTGTAATGAGATGCGTAGAAAGACACACGCAGTGGATAGACAGATACGCATGCTGCCCACTCATGCTTATGAGGTGGTCCTATTCCTAAACTATTTTGGTTTCTTAACAGTTTCTCCTCCTTCTGTAAAAATGTGGGGACAATGTAAGTGGCTACCGACGTAAGCAAATGTCTATGGCCTAATTTATCAGCACCCAAAGTGGGGTAAATGTAGAAGAATAAAGATTACCTTCCACTGACCACTGAAAATATCTGAAACTGGACTTTATGTAGCACCCACATATTGACTGCTTCAAAATAATGATCAACAGCCATGATGCCGCTGCGCTGTTGTAAGTTTGAAAACGCTTGTGCAGCTTTTAAGCTGGGAGCTCATATTTACCTTAATTTCTTCAGCAAATGAAGTGTCAAAATGAAGGCGGCTTCAGATGATGGGAGGGACTGAGAAAGAGTAGACAGAAGGAATTTTATTTCTTATTACCGTCATCTTCAGACTCGTTCACTATATTTTGTTGATTTTGTATTTGCTCTTGTTTTGATTGCAGTAAGTTTTATGAAAAAGAAGCCGTTCTGATGGACCCGGTGGACGGCCCCATCCTGGCCTCGCTGTTAGGTATCTCTTCAGCCCGTTCAGATATTAATCACGATTAAAAATTACTTTCAGCATCATTTGATTTTCTGGCATTTAATGTTCTGTGCTGTTGCCATCACTGCGGTGTAATGGGTGCTCAACCCAAATGAGTGCAAATGATATACTGATATAATCTCTCTCTCTCTCTCTCTCTCTCTCTCTCTCTCTCTCTCTCTCTCTCTCTCTGCCTCTCTGTCATTCTCTCTGTCTCTCTCCTCCAGTGGGCCCATGTGCGTTGGAGTACACTAAGATGAAGACGGCCGACCATTTCTGGACGGATCCGTCGGCTGATGAGCTGGTGCAGAGACACAGGATCCACAGCGCACATTACAGACAGGACTCACCCACCAAGAGACCTGCACTGTGTGTGAGTCGGCTTAATCTGCACTCACTCCACAACCAGCACGGCATACCCAACACCATGCCCAACACTAACTCTATACCAACACACTATACTCAACTCTATATCCAACAACAACTCTACAGCCAACGCATTATACCATTATACCCAACACACTATGCCCAACACCAACTCCATACCCAACACACTACACACTGTACCCAAGACTGACTCTACACCCAACACACTACATGCTGTACCCACACACTAAACACCATGCAACCATCACATTATACCATTATACCCAACACACTATACCCAACACCAACTCTATAACTGTACCCAACACCAACTCCATACCCAACACACTACACCCTGTACCAACACACAACACACAGTACAACAATCAAATTGTACCATTATACCCAACACCGACTCTATACCCAACACACTGTACACTGTACCAATACACTACACACTGTGCAACCATCACATTATACATTATACCCAACACCAACTCTATACCCAACACGCTACACACAGTACCCAACACCAACTCTACAACCAACACATTATACCGTTATACCCAACACCAACTCTGTACCCAATACACTGCGCCCAACATTATATCCAACAACACTACAACCAACACATTATACCATTATAACCAACACACTATACCCATCACCAACTTTATACTCAACAGACTACACACTGTACCCAACACCGACTGTATACCCAACATACTACACACAAAACACGCTACAACCAACACACCATATCCAATGCACTACATGCTATACCCAACAAATTATAACCAACACTTTTGACCTAACAATTTCTACTCTGTACACTACATAGTATATCCAACATATTAAACCCAACGCACTATACCAAACCCTCTACACCCAAGACACTATATTCAGTACTACTATACCCAACACATTGTATCTAATTCATTATAACTAACACCCTACACCTAATGCACTGCATTCAGTACCCAAGATATACCCAGCATGACGTGACACACTACAATTTTCATCCAGGACACTACACCCAGCACTGCACACCCAAAACTATACCCAAACACCAAAATCAAATGTACACCCAACACACTATACTCAACGCTCTGTACCCAACAATCTACTTCCAGTACACACTCTACACAAAGCACATTCTACTCAACATTTTATAAACAAATTATGCCCAACACTCTACACCAGATAAACTATATGGACTGTGCCCAACAATCTACATCTAACAGACTCTCACCATGTCCAACAACTGATACAACTGAGCACACTATACCCAGCACACCACATTGAGAGAGTTTTGTTTTTAAAAAGTGTTGGCTTGTTGAACCAAGGCATCCACTTGCTGTGTTTAAACAGGATGAAGGTATGAGGCTCAGAACAGACTGGCCAGTTTAGGATGCCACAAATTGCCACAAGCTGGCTTGTCAAAAAACACAATTTCAATCTGGTTAACACAAGAAGCAAATTGTATCTGAGCTTTACAGCGTGCTGCCTAAGCCAATCTTTCCACTTCAATTACAGCTAAATAGAGCTAAAACTACGAAGGCATGCAGTGGCAGGCATTTTAAATGGGTTTGATTGTGAATAAACTGTATGCGATTTAGCGCTGATGGACACCTACTAACAGCTGATAAGGTCAGTCTGTTCGATAATCCAATTCAATTCAGTTTCCTCTCTGACCTGCATTGAGGTTTGCCTGCAGCGACAGTCAAGTCTGCCTCTCGAAGGCTGCGCTCTTCACTCTGAAATCTTCAGACGTTTAGGATTCTATAAGTTGCATGTGCACGTTCAACACACTAAACCCAACACATTATACCCAACACTCTACACCCAGCCATTATACCTAATATAGTACATACTTTGTCCAACACTCCATACCAACACAATATACGCAACACTCTGTACAACACACTGTACTTAAAATACCCCAAACTATGCCCAACATTCTCTAAAAACACGTTATACCCAACACACTGTACCTAACATTCTACACCCAATACGCAATACCAGTCCAATACATACTATGCCCAACTACAGCTAACACGCTATACCTAATACACTGCATACAATATCAACACACTGCACCTACCACACTGCTCCAAACACTTTATACCTAATGTGCTATACCCAAAACTCTACAACATAATATACCCAGTGCACTACATACTATGCCAAAAACTCTATAGCCAACACTCTATACCCAAAACTGTACACTACACCCAACACAATATACCAAACACTCTGCACCTAAGACACTACACTAAACTATGCGCAACACCATGCCAAGACTATACCCAACACGATATACCAAATACATCACATACACTACCAGCATACCATCTCCAACACATTATACCCAGCACACTATTACCCAGCACCTAATACACTACATACTATACATCATCTAAACCGCTTATCCTTCTGGGTCACGGAGGGGTGCTGGAGCCTATCCCAGCTGTCATTGGGCGGAAGGCAGGATACACCCTGGACAGGTCGCCAGTCCATCGCAGGGCAGACAGACATACATATACAATCACACACACATTCACACCTAGGGGCAATTCAGCATGTCCAGTTAGCCTGACTGCATGTTTTTGGACTGTGGGAGGAAACCGGAGTACCCGGAGGAAACCCACGCAGACACAGGGAGAACATGCAAACTCCACACAGAAATGACCCAGTCTCCCGGCCGGGAATCGAACCCAGGCCCTTCTTGCTGTGAGGCGACAGCGCTACCCACTGCGCCACCGTGCCGCCATACCCAGTGCACTATACCCCAAATTCTACAACCAACACACTGTATCTTATACACTGCATACTATTCACTCTACCAAACATTAAACACACCATATCCAAAACGCTACATAATATACCCAACACTCTACACCCAGCTTGCTATATCCTTAACACTGTATACTATACTCAACATATTATAGACAACACATTATATTCAATGCACTTTTACCAACACTCCAACCAATACGCTACATACTTTATCTGATACACTACAGTCTCAAATGTGGCCACTTTCAAAGCACTGATAGCTTAAATATGATTTTTGTTATTGTACTGTACTCATAGTATAAATATAGCTCAATTAACAGTCCATTTGTGGGTGATGTTGCAGCCACGGTGAAGCTGTTTATTTATTCGTTTTTGCTGATATCTGAGAGACAGTGTGGGCATGAGAGTGAAGACAAATGTGCTACTCCACTAGAGAGCCGGAGTGTTTTTTCACAGCCTGGCAAGAGTGAGCGTGACAGTGGAGAGAGAATGATGCTACTCTGAGGGTTTGTCCACTCTCTAAGAGCCGCAGAAGAAGAGGGATTGCCTGTGATTAAAAAATGGCCCTGGACTTTTTGGCCCAGACCGACCCAAAACAGTTGCCTGGATACCAAAAATCTTGTACCCAAATATGGTCAAATAGCTGGTCATTTGTCTATATTGCTAAACCCTCAACTCAGCCTTTAGCTGTGATTATGAACCTGGCTAAAGTTTTACTATTATAAAAGGATTAGTTTTATATGGTCAGGTGGTGTAATGTAATTTTACCCCAGAATGACAATAATGTTTATAACCGATTCCCATGGGATAAGAAAACTTGGTATAAGTGACAGAGGTGGGGGTGACTAGTGGATTTGCTCACTGCCATTATACCAGAAAAGCTCCATGCACATAAAACATGTCCAAACATTTAATTCGGTTGTAATTTAGTTCACACTAAATGTCTGCCTAGCTTTCTAAAGTGAATGCAGTGTGTCATTAGGATTGTCACTGACTTGGGAATTTACAGCCAACAATCAGTATCACTGCATAGACTCAAAAGTTTGGGAATAAGAATGAGAACTTTATTGTTTTCTTAATGCCAAGGTAGTGAAGTTGTTCACTTCCCACATGAGGTTTAATACTGCTTAGGCTAGCTCTACTAAACATGGACATTTAAAGCATTTGAGGCTGGTAACGTACACTCACGTGACATATTCTTCACTGTTTATGCTTCAGTTTTACAGCAAAAACAAACTGAATATTATGCATTGGAGGAAGCCTGTTAGCTGTCTGTCAAGATGTTCAGTCTGGACCTAGTTCAACAAAACTTGATATTTCATATACAGTTTTACTTCATATACATGAAACTTCTAACTACAAACATACACGTATTCATTAGATCCTGCTGGTGTGGGTTTCCTCTCTTTTAGTGATGCATGCAAAAATAGCTTTTTTGAAATGCATCTTCTATGCCTGCAAGTGCTTTCCTGTTCTGAATGGGAGCAATATATGTTGCAATGAAGTTGACTTAAGCAATTGTTAAGACATTTAAAACATATTTTAAATGTATACTATTGGACAGATACATATTTTGAGACATGTTTAGTACATATTTATATTGCTATATGAGTTATATTGCAACTAAAATGTACTAAAGCATATTTTAAAAGTCACCACTTTAAAATGTGCTTGTAAATAATACACTTAAGTTCATGACGACGAAATGAACTTTTGTTTAAATAGCTTCCATATGTTAATAAACAGATTTACTCAAGTAGTATATTGCCTTACAGCATAATAAAGTATGGCTTAAAATGTGTTACTTTAAAAATATACTTTTTGAAAAATACAGAAGACTTTAAGTATTCTCTATGAACTTCAAGTATATTAAGTACTATAAGGTACTAAGTACCACTGAGGTACTTAGGTATGCTTCTGTTTTTGCAAGAGTGGGACAGTGGAGTGGCCAAGTTCACAACCACGTAGAGCCCTGGGACATGAACCTACAACCTCTGGTTGTTGGCTTACTGCTCATATCACTAGGCTACCAACCACCCCCAAGTTAACCATAGTAACTGTTTTTTCGTAGCTAGACAACTACCCAAATGTGACTTTAATTATGTGGTCAGTTTCCATATTGATGAACCTTCTACTCAGCCTTTCGTTCTAACTAGTTAGCTGGTAGTTAGTGGACTTGGTATCTCTCTGTCTCCGACTCTGTGTAATGTAACATTAGCCATCAGTCTTTTACACTTCGCTGCTGTAGTAGTTTATACAAATTAATACTGATTTTTTTTTGTTTTGCATTTTACTGCTCGTGGCTCCAGTAATTAAATTTTTTTGTCATGTACTTTTGTCGTGAGTGTCTCTCCTCCTTCTGCTGCTCGTCAGAGTTTCTCTCGTCCTGCTGCTCCTCTCTCACTCCATAACAGCCTCCCTCACAGTGCACATCACTTCTTAAAGCCCGGTGGCCATGGCAACGGGGCGGACACACATGCACAGTTGGGCTTGGGGCCAGAGATGGGGAGATATTATATGAGACCACATGCCGTTTGTTCTCTAATGCACCATTACACACACAGGTCTCTAACGCTGAGTCATTTTGGACCAGAGTGGTGGATGAAACAGAGCAAAAGAGAAGTCATAGTGTAAATATGAGAATACTTTCTCTCTCTCTCTCTCTCTCTCTCACTCAGTGTGAGTGCTTACAATTTTATTTTCGCTGAAGTGATACAAAGATGCTGTACTGGCTGAAGTAGACCATTTGAAGAAGCATCCTATCATACAGTGCTGTGCAAGTCAGAAACCACTAATTTGTTTATTATCCAGTCTAAACTGAGTTTTATTTACTTTCATAGTGAGTTATTGCATATTCATAAAGGAAACTGGATGAGTTGCACTTCTACTGAATAACTGTACATGTGAGTCCTTTGCCATATTGTTGTTTCTAATTGACTTCATTGCATGCGAATTTGTGTGTTTAGATCCAGAAAAGACACTCCAGCAGCAGTATGGATGAGCGTCCGTCTCCGTCTCCCTCTGCAAGGGACTATGTGGAGTCACTGCACCAGAACTCCAGAGCCACGCTCCTTTTTGGCAAGAACAACGTGCTTGTACAGCCGGTAATGCAGAAACATTTGTCATTTAAACACAGTTACACCAGCACACGCATCACTCAGACACAGCTAAACCAGCTCAGCCAGCACTCAGACATAGTAACAGCGGAACATTAATTTCACAGGCACAGCTACACAAACACTGTCACTCAGACACAGTTACACCTACACTGTGTCACTCAGACACTGTTACGTCAACACATCCATCAATCAGACAGGGTTACACCAACATATCCATCAATCAGACTGTTACAACAAAAGATCAATCAAAACGACACAGTATTAAAAACATATTTGTCACTCAGACACAGTAGCACATATTACACATCCATTAATCAGACACAATTACACCACCACTGTCAGCCACTGATACACCAACACATCCATCAATCAGACACAGGTACACCAACACTGTCATGAACAGTTACACCAACAAATCCATCTTACAGTTATAACAAAACATCCATCAGTCAGACACATTTACACCAAAATATCCAACACTCAGACACGGTTACACCAGCACATCGATCAGTCAGACTCATTTACATCAGAATGTCCATCACTCAGACACAATTACACCAGCACAGTGTCACTCACACACAGTTACAACATAACATTCATCACTCAGACAAAGTTACACCAGTACTTTGTCATTCAGACACAGTTGCAACAAAACATCCATCACTCAGACACAGTAAGACCAACATGTTCATGACTCAGACACAGTTACACCAATACATCCACACAGTAAGACAACACAACCATCATTCAGACACAGTTACATCAGAACATCCATCTCACAGACACAGTTACACCAACACTGTTTCACCTAGACACTGTTATGTCAACACATCCATCAGTCAGTCAAGGTTACAACATATCAACCAATCAGACACAGATATACCAACACATTCATCAAGCAAACACGGTCCCATCAACACATCCATCAATCAGACTGTTACAACAAAACATCAATCAAAAAGACACAGTATTAAAAACATATTGGTCACTCAGATACAATTACAGTAACGCATCCGACAATCAGACACAGGTACAGCAACACTGTCAGGCACAGTTACACCAACACATCCATCAATCAGACACAGGTGCACCTGCACTATCAGACAAAGTTACACCAACACATTCATCAATCAGACACAGGTACACCAACACTATAAGACACAGTTACACCAACACATCCATCCATCAGACACAGGTGCACCAACACATCCATCCATCAGACACAGGTGCACCAACACATCTATCCATCAGACACAGTTACACCAACACATCCATCCATCAGACACAGGTGCACCAACACATCCATCCATCAGACACAGTTACACCAACACATCCATCCATCAGACACAGGTACACCAACACTGTCAGACACAGCAACACATCCATCAGTCAGATGGACATTTTTTACATCAAAATGTTCAGCACTCAGATACAGTTATACCAGCACAGTGTGACTCAGACACAGTTACAACAAAACATCCATCAATCAAACACAGTAAGGCCGACACACTTATCACTCAGACACAGTGACTCCAATACATCCATCATTCAGACACAGTAATACTAATACATTCACATTCACTTTTTTGACAACATCAACACCTTTATACAAATTAGCATCAGCATATATGATATAAAAATATAAAACACGTTGCTTAAAGCGCAGAATATCTCCATCAAACTCCAAACCACGCTCACATACATGAATCTGTACACTATTCACATAAAATCAGTCACACTGAATTAGTTCAACCACAAAACATCTGTCAGCCAAGCTCCATTCCTCTCTCCTGCACAGAACCATTAATAATGAAAGAGTGAACACGATGGTAAATGAGCATCTTTCAGTGCATCTCCATGCAGTACAAATGATGAATAATGAATGGCAGAACAGCTGCATCATTTATCCAGTGTTAACCTTAGAAAGGATGCAAAAGAAATGATTATACAACGTGTTGTGTGCTCTACATTTATTGGTTGCATAATTTTTCAACTCATTTGTTATTTGTACTGAATGCTCGTTTCAAGAAAGAAATGAGTCCTCAGTGTGTCTCAGAATTCAGGTTGCTGTCTTTTTCTCAGAGGGACGACATGGAGGCCATCCCAGGGTACCTCTCTCTGCACCAGACGGCCGATGCCATGACCCTGAAGTGGACGCCCAATCAGCTGATGAATGGCTCCATGGGAGACCTAGACTACGAGAAGAGGTGAGGTAGAATGGAAAGAAATACACTTTAACCATATCTTACCCAACATTTTGTCAGGGATGCATTCAAATTCAATCTTTGACTGTTTTTATTGTTGACCAAGTGAGAACACAATTCACATTGTTATGGAAATGACTAGTATTGATCTATTCTAGTTTTATTAGATCTTAGTGCAGCTTTTGATACTGTTGACCACAAGATTTTATGTCTTGAATGCTGGGTCGGCCTCTGGGTCGGCCTCTCGGGCACAATTTTAGAATGGTTTAAATCATATTTAGGTAATAGACTATTCATTGTTTAAGTTGGAAATCATTCAGCAAAAAGATTTGACATTTCTTGTGGAGTCCCTCAAGGTTCAGTCTTGGGGCCTTTGCTTTTCTCTTTGTAGATGCTACCTCTAGATGATGTCATTTGGAAGCATAATATAAATATTCATAGCTATGCTGATGACACCCAGTTATACATTTCTATTCCTTCTGAAGATCAAGACTATATAGACAGACTGATAAGCTGTGTGTCAGATATTTCTCAGTGAATGTCGCAGAATTTTCTATTAATCGTTGGTACAGAAACTCAGAGAAAAATGACTCTGAGCTCAGTTTTATCTATCTATTATTTATGTAAACAGTCCCTAAAGTAGCTTTTTATCATTTGAGAAATGTTCCGAGCGACGCAGAGAAACTTGTTTGTGCATTTGTTACAAGCAGAGTTGATCACTGTAATGATCTTCTTACTGGACTTCCTAAGAAAACAATACATCCCTTACAACTCGTACAAAATACAGCAGCATCCTAACAAAACCAAAACACCACTTACATTACAGAGTGTCTGTCTGTTTATGTTCCAGCTTGTAATCTAAGATCTGCAGATAGTGGCCTTAAATTGGGAAGTATATTCTGTGTTTGATTGTGAAAAACAAAATAAAAATCTATAAACTTTAGCTTGTTTAGATGAATCACTTTACATATCAAAATAAGTGCAACAGCATGATTAAGTCATTAAATTCATGATTTATGTTGGGCTGGGAACATTTATAGATGATTCATTTACAAATAATTATCAATAACGGCCTTAAAATCGCTATGTAGAAGTTTTCATTTTGTATGAATGGACCTTCTTTGCTCTGGTCTGCAGTCCGAAACTCCAGGCCTTGTTCGTTTACGTAAACAAGCAAGTTGCCCTGTTTGCCACTGGAGGGAAAATGTCAATGCTTAATTATAGTTGTTTAGTAGTGAGATCTTATGGATTTAATGCACTGAAACCTTCACATCAAGTCCAAGATGCCTTTTTATTTAACACTGGGAATGAAGCAGAGGGAGAAGAAATGAGTAGTAACAGCAACAAAGTTTTGATTTTCTTTTAGCTATTGCGACTAACAGACAAATGCAGTGTGTAACAGCCCATTCTGCTAAAGAAGTTCTCTTTTGTTCTTTTTTTCTCTGTCAAACTGCGAAGTATTTACATCTTATTCATGAAAGATTGCATGCTTGCATCTCTCTTTTTGATCTACACACGCAAAGCAGCTGGTGGACACTATGAGATTTAATCAGTCAGTTAGATAAGCCAACAGGTTGAGGTCAGGATGGAGCCAAACTGGGATTCTTCAGCAAAGGATTGTTCAAGTGCTCATATGCTGAGAAATTGATATGAATCAGATGAGAAAATGATCTAGTCCTGGCTAATGTTATTGATACCATGATCTGGTCTCTGATCTGATGTTCTTGTAATGTAATCTCATCTGGCGTTATTGATAGTGTCATCTGTTTTGCTGCAGTGTCTATTGGGACTATGCTATGACCATTCGCCTGGAAGAGATTGTGTATTTGCACTGTCATCAGCAGGGTAAGTTGCAGCAAATTATCATATTATACCAACTCAGGAGATGACCAGTTCAGTCAAACTGAGCCCTTGTTATTGCTTGGTGTCTTCTGGTCAAGGTCAGGTTAAAGGGGCATTCTGGCCTAAACGTAATATCTTATTTGTCATATTATATTTCATTCTGTAGTGCAGCTTTGCATCCATCGGCCTTAGCATATTGTCTAAATTAATGACTTTGTATCTGTTTACGGTGTACTCTCACTACAGTACCCAGCATGCATTCTGCAAATACATCTTACAACCATCCTTTTTTCCATGGTGATAAAGAAATCCAGCGATATATAGGCTAATAAATAAAGATGTGATGTTCTACTTCCTAGTTGTATCATTAGCTATCTGATATTAGCCAGGTAACGCCCTCAAAGCAGTTGGCCCAATCCCATTTCATCCTTCACCCCTTCCACTTAGCCCTTCGTTTTGCACGTTCATGTCTTGGGGTAGGGTGTCCCAATGTTTGTTGGGATAGAGGGGTAGGGTGAAGTGTTAGGGCTACATGGCCCTCCAAATGGAGGTTTTTCAGAGACTCCAAACTGAGTGTTATGAGAAAAAAAAAACTGGAAGATGGCTGCGCGAGCGACCAAAGAAACACAAATGTGAGAACTTTCTCTGTTAAAAATTACGATAACCATCCTATTATCTTTGTATGTATTATGATCCTTTTCTTAATAACGAGTTAAAAAGCGCCAACAGTATGCTAATGTCTCTGTAGCTAGCTAGCTAAATTTCCTGTTCCACCTTAAATAGTCCAGCAGTTCTGACGGCAGAAGTGCCAGAATGTAACTGCTGCATGATTTAAGGTGGAACGGAATAATTCGAACGAGAAGCTGGTGAATAATTGTCTTCAGCTTCATATCACTGAAGAATTAGTAATAAATAGTTGCTCCCCCCTTTGAAGGCCTACGATGCCCCCTAAAAGTAACTAAAGCCCAGCAGTGAGGAGCTGAACTTTACCCTCCTCGGCTTTTGCTGCAGACTGGCAGGGTCGCCTACAGAGCAGCACTAGTAGCTGTTAATGAAGTAATGCTCTTTTTATTTGAGGGTCCCATTTCTTTGGGAAGATTTCCACCACTACCCTTTGTAACTCAGTTCCAAGGGGCAAGGTGACACTCGAAAACAAGGGGTTGGGGTAAAAACAAGAAATGGGATTGGACCGTAGACCTCTAGAGACGACTACAGAACCGCTATATAGGGCGAGTAGGCATATCTACAGCAGACGTAGCAGTGGTTCCATTTTTCTTTTTGGCCGGAGTGCCCCTGTAATAGTAACACCAAGTACAGTTAGTGTGAAGTCTGTAGAAAAAATAAAACCCAAATAAACCTCTTTAGCTTTAAAGCATTTCTAAAGGATTCACATATAACCCGGAGGAGCAGGAGATTTATGAATTAAGCTGTGTCGGCTTAATGAAACCCCTCGAGTCGCTCTCAGATTCACAGCTTTAAAACCTCAATTATCACTTTTCTTATTCCACGCGGCCAAACAGAGCAGGCAGCTACTGCACTCAGAGAGCTATCACAGTGCATTTAGAGCGTATGAAGCCACTTTTCTCGGATTAGGAAATGAAAAATATTTGGACAGAATTAGATTTGTTAACAGCGCTGTAAAGAAGAAGAGGGTTTGGGTTTGATTTGCCTAATGTTAGTCAGTTTTAGCATCTGCTTATTTTTTACTGTTTTGGGCTTTTGTTTAGGTGTATAATGGAAGTGAACTGTCTGTTTTATGCATTTAGTAAAGAATTAAACACAAGAACCTCTGAATACATCTGACATTTAGCTCAAATTAGACCAAAATAGTGATTTTTTTGGAAACAAGCTGCAAAAGAAAGTAGTCATGGCACATTTTGAGAGTCATAGTTGAAACATATACTGAAAACTGATTTAAATATGCTGATTATATTGAAAATACTGAATATTTTCTGTACTTTATAAAGTATTCTTTATTCTTATTGAATTATTTTTTAAATGTAATTTGTGCAGTAAAAACTGCCGTATGTGGCGATATGAAAATATGTTCATGGTTGTGACATCACAACCATGACCAACTGAAGATGTTACATTTTTGTTTCCCCCTGAAATCCACTTAATAACATTTGTGTAGGCCATTTATGGCGATATGAAAATCTGTTCATGGTTGTGACATCATAACCATGGCAAACTTGCTATATTTAACTTCTGTTCTACCCCGGAAGCCCACTGGAACCCAGCCATGAGATAATAACTTGAGATATTAAACTTTCGTTTCTCCTTGAAACCCACTTTATGATATTTGTGCCGCAAAAACTGATGTAGGCCATTTGTGTTGAAATGTAAATGTGTTCATGGTTATGACATCACAACCATGACAGAATTAAGATGTTTCATTGCTCTCTGAAGCCCATTGTATGTGTTTTATATGTTCATGTGTTTAATGAGGCAGTGAGCTGAAGTCTTCAGTGTTTTGGCCCGCGAGGACTGGATCCGGACACATGTGCTTTAAGTTAATAGTCAATGCTAGTTGAACCTGCTGATGGAGATCTTTAGGCTGAGGATAGTAACAAAGAATCAAGTTGAAACCAACCGCATTTCAGCCAAGTGGGCTTGAGAGATTAAATACTCGTCTGATCTCCTGAAATGAAACAGATGTTGAATGATGCATATTGTGTTCATGTTTGCAGTGGACAGTGGCGGGACGGTGGTGCTGGTCAGTCAGGACGGTATCCAGAGGCCTCCACTGCGTTTCCCACGAGGCGGGCACCTCCTGCAGTTCCTCTCATGTTTAGAGAACGGCCTGCTGCCTCACGGCCAGCTGGACCCTCCGCTGTGGTCTCAAAGAGGGAAGGTCAGTCTATCGCAGTGCTAGCAGTTAGTTTCTAGCTAATTTTGTTGCTTTTATGTTTTGATTCACAAAAGTTAGAAAATTAGCTGCTTTTTTATAAACCTTGACTCACACAGCCACTTGCTACTGTGTTTTAGCTTAGCATTGCAATGTGATATCATTGGGCTGGGAGATTTTATGGACAAGTCATTTTAGAAAAGTATCAGATTAGTTATATTTTTTCAACCATGCATCACTTCTGCCAATACATACATACATACATACATCATTTAAACCGCTTATCCTTCTGGGTCGCGGTGGGGTGCTGGAGCCTATCCCAGCTGTCATTGGGCGGAAGGCAGGATACACCCTGGACAGGTCGCCAGTCCATCGCAGGGCAGACAGACAGACATACATATACAATCACACACACATTCACACCTAGGGGCAATTCAGCATGTCCAATTAGCCTGACTACATGTTTTTGGACTATGGGAGGAAACCGGAGTACCCGGAGGAAACCCACGCAGACTCTGCCAATACAGTGACCTACAAATATCCTGTAATAATTGAAGGTACTGTTTACAGTAAGTATAGTAATGTGGAAGATATGGGTGTAACGATACACACATTTCACAATATAATACATATTTTCATTTCTGCATCTCGACAACTGAATAGAGGTGCAAATCAGCAGCTGTTAACGTTCCTACAGAGCAAGTCACTCACCCCTTTCAGCATTGGCACTTAGCGACTGCTTGAGAACTCGCGTTTTCTCTAAGAGGCTGAAGTCAGCTCCCTACTCACCAGCTTCTTATTCAAATGTTTCATTGCACCTCAAATGGACCATCAGTAACATTTGAGTGGTGGTGTGTGGGTAAACGTGGCCAAATCGCTTGCATTCTATTACGTCTTTTGCTCTTTACAGAAAGCTGAGATTTGCCTTTGAGCTACCAGAATGGGACTGAAGCTGTGTCCATTACATTTTGTACATAATTAAAATCACTTCTCTGCTCTCACATTTGCATTTAAAGATTAGCAAATTGCACTCCGCTAATGAATTCTGTTGCGTATGAAAATGCCTTTAGGGGTCAGAGTAGTTAGGCCATTAAACATCTTTGGGTCGTTAGAACTCTAAATTATGTTCCAGAACACATTTCGGCTCACGTTACCGGACTTCAGTTCTGGGCTGCTTTTGCTGAACTGATGTGATGAGTTGTTTTTTTCTAACAGGGAAAAGTGTTTCCTAAGCTGAAGAAGAGAGGGCCTCAGGGATCCATGGACTCCGTCTCAGACAAGGAGGAGGACGAGGCCACCGATTACGTCTTCCGCATTGTCTTCCCCAACAGCCAGTCTGAGTTCGGTAAGCTTGGAGATGAATGAATAAGTGTATTTGAGTATGGATGAGTGAGAGGAGTGCACCGATATTTCACTTTCGGTTGTCATCAGAAAGAGAAAAAGGGCAAAATTTTAGTCAAGGAAATCAAACAGGTCTACAATGAAGTGTCAAAAACACTAAACATATAATTTCAATGATGATACAAATGAGAAACAGCGATTAAAACGCTGTTTGTTTCCTCTATTCTCCTGCGCTGATCAGCGTAGACATGTTCAAACAGTTTGCGCTGCAGCAGATCAACAGTGAAACTCAAATATGGTCCACTGTTCTGTACAGTATTTAACTTACATGCTGTTCAGCGTGAACCGATTTATGAACTGATTTATCTTCAGTGGAAATCAGATAAATAACACAGAGTAACTCAATTTCTTTTGGTAATAATCTCTTGCTTTGCAAGTTGTTACTGTAAACGTGTGTAGGCTGGATCCTGCTGTTTCTGGTTGTTTCTTCTCTTTAGCGCCCCCTGCAGGAGAAACTTCAGACTGCTAGATGGGAGTTCTTTACTGTTATAGTAGAGGTGCTGGAATTCAGCGTGGAAAACTATGGACTTATGTATTTGTATAAATGTACAACTTTTAACATTTAATATTAGTTATCTAGCTGTTGTTTAATGAAATTAGTCCTCTAGTCTCTCAGTTCTCCTTCCATACATGGCGATTATCACCTTTGAAGCATTGTCAGTGTTATTATATTAATGCAAAAGCATAAATAAAACAGCAAATTATGTGTAAAAGAACTTTTTTTGGTCTCCATTTCGGTGCATCACTGTACAGTAGTTAATAAACGTGTATCACTTGTTTAAAGTGATAGCAAGAAAAATGTTTCTCCATGAACCAGATTTTAGACCAGCCAGGTCATGTTTGGTGTCTGAGGTTTGCGTCTTTAGTTTTAACACTAGAGCTACGAGACTGATGTAGCTAAAAAGTAATGGAACCTTGTAGCAGTCAAGTTAGCATGGTGCTAACTACATACTTAAATCTGCTTCAGACTCTGTGTTGTTCAATGATCTCTAATAGACTTGATTATGTGGTTTCTGACACCATATAACACTAATATCTATAAACATGAACTAAAGTATGAAAATAAAAAAATCAGGCTTCAGAATACTGATACTGTTTTAGCTGTGCCTTTGGATTTTCTGTCATTCTAGCTATAATTAAGCGATTCTAGTTATTTTTCTTATTTATATGTATTTATATGTATTTCAGATATAAACCACATCAGTCCTCCTTTTCATTTTTATGGCAGTTCCACCCCTCATTATTGATGTATTAATTCCAGTGGCTGTGACCCAGTCCTCGAACCCACTGGGGGGCACTACCCTGCTGTCCCGCTCGTCCTCCCTGTTCCCAGCCATCGGGAGGCAGCAGAGCCCCAGGCTGCAGACTGTAGTGGTGCCCAAACGCTGCTGCAGCTTCCCAAATGAGCCCTCGTCGCCCACTGGGTCGCCAGCAGGGTCGCCCTCCTCGCCCAACTGTAACGTTTCCCCTCCCTGATGCTCTTTTCTTTGCTAAAGCTCACTTCTGCTGGGACGAGGGGCTTCTTTTCCTTTCTTCAATTTCAGTGACCCTCAGTTGAGCCTGGTTACTGGCGGCCTACTCAACAAACTTCTGCGAGGCTAAAACCATGTCTAGGTCTCAAATGCTAACTCAGTACTATACTGATGAAGAGTTTTCCTTGAATTCTCTTTCAGCTCGCAGTCATCAGATTCATCTGCCTGGGGAAGGGGTCCAAACACCCAACCCACGTTTGCATGCAATTACACATTTCCCCCAGAGAGGTCTCCAAATCCCCAAGTCTTACATGGTGCAGCTTTAAATGATCATGAACAGCTGTTTGACCAATCAGGGCCAAGCTTCTGACCAACCAGGGACAGCCTTCTGGTGGGTGGTGGATCCCCCGGTTGTTTTCAAGACATCTGTAGTGTCAATCACATGAAAAATAAGTTTTTTAGCAAAGAAAACATGGATATCAAAAAACAATTAATAGCATTATTGCTTTAATAAGCACAAATGCTTTTTACTGTTGTAAATGCCATACTGTCTACATATTTAGATAGTGTACATTTTTATAACTGTCTGTGAGGGAGCTTTTAGAGGTGGACGTCTGGTTCCTGTCACCACCACTGTGAACAATTCTGACTCTTTATGTTTCTCTAGAACAGAGCATTCGCGCCAAACCACTCTGAATGACTCTGTTTATATCTTAACTGTTTATGCTGATTTTAAAAAAAGAAAAATGGTGGAATTCCAATTTAACCAATAGTATGATAGTGCCTAGTGCTAATATTAGAAACATAGGCTTATAAAAGCAATATGTACAATGATCATGTCTTAAATTATCTGGTAAACACACACAGCAGGCCTTGAACACAAAACATTCAAAATATATTATAAAATAAAGTTAACAGATTAAAGGCTTTTGAAGACAATATCACTTAATGATTAAGTTTGCCCACCAGACTTTGCTCACATTGTGGGAACCTCTGGTCCAATTAAACCTGACCCACAGTATGGTAAAGATACGCTGTGTCATTAGCCAACCAACTGTTATTAAGCGCATTGCTTTTGTGCAGAAGTTTGTTGGCCCTTTGTTGAAATCATTGAAACCACTGAAGATCACCTGAATCAGAACAATCATTGTCACCAATCGTATCTTGATTTTTTCAGATCGGGCTGAATAATTCGGGTTTGATTAAGTCTGATCGTCCGTCTTTCTGCTTTGGTGCTGTGGTGCTCTGCACTGAAGCCTATAATCCATCGACCATGTTTCGTTGTGTCTGTTTCAGCCGCTCCAGAGTTGTTGGAGCAGGGGGCGAACATGTGGCAGCCCAGAAAGTCCTCCTGCTCGTCCTGCTCTCAGGGCAGCTTCTCCGACGGAGCGCCCCCTAATGGCTGCAACCACGAGAGGTCAGCTCACTTTGTTACTCTCCCGATAGACAATGCACCTGACTAGCTCAAACACATTAGTAAGGACACCTATTCCAATATTTAACTCTGGTTCTAACTCTAAAAAATGGATATTACTTGGATGTTTTGGACAGTAATGATATTCTGTTAAAAAACTGACATACTTATGTCGATATCAACGTACACCGGTCAGGCATAACATTATGACCACCTCCTTGTTTCTATGCTCATTGTCCATTTTATCAGCTCCACTTACTATATAGGTGCACTTTGTAGTTCTACAATTACAGACTGTAGTCCATCTGTTTCTCTGCATACTTTGTTAGCCCTCTTTTACCCTGTTCTTCAGTGGTCAGGACCCCCATGGACCCTCACAGAGCAGGTACTATTTGGGTGGTGGATCATTCTCAGCATCGCAGTAACACTGATCTGGTGGTGGTGTGTTAGTGTGTGTTGTGCTGGTACGAGTGGATCAGAAACAGCAGTGCTGCTGGAGTCTTTAAACACTGTGTCCACTCACTGTCCACTCTATTAGACACTCCTACCTTGTCAGTCCACTTTGTAGATGTAAAATTGGAGACGACAGCTCATCTGCTGCTGCACAGTTTGTGTTGGTCATCCTCTAGTCCTTCATCAGTGGTCACAGGACACTGTTGGCTGGATATTTTTGGTTGGTGGACTATTCTCAGTCCAGCAGCGACATTGAGGTGTTTAAAAACTCCAGCAGCACTGCTACAGTCTGCAATTGTAGAACTGCAAAGTGCACCTACATAGTAAGTGGAGCTGATAAAATGGACAATAAGCGTAGAAACAAGGAGGTGGTCATAATGTTATGCCTGACCGGTGTATGCAAGAGGAAAAACAAAAGTTTGAGAATTGTTTTTTTACATTAACTTTGGCCAGTTGTACCTCCTTCGCCTCGGATGATGATGATTATGGTCTCAACTACAAAATATTCTGGAATAAAGTTGGACGCTAAATAAGCGAACCTGCTGTTGTCTTTTACAGAGCCCCTCTGAAGCTCCTCTGTGACAACATGAAGAATCAGATCATCTCCAGAGCATTCTATGGATGTGCGTGAGGCTCCTACTGAACAGACTCTGTAAACTAAACTGTTTGGCTGAATTACAATCAGTTAAGCTCTAAAGCTGTTTCTGTTGGTAAAGCTTTAATAGCATCCATCGTGGTATTAATAAGACTATGAGGTTTAAACGATGGTATTAATATTTGCCTATGTCTGTGTATGTGTTGTTTAGGGCTGGCGTACTGCCGTCACCTGTCCACCGTGCGTATCCACCTGTCCGCTCTGGTCAACCACACCATCGTGGAGCCTGATGTGCCGAGTGATGCGTACGGAGGTCTAACCGCAGAAGTGTGGAACAGATTCCTGCAGGACTGCCGCGTATGTACACCAGAGTTATTAACCATCACAAAAGCAAGAACTAGCAGCGGAAAACTGTATTTGTTAACTGTAAAAAAGGAAAAACTACTACAGTTGTGTGCAAAAGTTTGGGCGCCCCGGTGTAAAGATTTTCTAACGATTTTCTAAGTGAAAGTAAGTTAACACGTCCTTTAAAGAGAACACACTTTAATGCACAATTTTTAACACACAATTACTATTTATTTGGAAAAAAAATTATATTTAGTTTTTTTTTTTGCACCATGTTAAACTCAGCGAGGAAATAGAAATTATGTGGAAAAATTAGCAGACAATGTCCTGTTTAAGTTTATTGTTGTAAGTCCCTTATAGAGGAGATGTTAAAGCTACACTATGTAAGATTTGGGGATTTGGAGACCTCTGTGGTGGGAATGTGTAATTGCATGATATTGCATTTTATTATAGCTATGTAAGTGGACAAATAAGATAAGTCGATAACAAAAATGTCGAAAGAATAGCATTTTCTTATTCAAGTCACGTTTAGTATGTAACGACTTTTAGAAACAAATTTCCAAGCATTTAATCAGAAGCTTTTAGGTCAAAATGTCATTAAATGACCAAAGTCCTACATTATTGTTGTATTTCATTATTGTTGTATTTCGAGTTTTTAAGGTTTTATGTACCAAAAACAGTCATAATTCATTTTACTGCACCATTTTCCAACCTCTTTACGAATTAACAGGCTGTTTTTGTTACTGTACCTTTAAGTCTGATATATGTAAATGAGCTCTGTTCTGATTGGCCGTCCTGTATCATGTCTCATTCAAAAAGCACTCAGTTCAAACTCTCCTTATAACTTCAGTGTTAATGGGCAGGACTAAACTTCTGTAAACTGAATAGATGGATATATGGAAATGGTTTTTGTGACATCACAAAAGCAGTGAATTAAAAATGTGATGTTTTTATAGTTTCGTTTCCATATATGGACTGAATGGACTGGGGAGTGATTATTTTACAACAGTGTATATACAACAGTGTATATACAACAGTGTATAGACAGTGTATAGACTCTTTTATTTTATAAGGTAGATGATAATTTGACCCGCCCACTCTCACCACCCCTCGATGCTAGCCAATGGAATTAGCATGTAGCATTCTCCTCTAAGCGTGTTGATTAAGATTAAGATTAAGTGACCCTTATTAGTCCCACAACGGGGAAATTTCACCTCCACATTTAACCCATTCGTGCTGTGAAACACCACATACACACTAGTGAACACACACACTAGGGGGCAGAGAGCACAATTGCCCGGAGTGGTGGGCAGCCCTATCCACAGCGCCCGGGGAGCATTTGGGTTCGTTAGGTGCTTTGTCACTTTAGGCACGTTAGGCACTTTAGTCACATACTGTCGGCTCAGGGGATCGAATTGGCGACCTTCCGGTCACAAGGCTGGTTCCCTAACCTCCAGCCCAAGACTGCCCCCAAAAAGTCCAAAAAGAGTCCATTCATTTATATATTGAGTAGCGTACAAACTATCACGTAAAAAAGTCAAAGCTATACACTCAAAAATACTTTTTTTCAAACTTTCATGCATCCACACTTTCATAGTATCTGACGTCCGTCACTCAAACTGATCTGTTTATCAGCGTCGACATTGATCCACCACTCCGGACCCCTGGGATCTGCTCGTGCGCCTCTCATGCATATTCATTATCCTCTAAACACATCAGCACGATTAGTCACACTCACAATATGCGTAGATGACTAATGCGGAGCCGCCGGGCCTGAAAGTGCCGTCTCATCACAGCAGACATCGTTTATAAAGTGTTCCAAATAATGCCAAACAAAGCGAATCTTTCAAACCTCGCTCTGTCACTCATCCCTTTATTCTGCTCCACAAAAAGCTCTTTATTCGTTTGTTGTCAGGTTCCTTGAGGCTTTCTGAGTCACGCTGACTGTGGAGCGTATGAGTGATGAGCCGAGACCACCTGCAAGTTTGAGACCCCGCTAATGCTAATGCTAACGTTTTGCAGCTTCGCTAATGTAGTTCCTAATTCAGCAAACTAGGCAGGAGTCACGGTTCTTTTCAGGTGGAGCGTCTGAGTGATGAGCTGAGACCACCCGCAAGTGTCAGACCTTGCTGTTGTTAAGGCTAACGCTAATTTTTGCAGCTTTGCTAATACAGTTCCTAATTCATGCTTACGGTTGTGTTCAGCAAGTTTAAGACCTCACCAGTGCTAATGGTTTGCGACTTTGCTAATAATGCTAGTTCTCCAGACTAGGGGTGGGAGTTACAGTTCTGTTCAGCTGGAGTGTGTGAGTGATTAGCTGAGACCACTCGCAAGTTTAAGACCTTGCTAATGCTAATGCATAATGCTTTGCAGCTTTCCAGTTCCTAAAACTAGGGGTGGGAGTTACAGTTATATTCAACTGGAGTGTACGAGTGATGGACCACCTATGCAAAGTTTACAGCTTTGCTAATGCTAACACTGCCACCTAAAGCAAGCCACAAGTTTGATAGCTTGCTGATGCTAATGCTTCCTCAAGTTAGTTTATGTATTATTCTATGTGGTGATTTCTAGACTACTTGATGTGCACATTTCTAGACCATTTCTGGACAGCTCTGTGCGCTTAGAAGAGGAAGCTAACTGCTAGTTCCGTTCCATCAGCTAATAAATACCCTTTTGGCTAGCATCGATCATGTCATTTCTTTTGAGAAGTCTTTGTTTTATTCGATGACTATAATTACAATAATGCTTGCGTCTGTGGGAATCAGTATATAACATTAGCAGGAAGCTAACTGAGATGTTTCACTTCACACGATTTACAGCAGCTCTACATAAATGAGGATATTCGGAGCTGGTCAGACAGGCATGTAACATATTCTTTACTTTGTTTTGCAGTTTTTACTCAATTCTTCAACAAATATGTACTTAAAGCCTTCTCCTCAGTGTTATTGATAGAGCTTCTTAGCCTGTTAGCTGTCTGAACTGCCTGCAGAGAGCTTTAAACCAAACTACATTCATACACAGGTTTAATTTAGCATGTTTCTGTTGTACTTCATATCCGTTTGTGAGTGCAAACATATGTCACGTGCATTCCTGCATTCACTGCACACTCTTGTAAAACCTGATTTAAAGATTATATGTTACATCTCCAGTTTGTTTGGGAATATGCTTCTGTATTTTGTCTATAGACAAGCTTTCATTTTTCAGTGTAGAGAGGGCCACTGTTACAGCCAAGTGGCTTCCTTTTGCACTGTGATTTCATCACCAGTCTAGTTGTTATGTACTTTATTGGTCCTACAAGGGAAATTTGTCATTTTGCTGCCTCACTACGCCCAACCTGGGAGCAGCACAGCATCACCAGCAGAGCAGCGCCCCCTTGGGCAGTGGGAGTTAAGTGCCTTGCCCAAGGGCACAACCTGGTATACCGAGTCAGTCGTGGGAGTTGAACCTGCAACTTTCCGGTTGATGGCTCACCTCTCCTGCCATTACCTACTGGCGACCATATAGGTCTCTCTTTGATCTTACACTGTGCTCCACTGCAGGCTTATGATGAGAAGGAGCTGCTAAGGCTGGTGTACTTTGGAGGTGTAGAGCCTTCTCTGCGTAAGGAAGTCTGGCCCTTCCTCCTGGGCCACTACCAGTTTGGGATGTCTGAGAGCGAGAGAAAGGAGGTCAGTGTCTGGTTCTCAGGTTCTTTCCCTTAATTCAGCACACTTTACTAAAGCCACAGTCCAGCTGCAGTCAGTCATACCAACGTTCAGATGTTTGTGAAGACCTTAATTAGCTGGAGCTCTTCAGAAGGATCAGGATATTAGGATGGTCAGATGTCATAGTCCAGCTAACACAAACAAGCACTGGCCAGTTTAATAGAACACCATAGCTTGTACATCTTGCTGGTGTACAGTTAGAGACTATAACATATATAATAATATCTGGTCAACAGTAGTGCTGTGCTCAGAAACTGGCCAGTGATAAATGGGATAAAGGGGGGCCTGATAAACTGGAATAACTGGAATTGTCTGTACATATGAAGTAAAGAAAAAAGCAAACCAAGAGGCCCTAAACATTGTATGAAATGTGCTTTAATTTTGGCAAATTCTTCCACCACAAAAAGTAGTACGTTAAAGATAGAGCCTTAAACTGTCTCAATATCAGGTTCAGCTCAGCTTTTTCAGCATTCGCCAGATGAACCTGAATGTGGTTTTGTTCCAGTCAGTCTGTAAAGCATTTCACATTCATTTTGTTTGCTGAATTGCATTCTGTTCTGTTTATGGCTGGTTTGTTTAGTTTTTCCATCACAGCTGCCGACCGAAAAGCTCGCTTAGGAGCAACGGAGCATTCAGGGTCTTCTTCAGAATCTGACCAAATGGTCTTCAGGTCATATCTTGTAGAAGATATGTATCAATGACATATTGCAGTATATTCCATTCTCATATTGGCCTAGAATAAACTTCAAAGTAAGTGAACTTGGAAAAGTGGCCAGTGAGAGGAAGTACAGGTTTAAATAAAGCAGATACAGAGTTTATAGTGAAATAGTGTCCAGCTTTGAACTTGACCTATGAGGCTTTAACCATTTGATCACCAAGTCCACTTAAAATACTCAACTCAGAGGTGGCTTTGACCTCCTGCAGGTGGATGAGCAGGTGCGGGCATGCTACGAGCAGACAATGAGTGAGTGGTTAGGCTGCGAGGCCATCGTCCGGCAGAGAGAGAAAGAGCAGCATGCCGTCGCCCTGGCCAAGTGCTCGTCTGGGGCCAGCATAGACAGCAGCAGTCAGAGGATGCTCCACCGCGACTCAACCATCAGCAATGAGGTAACCAAATATGTCTAATTACTTTGCAGGTATCGATCAAGACGCAATGAACCATTATAACCGGTTTTCAAACATCCCCAAACTGTACTGAACACAATGCATCATGAATGGCACCTGGGTGAAGCTGTTATTATTTATTGGTCGTTTCTAGGCCTGTGCATGGTGATGGTTAACCAAGTTACCAGGTCCCCAGTGACCATTCCATCACTTAAACATAACTGAACTTTTAAACATGTGGGGTGATGTGATATCCTACATTAATATCACATTTATTATGTCTCAGATTGTTCTAGAAATGTGGCTGTACTGGCTAAGCTTGGTACTGCAGGCAGATATCATGCCTTCACCAAAAGCCGGCTTTGTTATGGTGTACGTTTTAGAACATACTCAAACCACAATGTCACGTTTCAGACAAAAAAAAAAAACAAAAAATCCCAGCATATTGTGCTGACACCTCGTGGCTAAACATTGGCTTACACTCTCTGCTGTAGATTTTCTCTTTTATTTCTGGTAATGCTGCATTATTCATATGGGGCTTGTCATTTTATCCCTTTGTCTTCAGTCTTCTCAGAGCTGTAGTTCAGACAGACAGAGAGATGCTCGCCTACAGAGTGACTCCAGTAGCAGCACACAGGTAAATCATGAACAGTACACCTGTGTAACACATGGGAACTGTAAAACACAATAACACAACTCAGTTAACACAGGTAGACTCACACTACACATTCCACACACAGGTGACGGACAGCGCTCATAACACCTACACTTCACATGGTTAGTGTGTAGTGTTACTAGTCTAAGGTAAATCTCACATATGCAAAAATTAACATTTTTAAAAAGTACATTTTGTAGGTTTAAGTAAGATTTAAAGTTAAATTTTGCATGTAATTAATGTGTGCCACAGTAATAGTGCTACTTCTAAACAGGCGTTCCCTACCCCTACACTGTCCCTGCTAGTTTTTCACTTCCCTGAGCCCCTTCCCCTGGAGTAGTCGGCTTCCCTTTGGCCTCTTCTTCCAGGTGTTCGAGTCTGTCGAGGATGTTGACCAGATCGAGACTGAGCCCAAAAGCGAGGAAGCCAAACGTGTCCATAAAGTCTCTAACGGGGCACCACACAATGGCAGTGCTTCGCCTGACTCAGGACACCCCTCTTCTAGAAACTTCTCAGTGGCCTCAGGGCACTCAGATTCGCTCAGCACGGAAGACAGCGGGGTGCAGGAGTTGAATGCCAAAGCTTCCGGCCAAACACAGCCAGCCCCAACCGCAAGCCAAACTGTAGCATTAGATACTGATAGTAATCGAAGCCAGGGTAGCCAAATGAAAGGAGCCAACGGGTCTGAGGTGGATGAGGCATTGCAGCAAGGTTCAGATAAGGAGAGTACAGAGAAAACTGATGGTTCCTTAAAGGACAAGGAGGGGAAGGTGTCAGGGTCTGCAGGAGTTGACACTGAAAAACTAGACAATGGTGAAGCGTCTCAAATGGAGGACACTAGATGTCTAGATGAACGGTCAAGAGCCAGTATAGCAGGAACAGAAGCAGAAAGAGCATCTAAATCACAGCTTGCAACAGAAGAGAGAGAGAAGTCCAGAGTTGTCAAGGCTTCAGATGCATTGGAGGAAAAGATGCTGACATCTTCAGCAGAGAAAGAAGAGGCATCAAAAGACTCAGAGACGGTCAAGATGCCTCTAGAACCAACTCCAGAGTCCCAAAAGGATGTCACATCAAAGAAAATGCTAGCATCAGAAGCAGAAATGGCTAGACTGCATCAAATGGGCGCAAGACCAAAAATGGAAGAAGCTCGGCGAGTAAGGAAAGAGGAGTCCAGTGTTAAAGAGGTGCCAAAGGAGGAGGCCAGCCGCAAGAAAGCAGTGATGCAGAGCCCCCCCGTGGTGGAGGAGACTGTGGTGCCAGTTGTGTTTGAAGCATTCAGTACACGTAAAATGAGCGAAACGCCATCGGATGAGTCTCCCTCAGCCATCGAGATGGAGGAGATCCCTTCGGCCAGGGTTTCTGTAGCCTGGGACAGACAGCCTCGCACCCAGGGCAAATCTGCCACTGTGCCTGTGTTGGACCTCAGAGCGGATGGAGGAGGCTCTCAAGGCAGCCCTGAAGGCACTGAGTCTGTCCTGTCAGATGAGCCTCAGATGGAGAGTCTCTACCCACAGTTTGATTCACTCGCTGTAACAGGAGACAAAAACGGAGCCACATCACCAGTGTCCTCCATAGGGACCACTTACTCGGTATGCATACAAAGCAGACTTTGTTTTATTGGTCAAATTAGGTGTCACTTGCTAGAAATTAGTCTTGGTAGGAGGACAAAGTAAAATTAACAAATTAAGGCCAGTTTTCTTGGCCTACATTAGACCTAAGACTGGAGTAAAAAGGATTTTCAGTGATGAATCATAATTGGCCTTGCAGTTTAGTCTAAGATCAGACGTGATTCAAGTATGGCTGTGTGGAATAGAGGAGTTGAGAAAATAATGATAAGAAATTCTAAAAATGTCTTTAAGTTTCAGTAAAAGTGTCTTTAAGTTTCAGTCAGGTGTGCCTTTGACACTGTACTGTATGTTTGGGTCGCTTTGCATTTGCAGCAGGAGCTGCTGGACATGTACACTCTCAACTTGCACCGTATTGAGAAGGACGTGCAGAGGTGTGACAGGAACTACTGGTACTTCACCCCAGCTAACCTGGAGAAGCTCCGCAACATCATGTGCAGGTGGGTGGTGAATGTCATCATTCAGTTGCGTCCTTTTTTTACTTATAGACTGCTATTACTGTACTTGTTCTTCTCACATGCCCACCTCTAAAAAACACTGATGCATTAGTGTTTATGGGATTTGCTAGACGCTCTTAAGCGACTGAAATGCTTTGTTGTCTCTTTGGAAGCTTTATCCTTCTGCTAGGGCAAGTCTAAAGATACCGTCAAGCTAAGGCTAGAAACAGGAGTCGACACGGATAAATAAGAAAACATACAGAGTAGTTTTATGTTGTTGTTTTGTGCACAGTTGGAGTTCATTTAGGTGCTTATTGAACAGATGGGTTTTCGCACAGTAATGTCAAAGTGGTTTTACACTACATTACACATCACGATAGTCATTTAAGTCAACAACTGCTCTCTGATTAAACTCCAGATTATAGTGTCATTCATGGCCTGCTAGTGACTTATTTAATCAAACTCGCTCAATTAAATCTGAGTCATTCTGATCCTCCAACAGTTGTAGTAGAACAGCATTTCACATGTTCTACACAAAATCACTTATGAAATGTCACAGTCCGAGCTGATTCTGATTCATGCACTCAACCTGCGGTCTTTGTCCGCAGTTACATCTGGCAGCATCTGGAGATCGGATATGTGCAGGGCATGTGTGACCTGCTGGCCCCTCTGCTGGTCATTCTGGACGACGGTGAGTGAATCCACTTTGGAGACTTTGTTGCTGCCATTTTGATCTGACCTGAATTTTTTAACCCTAGTCTTGTTTCAATGAGCTACATACTTAATGTAAAATCACAGTATGCTTGTTATTGTTGGCGATAACTGTGACTTCTAAGGGTTCAGGAAACTGATTGCTTTGGGTCATATTTATGTATCTTGAACTAATCAGTTGACAACATGGAAACAAACAAAGATACAAACAAAGGCTGCTCAAATGGATTTCTGGCTTCCCTGCAACATTTGATTAAACTTGCATTTCAAACTTTTCATTGTTCTTAAGAATGTCTTTGCATGCATTGCTGTATTTTGTGTTCAGCTTTGTTTTCCATAAAGGGGCATTCTGGCCTAAAACTTAGTTTAGTATGTTCTTGGTCATGTTGCGCAGTGTTCTGTAGTGTTTTATATGAGCCTCATCAGTTTGACAGAATTCACCACTTTTGTGTTTGATACCCAGCAAGGATTGAGTAAATACAACATTAAGCCCATTGGGAATCCCTGTGGTGTCAACCAGTGCTGACTGCTAGCCACTGAACTATAGGCTAATAAATACAACCAGGCTAACATTAGTGTAAATCTTATCTCAGTTGTTGAAAATAATTGTAAAGAAAATAGTAATTCTATATTCCAAGTTGTTGACAACCCAAATGTTAAGAAGAGCCATTTTGTCCTTGCAACAAAAAGCAAACCACTTTGGGAGCCACTACACTTTATGTCCATTTTATCATCTTGGCTGTAAATGTGTCTCAGTATGTGCTGATGTACTAGTACAAACTAAAAATATAAACAACAATGCAGACTTAATTTGTTCTGCTTTAAGGTTTAGCACAGCTATACCCGCTTTTCTTGCATCTCCGGCAGGAAACTTTTCCACAAAAGTAGAACAGTTTCTTGTAAAAGGTCACTTAACATTTGATTTTTTCGAGGCTGAAGTTGCTTCTCATTCTCCAGCTTCTTGTTCGAATTTTCCCATTCCACCTTAAATGGTGCCTGAGGGGCTGGAATGTAGCTGCTGTACCATTTAAGGTGGAACGGGAAAATTCAAACAAGAAGCTGGCGAACGGGAAACGGACTTCAGCTTCATGACTTTTTAGTGCTTGACAGTTTCTGATGTCCGTCTTAAATCTTTCTCGTAGCCGTTTCGTTAGCTACTAGCTAGATGAGATTGTTGTCTGCGTTGCTCTGTGACCATCCGTCTGCATGCCAGCTAACTCACCAACTTCAGGTTGTTGTCATTTGATTAATCCATTCTTTCCACTGTAAAGATGATTTTAAGAAGTTACTACAGTTATACAACTGCAATAAGATATTCAGCTTCCTAGCAATAATGTTAGCCGTCAACCTTAATACCCCAGCAACCGAAAAAAAAATCCAAAAACCCACCCACCAAAGCAGCTGCAATGTTTTAAAAGTTCCTCCTATCTTCAAGATGCATCATCAAAAGGAGATTTTTCTAGACCACAGCGGCGCTGCTATATGCAAGTAGACACGTTTTACAACAAATGTAGTTAATGGTTACATTTTTCATTTTGGCCAAAATGTCCCTTTAATTGTTATTTTTTCATAACAATCTATCACAGAGACCACCACTCTTTTTCCTTATTTTACTCCCATTTTCTCGTCTTTTAGAGGCTCTGGCGTTCAGTTGTTTCACTGAGCTGATGAAGAGGATGAACCAGAACTTTCCACACGGAGGAGCGATGGACACTCACTTCGCCAACATGAGATCCCTCATCCAGGTGTTCATAAAACAGCTTCCAGTGTTCAGTTTCTGCCATGAAGTGTCTTGATTTAAAATTTTACATTCATATTTTGGTTTCTCCTCTTTGTTTCTGTCTCCCTCTCTTTCTGTAGATCCTGGACTCAGAACTCTTTGAGCTGATGCATCAGAATGGCGACTACACTCACTTCTACTTCTGCTATCGCTGGTTTCTCCTAGACTTCAAAAGAGGTCAAGGCAAATGCAGTGAATGCTGGTTAAAAATTGTTGTTCAACAGCGTCAACACAAATATCTGATAATTTAGAGGAGCCTTGAGAACCAAAAGCTAATGAGTGTCTCTAAATCAAAGAGATGTCAAGGGTTTGATGGAAGTGGCCTCTCTAGTTAAGAGGCCCTTAAACATGAGTCATCATTTTGCTCAGGGACAACGAGCTGAGATATGATTGGAGCCCCTGCATTAAGTGAGACTGATTTTAGTGGTGAAACCTCAACAGTACCAAAGGTTTGAATACATCTACACAGTAAAGGTTCTCTTATTATTTCTGCCATTTTCAAACATACATTATAGCACCTGAGGAGCCACCTGAGAGGGTCCGAAAAAGATCCCCTTATGCTGAGACTTTGTTGGCTGCTCAAAACAACTTTTCTGGGGGCATTTCAAAAAAATATTTTAAAATTTATACCATTTAGTTTGGAAATAAGTCCATAAATCATCAATCAGATCTTTGTTTTTGAAACAAATGTCAAGCATTTAAAATGTCAGATGTCAAAATGTCTTTAAGATTATGAAAATCAAAACTTTTGCTGGTATTGTATAGACACTGACCACGACCACAGAAATTAGGCTACTGTGGAAACCCATTCCTGCCATTTAAAAATAAAAAGTCTATCTATTTTTTTCATCATTAAGTGAATTCCTATGGCAATATTTTGCAATAATAAGTCATTATTTTGTGATACTTTCTCATTATTTTGAGAAAATGTTATTGTGGGAAACGTTTGTAATTTATAATTTATGTTTTATACATCTAATATTTTATGCTTCTGAAATGAAATATATGTGTGTATATATATATATATTCGAAATGAGTTAATATTTCTAAATAATTACTTAGTATCACAAAATAGTGGCATAGCAGTTCACTTAATAATGAAAAAATAATAAGGTGCTGGATTTTTATTTTAAATGGCGAGAATTGGCTTTTTTACTAATCCAAACATCACAGACACTCAAGAGAACTGAGAACTAGAGAATGGATCAAATGTTGGACCACAGCTCCCCCTATTGGTTATTATCATCACTGAAATCTCCAAACTTTTGGGTTCCCTTAAAGGAATGATTTGCATTGAATTTGCTGTCTGTAGCAGTACATTCTGACAGAACTGTAGGCACAGCAATAACTTTTCACCACACAAATGAAGCACAGATAACATTTTAGTAATAATAATAATAATAATAATAATAATTATGAATTTTATTTACATAGCATAGTTTCTTTACACTGTCATCTCATGGCATTTTACTCAAGATAAAATGAATAAAATACACTAAAATCACATAAGAAATGAATTACAATTTGATAAAAATAAATAAAATAAGATAATAAGAATATATACTGAGCAGAATATTAATCATGAAAGCTTGTCTAAAATAAGTGAAGATTTAGAATTTATAATAGACTCTGAGTCTTCTGTAAAATCAGTGAAATCTGCTGATGTGTCTGTGGCTTTCTCTCCGGACCCTCAGAGCTGGTGTATGATGACGTGTTTGCGGTGTGGGAGACCATCTGGGCGGCTAAATACGCCTCCTCCGGCCATTTTGTGCTCTTCATCGCTCTGGCCCTCGTCGAGCTCTACAGAGACATCATCCTGGAGAACAACATGGACTTCACCGACATCATCAAGTTTTTCAATGGTAACCCAAAGGACTGAGGTAGAAACTGAAAGGCTTTAGTCATAGAGAGGTAGTTCTTCTGTGGATGGTTCTAGAGCCCTTTATGCGGTTCTCGAATTCAGTTTTTGGCCAATGTTAGACCTGATGTCATCGTTTCACTACATGGAAATACAAAGAACCAGAGAATTTGTAGTGAGAACTGCTACTCAGTAATGTGTTCCAGGTTGGACAAAACACTAGAGGGCGCTCATGAGATGAATGGGTTCCTATGGAGTTTTTGTTTTCTCAACACAGAACAGCATAACATATTTCAGCACTGCTGTTATGATTTTGAGCTTGTTAGACCTCCAGTTTTAGGACTTTCTAGCAGTGTCATATGAACATTTAAGACATCAGTGAGATCGAACTCAGCTAAGCAATCAGCGCTCAGTAGCGGTAATTCCAACCAATCAGCACTCAGTAGCAGTAGCCAGTCAGCACTCAGTAGCAGTGGTGGCACACGACATCTGGTTATTAACATGGTCAGAGTTAATAACCAGATTTCGTTGGAAATCTCATTGTTGTCCAGTGATGATGCTCTGAACGTCCTCAATGTCTCTTTCCAGAAATGGCTGAACACCACAACGTGAAGCAGGTCCTGGCTCTGGCCCGAGACCTGGTGAGCAAAGTACAGACGCTCATTGAGAACAAGTAACCCAGAGTCCACCACCTCCTCGCCCTTCGTCACCATGCCAAAACACTCCATCAGCCTTCGCTGCAGCAGAACCAACAGGATCCAGCTGAACGTTCGGTGTACCGACAGCTTAGCGCATAAAATCGACCTCCAGCTAACCTACCTGAAACCAGCCAGTGTGTCATTCTACTCGTTCACCTGTCAAATCAGGTTCAACTTAACAAAAGAACTCTTGGTACTAAGCATATGCTGCTACTCTGCTCCTGAGGTGTTTACATTTAGACGTGCGGCTCTAGTTTCAGAGTTAGCGACGGCTAGCAAAAGCTGTTCTTGGAAATTTCAAGTAAGGTGCGTTTTAAAGTTAAGCCAGACTGTGACACTTCCATTAGAAGCCTGATTTAGGTTTAACATACACATTTCGAGTCAAACCTGAACAGTAATGTAGCCCTCGGCTATATTAAACGAGGCGCTTTAGCCTGTTTAGCTCAGACGCTTCCCTTCCACAGCTGTGCTTCTGTTACTGTGTTTATCTTTGAACTCTCATGGTTTTTTGAGTCTAAAAGTCACACTAGACGTTTGCAGTTCACGTCTCGTCTCGTCCGGTGGTGAAAGGAATTCCCCCTTTTTTGGTGCAGTTAACAGTTTAGCAGTTATTTAGCATCCCAGCTGTGGCTAGCGATATTGGGTTGGGAATGGGGACACAACATAAAGCTATTATACCTCACTAATGCCGGATTTATTCCACTTCTGACTAATTTCTAACCATGCCAGCTCTCTTTCATGCTAATTTATAGTTGCTTCAGGAAAAGTTATTGTAAAAATATTGTGCTTAGTCACCGCTAAAGTTAGCGCTTCCTCCATTTCAGTGCTGCTGTATGAAGCCACGCCACTTCAGAGATCAATGCAGCCAAAGCAGTTGTACTATATTAGTCGATAATATGAATTCACATGTCATCGTTCACCACAGCTGAACTGAAAGTGCAGTTTTTTCATTCTGTTAGTCTGTGACGCGAAAATCTTCATTACGGCGAAATAAGTTGAAATGAGCGTAAACGCTAGTGTGACTGGGCCTTAAAGGGGGAATTTCACCAATTTGTCAAACGTTCTGCCTTATTATTGGCTAACATGTAGACAGTGTCATTCCGAGTGGTTTGGTGTGAAATGCTTCATTTTAGAGGAACTTAGAGTAAGAATTGTTCACAGTGGTGGTGATAGGAACCAGACGTCTGAAGCTTCTGAAAAATGCGACAAACTACAGATTATCACATACAATGGTTATAAAAACACTGTCTGATACCCAATTCATTGTTTATGATAGCTTTGAGAAGATTTCAGTCTAGAGCATGTGTTTTTAAATCCTTTCATGGTGAATAGTGAACATCAAGACAAAATAATTCCCTAAAGAAAACTTTTTTTCATATATATCACTATTTTACCAACATGAACATTTCATAAAATTTAGAGAACACATATTGGTTCACTGGTGGTTTTGGATAGTAAAAAAATTGCTACATTTGTGTTGTAGACATTGAGTGTGTTTACATGCACTTAATAATCCGATAACTGCAGAAAATCAGATTTTGTCAGTAATCTGATCAATGCATTTACATGCACTTGAGTAATCAGATAACGGGGAAACTCCGGGTCTACATGAGTCAGACAGTAATCAGATTTCTGCTTTGCAACCAGCCAATAAACTCACAGAAGAAGATGAGACATAACGTAACGTAAAACTCAAACTTCATGCTGCGTTTTTTTTTTTAAAACACTGAGTCACTTTACCTGAAAATATGAACATACATCATCTGGAAGATGAAGAATATTTAAATCCTTCATTTCGTTGAGAATGTAGTCGGTTTCAGTGTCACTCCAAAAGTGTTTTGCTACTATCTTGCGGCAACGCTGCTTGATTGCTTCCAGAACAGCAGTCTGTTTTTGCTCATGCACAGACTGAGAAATCTGAAAGAAATCAGAGTAAGAGCTTACATGCACCGAGAAATCTAATTACTGAGCTGAAATCCAGCTCTCTAGATCTGAGAGTGGTGTTTACATGACCATTTGAATAATGGGATAACTGCAGAAATCCAATTATGATCGGTTTATTGAGTGCATGTAAACGCACTCATTGTGACGCCTGGTTCCTATCACCACCACTGTAAAGAAATCGGTACGTTACACATCAATCCACTCTGGAGAATGACTGGAATTCCCCTTGAAGTCTGACGTTATTTGTGCAGGAACATTTTTGTCGCTTTATAGTATCTTAAATAGAGTTAGCCGCTAAGGAAGCAAGGTCAAAACATCGTCACGGAGCTCTTCGAGGATCCGTTTCTGAACAGAAAAAGATGATAAGCTTTAGCTTGAAAGTTCTCTCAAGCCTTTGTGCAATCGTTTGGATCTCCATCCAAATCTGTGTAATCACCAAACCAGTGCAGTTTCTTCGGTGCATAGTCTTGGTCCACACTAGTGATGATTAACTGGTATTACCTTTTCATTCCATGACGTATGCCTGTGTATGAGTGTGTGTGTTGGTGGACCAGCCAAGATCTTTTCCGAATCATGTTCAGAATCTCACCACGACAGTTATTCAGTCTGTTTGCCAATGTTTAGTACCTTCCACTGCAGGGCCTTGGCTGCCTACTTGTGTTTTGACTTTACTGTGACTAACAAATAAAAAAAAAAAAAGCTTATTTACGTATAATGGAAACATATAGTATATTTATTATACATAGAGATAGATCTATAATGAACCGTGGCGTTAGAGGTCACATGGTTTTCTGAATGGAAACTGATATTAAAGCAGAGAAACTATATTTAACAGTGCTCTTATTTATTTTTGCATTATCGGGTAATTTACTGTCTACAGTGTGGCCTTAACTGTATTGCTTGGTCGGTTTATGGTGGCCTGTATTGTCCTCCGGTGCTGTCCGAGTGTCTTTCAGCTTTTGGGTCCAATGAAGGAACTTTTCTGAACACAGGGTCTCAAAGTTTTTTCCAAATTTAATGTCTTCTACGTTATTGGGAATTGGGCTTTGATCAAGTTGACCAAAGTGCATTTAGGTTCAACCCAAGACCACCAGTTCGTAACCAAGCAAAGAGTTAGCTCAGTTCTTGGTGAATTGGGTTTTTGTTACCTTTGGATTGGACCAAACCCTTAAAATAGCCATGAACAGCCAAACTGCAGCTTTTAATGCATGAAGCATCGACTTGGATCTTTGTAACGCTGTCAAATTGTCTGCTGTTATTAAACTGACTTGAATTCGAAGCCCAAAAATCGGACTAACTTGAAACACTGACCCTGGAGATGTTTTCCAGTATGTCCAATTGACAATTCATCTTAAACCATGCAGTTGGCTGAAGATTCTTGAATCAGCGTTGTAAACCTCAGTAATTACTGTAATCCATTATCTATGCTGCGCTTTATAAATGGTCTAGAGTCGTCTTGCATTGAATATTGTTGGTTTATTATGTGAAAGCAGAGCTCTATGTTATCAAGGAATGAATTGTTTGTAAATCTTGCTTTATCTGTTTGTTTATTTATTTATTTATATCTGAATGTATTCATTTTGTCTCCGCTTTTGTATGTAAAGCTAACACTTGTTACATTGTGGTTGATGATTATTAAACGGTACACGTGCTTATAAAAACAATAAAGTGAAATTGGTATTATTTTTCCAATGAATATCTGCCGTTAGGCACAAGAACATCACAATACAGTTTATTATACAATACAATTCCTGACCACTGTCTGTGCATATATATATACACATAACTTGGCCAAAAGTATGTGGACACCTGACCATCACACCTATAGGAGCTTGTTGGACATCCCTTTCCAAAACTATTGGCATTAATATGTTGCCCCCTTTGCGGCTATAACAGCCTCCACTCTTCTGTATAACAGTATAATTGTCTAAAATGTCAGCCCCAGACCATCATCCCTCCTCCACCGCAATTTACTGTCGGCACTATGCATTACAGTAGGGTAGGATCCAAAAAGTTCTGAGAACCAGAGGATCAGAGTTCTGATTTCTCTAAATGCTTGTGTGCAAATTTTAGACAAACATCTCTGTAATTCTTATTTTTATAGGAGTCTTATTTGGAGTTAATTTTGTGCCAGAAGTTTTAAATAAAATAAATAAAATCCACAAGCAAAATATTTAACTGTATTAAGGCCAAGAGTTAAGTTTCCCACAACTCATGGCATCAGTATAGTAATTAGTGGCCTCAATATAGTAAATTATGATGTCAATATGTTAATTTGTGGCCTCAATATAGTAATGTGTGGCCTCTGTATTAATTCATGGCTGCAGTATAATAATATGTGACCTCAATATAGTAATTAACGGCCCCAACAAATAACTTTGTGGCCTCAATACAGTAATTTTTGTCCTAAATACATTAATTTGTGGCCTCAATATAGTAATTCATGGCCTCACTATAATAATTTGTGGCCTCAGTATATTAATTTGTGGCCACAACATATAAATTAGTGGCCTCAGTATAGTAATTCTTGTCCTAAATACATTCATTTGTGGCCTAAATGTAGTAATTTGTGGCCACAACATATTAATTCATGGCCTCAATAAAATAATTAGTGACCTCAATATAGTAATTCATGGTCTCAACATATTATAGTAATGTGAGGTCTCAATATAGTCATTCGTGCTCTAGAAATAATCATTTGTGGCCTCAAAATAGTAATTCGTGGCCACACCTTATTAAAAAATAACCACAATGTCCCTAGAAAACAGTGTAATTAGCGTTACTGTCTGAAATAAAAGCGGAGACTAAGCTGGATTCATGTTTCTTTTACCAAAAAGCTCGTTCGCCCGAACAGGGACTTGAACCCTGGACCCTCAGATTAAAAGTCTGATGCTCTACCGACTGAGCTATCCGGGCTCTGAGAGACTGAGTCACCACTGGAGCTCAGGAAGCCTCGGAAACAGCTCAGCCTGACTGTCTCCGCTCCTCCGTGCGGTGGATAAACCCACTGAGCTGAATGAACAGCGAGCGGCTCCAACATGTTTCCCTGGTGCATTAGGAGGCACCGTTTTCTCTCCTCTGCTGTAAAAGTACAGATCGGAGCCTCGGGTCTCAGCGCTGTAGCGCCGGAGAGGAAAATGACAGCAGGGTGCAGATTATTTACATCGCGGAGGTTAAACAGAGCTGCGCCGCTGCGGCCTAGGCAGCCTCGGTGTAGATTATCGGAGCTGCCCGCGCATGGCGCCTGGCCGACCGTCAGGCGAGCAGCCGGCTGCCGCTGGAGCTCGAACCGGAGCTCAAATAACGCTGCTTTTAGTTCAAAGGTAACTAACACAACCTGGACTTGATTTAAGTCGTTTTTACTTCAGAAAGTGTTTCTAATGGGAAAACAAACCTATTCTCGATAATATTTCACCCAAAAAGTTCAGCTCGGACGGTTGGATGCTGAATGGCAGCTAGCTTGAGATTTAGCACCAGGTCTGTGTTGAAACTTACCACGTTACTGAATAAAAAGGTTTCTAAAGTGACAAAAACTAGGCTGTGCACGTGTAGAAACTCACTGGCTTGCACTTTTAAGGACCCAAACTCAAATTCCTGAGTTGTTTCTCACAAAAGGAAGGACGTATCTGTGTTTTAGTACCATGAAAGTACTCCAGCAGTGAAGAGCATTACCGGTTAAATTCAGTATCACGATATTTTCAAAATATATGACGATATCTCTGTATCAGAGTATTTAAAGGGTCCTAAAACTGAAGTTTCTTATCTTATTTGAGGGGCTGTGTAATGTTCTTTAATGCAGAATTGTGTCTCTCAGCCTCGTCAGTTTGACAGAATTCACTGTTTATATCCTTTTTATGTTTTTGTCAATGTTCTCTCACTACAATACCCAGCATGCACATGCACAAGTACAACATACATGGCACTCTGTGGTGTCAACCATCTTGACTGCTGCCCAAGCCGCTAATCTATAGGCGAATAAACACATTATTGTAACTCAAACCTTGGTTGAACAAAATTGTAAAGAAAAACAGCAATTCTGTCTTTATTCAGCTATAAAAGGACATGTTTTTGTCCAACACATGTAAAAATGGTTACATTTTTTTCTACTTACTATATATTTAGTTAACTATTAAAACCCCAAGCTCTGAAAATCCATATCATGGTATACTGGTATGACCCAGAAATGTACTCAAGCCTTAAAGAGACCTAGAACTGCGATTTAATGTTACATGTCATGTAATGTAATATTCTGTACCATAGCAGTGTATCTCTCAGTCTCTTAGGTTTGGCAGAATTCACTATTTTGTAACCTTTTTGGGGTTTTGTCTGTCAGTGGCCAACATGCATTATACAAATTGGTCAAACATGTATTGATAAATGCCCCCATCGTCCTTCCAATGGCAATAAAGACTAATGAAAGACTAATAAAAATAGAAATTAGACTCTGCTATCGTAATATTAACTATCTGGCTTTCTTCAAAACCTATCTGGCTTTCTTCAAAGCCACCCCACCTTCAAGATACATCATCAGAAGGGGGTTTATTTAGTCTTTAAACCATAAAATCTCGATCTTGAGACTATTGTGGCTCCACTTTAAAAGGTGATTAGGCACAGATGTTGCAATGGTTACATTGTTCATTTTGGCCTGAGTGCCTATTTAAATACATACAGTGCCTTAAAAGGCTTGACTATACTCTCTTTTCTCTAAATCTGCTTGTATTGTCACAGATTGCTCTAATTTATGTAATGTATATAGCTTTGCTAACTATATCTGCCTCTTTGCATTTGTGTCTTCTCCAGATTCCTCCGTTTCCTACTTGGGAGCCAGTAGCTGAAAGCCAGCTTCCCCCAGTATGTGTCTCTTTCCACATGACACCAGAACCCTCTTTATGGTCATATTCTTTCTCTCAACTTTTACTTGTCAGTCTACATGCTGAAACATTATGACTCTAGACCAGAATGAAAGGTAAACATTGGGATGTGTTTTTCCTGCAGCCTACAAAAGTTTCCCTAGACCTTGTGGACAAGCTGGAGAGACTTGCTCTTGTAGACTTTGGCAACCAGGAAGGTGTGAACTGTTTGGAGAAAGCAATCCGGTTTGCCGATCAGCTTCACGTTGTCAACACCGATGGTGTAGAACCAATGGATTCTGTGCTAGAAGACAGGTGAGACATTCTGCAAACATTTCATTTTAAAGCTGATTTTTCAAAATTTTTGTATAATTCAGTAGTTGAGATGTAAACATAGTCATTCAGAGTGATTTGTTATGAAGTGGCTCATTGTAGCTACTGTATACTATCCAAAACCACCAGTGAACCTACACATGTCTTCTGAGTGTTTTATATAACTATGATGAAGGTACAATAGTGGTCAATCTTGAAAATAAGTTTTGTTTGGGGGCTTTTTTCTTAAAACACCCTGTGCCTGCCCCTCTGCCATGAACACATTTTAGACCTTCTCAACATCATAAAACAATGTTTCAGACATCAGGCTGTTTATTTAGAACCATTTCATGTAATAACTTTCAGTGAGGGAGCTTTTAGATGTGGACATCTTGTTCCTATCACCACCACTGTGAACTGTGAAATTCTGACTCAGTAAGTTTCTCTAAAATGGAGCAATTCACACCAAACCACTCTGAATGACTGTATTTACGTTTTAACCAATCTTACTAAGATTCTTGAGACCAATATTTTCTACAGAGCCAAAAGAAAACCTTTTCTTTAAGACCCCAGCAAGCCAACAACAGTACAACAGTTGGGGTAGCAGTGGATGTGATGCAGATATAAAGCTCTCAGTGCAACCCTGGAAAACCCCCTTCATTCTGCAAAGCTTGCTGGGTGTTTTTGCCTTGTCCTTAATTGACCTAAACTGTATCTGCCATTTTTCAAACCACAAGCTCATCTGCCAGACGCCTGCTTCCTGCGAAACCAAACTTCCTGTTCTCCCTGGTGATCTTAGGCTTCTTGCCTGTTTCTGCTTACTAGGTACTGTAACGTCAATCTTTGATGATCTTGCATGATCTGTGCAAGAGTTCTCAAGGCCCTCTTTGTAAAAGTGCCACTGCCCCCATCTTGCCCCACCATTCACTTAATAAACGAGGACCATTACTTCCCAGAACCATGTCAATTTTGTTAACTTTTTTCACAGCTATTGCTGACCTGGCAGGGCACTGTCTTATGACATTACAGGTAACTCGATAAGTGGGAACTGGATGCTGTGAATTGAGATTGTTTGGCATGTATAGTTTTATTAATGTTTTTATTAATGTTTTATAAAGTTTACTGTTTTTAAACAAGTATGATTTTTTTAAACCAGTTTGAGGCCACTTATCTATGCGATTTCATTGATATCAACTCATCCAAGAGATATTGAATGGAGCTCCACCACTCCAGACAATGCAGAGCTGCTCCACAGCCCAATACTGGGGGGGCCTGAGGCTCATGTGTAGCTGCACCAGAGTATCCCATTCTATTGGTCATTGCTTTTCTATGTTGATGTACCAGCTGTATGTTTGCAGTTGACCACCTGTATTGGAAATGGGTGCTCCTTAAAGAAGTATTTACTCATTAGAAGGTCTGTCTGGATACTTTTGGACATTTTCATTTCATATTTTCAGGCAAAGTCCAGGCTTTGGGTTTTCCAAAATTCTGTCCAGCACTTTTATCATGTTATCAATATCAGAAGCATCAGTAGAGAGTGACCTAGCTGTTGCCGTCTGCTATGGGAACTGCACCGTCTCAGACTTCAGGGCCGTACAGCAGTTTGTGAGGGTGGCTGAGAAGATTATCGGATGTCTCTACCCACCGTTGACACTGCCTACCACAAATGTTGCAAAGCCACCAGCATTGCAGACGACCCCTCCCACCATTCTTATGGGCTCTTCACCCTCCTGCAATCTGTCAAAGTACAAGAGTATCTGTTCCTCCACCTCCAGACTTTGCCACAGCCTCATCCCCTATGTGGTCAGATTACTGAAAGCACTTGACTTGTACAGTCTCCTGAGAGTAGCTTTGAAACCTCAAAGTCACTTCACCTAGTTAATCACACAGTTTTATGTTTCCAGGTGCTTCTGACCACAAAACATCTTCCTGTGAGTCACATCCGATGATCTTGTCATGTTACTTGATGCAATCAGAATGTGTATTTGTATCAAAAGGGCAGCACAGGAACATCATGAAACATCTGTCTTGGTCATAGACCCTTGTATATGACAATGTCACAGAGCAGGAGTGCTGATCTAGTAGGGCTGGGAGAAAAAAAATAATACATTTACATTTATTCATTATCAGGAGCAACTTTTTAGTCAAGTTATGATGTAGATGTGGGTGAATGTAGCGTTAGGAGTCTTGCCCAAGGACTTATTGGTGTAGAACAATGTGCTTCCCCAAGTTTGGGAACCAAACCCCAATCTACTGCATGGGAGCAGCAGTAGATACAATATAAGTTTTGTAATATTTTGAGTGCAAAATTACTATTAGCACGCATGTATTAAGTTCCTTAGCAGAGTAACAGTCCAGTCACACTCGCATTTATCTATGAAATTACACTCTTTTCCATGGATTTCGCTGCAGTGTTTGGTTTCACGTTGTAGGTTTCCAGGTCAAACAAATTTTGGGTGTGAAATTTCAGATTTGGTGAACTTTGAAACGTGAATTTGCGTCTGCCAGTAGCGCAACTGCTTTGGCTGTGTTGATGTCTGAAGGGGCGTGGCTTCATTTAGCAGCACGGAAGGAGATGTCCAAACAAAAACCTCTACACATTTCTTCCCCAGTGACTATAAATAAATACGTAAAAGACTGATGTGCAGTCAGTTGGGAACCCATATTATTACCTTCACTTTTGCAGTTTTACTGTTTGTTTTAGGCGTTTTAGCTTTCTATCTGCGATGCTAGCTCCTAGGATAAGTGAAGCTGCACCCCATTGTCACGAACAGCGCCAATTACTTGCACTTTTTTATGTACAACAAAGTATGAAGCACTATACTTTCCCAGGAGTGTATAATTAACTGATGTTATTAGGTTCGATGTTCGATTACTGTTTATGGTTAGCTTGCTTGTTAATTCCACCAACGTGGAGGATTTTTTTTTTCATTGCTAATCTTCCAAAAAACTTTATTTTTGTTTTTCTAGTGCACAAGGTGGTCCTAATAAGCTTGCTTGGGCATTCAGTTGAATCCCAAATACAGCCCATCCCCGCTACTTGGAGACCTGACCAGACCAAACCAGACTGGTACTGCTAAAACCTAAACCCGAATGGAAACTACTCACATGCACTAACGCAACAAGCTTTCTTTTAATGTCTCTCATAGCGCACTACTAGCGAGACCTTTAGCTAAGCTAACATAGACTACCCTAGCAAGCTCAAGGGTCACCATTAAGTAGCTTTGTAATCTTGCCAGGTAAAGTATCTTCATGATGTATGATCATGGGGCCTCTACTGATTCCCACTTCAGTGATCTGAAATGTTACTATCCCCATGACACTCCAAACTGATCTTACATCAGCTCATGTTAATAATGAGGGTTTCATTTCTTCTGTTTGTGTCTGCCATCTCTTACCAGACCCCTGTATCTGAGAGAAGACACGGTGAGGGAAGGAGACTGTGCAGAGGAACTTCTTCGGCTCTCCAAGAACACAGTGGAAGAGTACTTTGTAGCACCTCCAGGTCAGAACATTGTTTTTGACCTGCTTTTTAAGAAGCAATGCCAGCAACCACCTCTTCTTCTTTATCTCCTTAACGACTGTAGTTTAACAGCCAGTGATCATGTTTGGGTCCCAAGACATCATCCAAAAAGCTGTAGCATTTAAGCAACAGAACACGAGAGGCAGTGTGTTATTGAGAATATCACACCTGTGCTTTGGTCGCAGGCACAAGCTGAAGGCGAGTACAGTAGATCATCACAGACTTGATGTTATTCGTGATATCACACGACCTCCAGTGTTATATTGCTTTAATACAACAGTTCTGGGAAAAAAAATTCTGATGAAATGTGAAAAAATGGGCAAACCTACATTTTCTCACTCTTGAAAGTCCTTAATGTTTCAGATCAGCAGCGCTTTTTACATTCAGAGACCGTCTAAATAGTGCATAACATTTCTAATGTATGTAGCAAAAAGGAGAAAAGTCGCTTACAGTAAAGAAAGTCATGAACCAGCCATTTGGAACAGAATATTCTGGAGAAACACTTATCACACTTATCGAGATAATCACCAGGAGGTGGAAACAACAACAAAGTGATCTGGTGTGATTTTGCCTTCTTTTAGATAAACTCATGAGAAATAAAACTTCACCTGCATTATGTAATTTTAGACAGTCCCTTAATGACTAAAATGTCTCTGATCTGCAAAGAAAGATGAGAATAGAGCTGTTTTGAATTATTCAACTCTTAATAACCACCACTTCTGTTTCTTCCCACAGGAAACATCCCACTTCCAAAGAGAGAGGAGAGATCTGCCATGCTGAAACACGCCGACTTCTGAGTTCATACATATCAATAAAGTGTTGCTTTCGTTGTGTATAAATGCATAATAAACATATATGTCTATTTAAAGGGGATTTCTTCCTGTTTTTTAAAAATAATTTTCTGTATAATTCAGTGTTTGAGATGTGAACAGAGTCATTCAGAGTGGTTTGGTGTGAAATGGTTGATTGTAGAAACTCAGATTTCTTCACAGTGGTGGTGATAGGAACCAGGGGTCGCCTACAACACAAATATGGACGTTTTATTCATTATCCCAAACCACCAGTGGGGACTTTATTGCCTACATGTATCTCAAAACTGTCATAACCACATTCATAACCACCTCATATGATGACTGTCTGTGAGGGAGCTTTTAGAGGTGGACGTCTGGTTCCTGTCACCACCACTGTGAACAATTCTGACTCTGTAAGTTTCTCTAGAACAGAGCGTTTCACACCAAACCACTCTGAATGACTCTGTTAACATCTTAACTATTAAATTACACACAGACTGAAAAATCAGTGGAGTTCCCCTTTAAGCTGTGGCCCTCGTACTCTGATTAAGGAGTGTGAAGTAATGTGCTGGTCTTTAAGGCTGAGAGATGTTGTGCACTTTTTATGTGGAAGCTGCAGGTTTCATTTAGAAACTGCTCAGTGTGGCTGGAGCTGAGAGCTCACTTAGTTCATCAGATCACATCTATTATTTATAGGTTTCATTTAGCAGGAACACAAACTGAGACTGTCACCTGATTAGTAGCGTCATTAATGTGGAGAATGCAGCTGTTCAGGACCCAAAACAACAACAATAGACATGCTACTGTTTATTATGCAGTGATAGGAGTTCAGCTGAGTGACCTTCTGGTGGGCTCTATTGAAGGTCCACTCACTCCAATCTACAGGCTGAGCTACAGTAAAATGTATATAATTCTAATAAAAGGAGACTTTAATGTTCCTGAAAACGACCTGCTCTCCTTCAGGAATGTGTGACGTAGGGAATTCCAGCTGGAGTTCCCCGTCACATGATCACTTTTTCATGTTAGCTTTTCTGTTTCCTTTCTCCAGAACACTTTCCGAGTGGAAATGGAAACTCGCTGTGCTGTTTGTTGTGGACAGAGTTCAGGATCAGAGGCTGGTCCAAAGTACAGACTGTGTTTATCGACACTGAGCGACTGACATTTACATCAGCACATTTTTATATTGATCATTAATAACTCATACAATGCAAATTTAAAGTGGAACTCCTCCAGTTTTTCACACCAGCTGCTCAACCTGCAGCCTAAATCGGCCAAAGTCTCTAAACTACCACACTGGACGAAACATGTAGGCTTGTATTTTGGTGAGATCAGTCCTATGATGTCAGCAGTGTTAGCCTGCATGCAGTAACGGCCGTATTTTGGCTCTGGAGCGTTTCTGGCCGTGACATCATGATTTACCGCCATTCATTTTTCTCATTGAGAGAACCGGCTCAGAGCCGGACGTCCTTATATGGGCGTAGAGGCGGACGTCTGTGGTCAGAGGCCGCGAGTTACAGACAGCAGAACGAGGTTAGACTTCAAAAACTCGCTGTTCTCCGAGCGAAGAAGCCTACACACTTAAAAAAGACGGTTCTACAAAGGTTCTTTAGTAAAGGGAGTGGTTCTGTTTTGAAACATGAGTTCCATTTAGAACCATTTCATGCTTAAATGCACTTCACACTGATGGAAAATGTGCTGTATATGGTTCTTTATAGCACTAAAAAGGGTTCTTCTGTTCTTACAAGCTTGATATTGTACTAGCAGAACCCTTTTAGGTGCTATATAGAACCATTTCATGCTTATTTGCATGGGGAAATGATTCTTAAGATTGATGAAGAATATGTTATAAAAAGATCATTATAGAACCTTTGTGAAAATGGTTCTATAAGGATTCTTCTGAGCTTGGCATCATAACAGTAGCAGAACCCTTTTTGGTGCTATATAGAACCATTTTTGAGAAGGCTCTGTTCCGAAACATTTCATGCTTAAATGGTTCTTAGCATGGTGAAATGGTTCTTCAGATCGTTGAAGAATATGTTGTATATGGTTCTATATAGAACCTTTATGAAAATGGTTCTATAAGGGTTCTTCTGTTGTTACAAGCTTGACATCATGACAACAGAAAAACCCTGGTTCTATATAGAACCATGTACATCACATTCTCCACCAATCTGAAGAACCATTTCACCATGCTAAGAACCATTCAAGATGAAATGGTTCTATATATCCTTAACAGAACCATTGCCTTTATTAAAGAACCCTTGAAGAGCCATCTTTTTAAGTGTGTAGAACAAACTACAGGTCTGCAAAACCAGCTGAATGTTCTGGAAAACGCTGATTATTATTATTATTATTATTACTCTGTTTCTTCAACATCTGCAGTGTTTGTATCTGAAAGGCTTTCCTTCTGTGACGTCACCGCGTCGGGCGGAGAAAGGAAACCGAAAATGTCGCTTCAGGACGAAAAACGAAAACTAGACCAATCTGGCGTCGCTTCCTCTCCGCCTATTGGCTGGCGCGCCCGAGGGGGCGTGGCTATGCCGGTGTTTATAATGAGCGCGGCTGATCTGGAGAGCTGGACTCGATCTTTCTTTCTTCCATTGGAGGACGCAAAGCAGAAGACTGACCATCACCTGCCTTCATACAGGACACCGGTCACTCAGAGGTGAGTTCAGCTCTGTTTAAACGGCTTTATTAGACACAGTCTGCTCTGTTTCCGCTCTGCTGGAGCTCATTCAGCTCCACAGTGTTTATACTGAGTGTTCATTCACTGTATTCTACACTGTATGTCAGTGCAGGCTGGGCTCATTTAACACCGCTTATCAGGGCTGTTTCTGAGCATTTGGGGGCTCTAAACTTTGGACTTGGGGCTCATTCATTTTTATCAGGAACAAAATCTTATATTAAATATTAAACTCTAAGGGAAATGAAATAAAGCAGTGTTTAACTAGCTTTAAAGCAGTGTGTAACTAACTTTTTGAAGCCAATATTTATTTATTTATTTATTTATTTATTTATTTCTTTATTTATTTGCCACAACTTCTGCCAATATCATGATGAACGACACTAATGATAATAAAATAAATGTTAAAAAAATGTACTAGTGTGGCCCCTTTGGCGGCCCAGGGGCCCAAAGCAACTGCTTGTATATAGCTAGAACCATCCCTGGTGCTTTTTTATGGGGAACCCCCGTAGTGAGTCCACCTCACTGATGTAACACTAAGAATTAAAGGGGAATTCCACTGATTTTCTATAATTTCTGCACAATTCAGTGGTTGAGATGTTAACAGACTCTAAATTTCTTTACAGTAGTGGTGATAGGAACCAGACGTCCACCTCTAAAAGCTCCCTCACAGAAAATTATTATACTAAACGGTTATGAATTCACTGCCTGATGTCTGAGACACTGTTTTATAGTTTTGAGAATGTTTTGGTCTAAAACGCGTATTTAAGATAGTGGAGTGATACATGCAGGGCGTTGTGAGGCAAAATAGTCCCCTAAGAAAACTTATTTTATAAGATTTATTATTATTTTACCGTCATCCCTGCAGAAAAAAAACAGCACAGACCAGCATACATTCCATGTTGGTCGAGTGCTGATCTGATGCTGGTTTAGCCGGTCACCCCTGGTTCCTATCAGCACCACTGTAAAGACATCTGAGCCTCTATATTGAACCACTTTCACACCAAACCACTCTGAATGAAGGACTGAATTATTCTGAAAAAACCTGGAAAACTTCATTTAATCATGTCCAGTTTATAATATAATATAATATGTTTCTCTCTTTCTTGCAGGTTATTGATTTATTGATCCAGTGATGGAGCTGATTGTGAAGCTTGTGAGCGGAGAGTGCCGCAGTGTGCGCGTGAGTGGAAATGCCACGGTGGGCGAGCTGAAGCGGGCGGCTGCGCAGAGCTTCGATGTGGCCACCTCATGCGTGCGGCTCTCCACGGGCAACGGGCTGCGGGTGAGCCTGGAGAGCGAGCTCACTCCACTGAGCAGCTACGGCCTCAGCTCAGGCTCCACCGTCATGCTGCTGCTGCTCGCACCTTTCCAGGTGTTCGTCAAAAACGAGAAGGGCCAGGTGAAAACCTACGACGTGACCGAGGAGGAGACGGTCAGCGAGCTGCAGAGGAAGGTCTACAACAAGGAGGGCACCCCCATTGACCAGCAGAGGCTGATCTTCGGCGGCAGGCAGCTCGAAGCCGGGAAGCTGAAGGAGTACGGCATCGCCAACGGAAGCACCATTCACCTGACCCTCCGTCTGCGGGGGGGCTAACGAGGCTAACAGACCTCCTTCGGGCCGTTTCAGTGCTCTTTAAACGAGCCCTCGTCGACTTGACTTCACTCTTACTGGACTCTTTTCCATAACTTTGTTAGTATAAGTTTATTAAATGAGGCCTTCGAGGGAACAAGTGAGCATTAGCTTTAGCATTAGCACATTAGCCTCGCAATCACTGACATTTCTCTTTTCAAACCCCCAAAACGTGGAGAGCAAAAGCCACAGCAGCAAAATATTTCAAAGGGTTTCCTGTTTCAAAACTATAACATTGAACTGACTACGGTCGAACTGGCTAATACAGCTTCATTACTCTGCTAGCTTGCTTTGCTAGTTAGCAAGCTAAAAGCTACAAACAACAAAAGTAAAGGTAACTCACCACGGTTTTAATTCAACACTTACAGACAGACAGTTATTCACACAATTTATGTTCAAACGTCTGAAAAACACGTCAGCATTACAAAGTTTGCATGGTTAGCTGGTTAGCACAGTGAGGCTAACCTAGCCGAGCACACTCAGGTTGAGTAATCCCTTCCACCCCAAGCAGCCCCTCGAGAAACGTAGGTGCAGTTGGGGAATTGAAGTTGACGGTTGATGATTCAGCATTAGTAGATGTTCACTTGCGAGTGGTCAAAGTTGAAGTTGGCATGTTAAGGAAAAAAAGTACTGAAATGAACTGCAGTTTCACAGAGCAGCGTTCCTCCTGTTAGCCTTTTAGCTTAGAACTACTTTATGTAGTCTGCCAAAGCTAATGCTGAACAGTGTTGAGGCTGCACTTGTTTTTTTCTGTTGGTTTTCATACTAAAAATGAAAAAAAAAAAAAGGTGAAAATGGTTTAGAAGCTGCACTTTCAACATCATTTCTGTGTGTTACATAAATAAAAATGACTATTTAAAATTCTTAATATATTTTTTAAATAATCAAAGAACCTGCTTTTGTTATCGCTGGCGATAACTGCACCTTAAGCCCAAACTCAGGCCTGTCCAATAGGAGGAGAGACCACGGATCTTCTTCATTCCTATTGGACAGCCCTCACTTTTGGTTTAAGTGATCCAGTTTAGTGAGAAATCCTGCTTTGGGAAACATTTTCCTGTTTTTTTTTTAAGATTTAATGTTGTAAGTTATACTCATATATTTAATTATATGCTTTAGTTATATTTATTCACTCTAGGCTATGTGCAGTGCTGCCACTGTTAACGTTAGCACAGTTTAGCTGTTGAAATCTAACATGCCAAGTATTTTCTCTGTGACCAACATGTTTTTAAGTGATGTTCCCTTGTAAACACCTGCTGTTCATTAAATTATTGCTTTGTTAAAACATTTCTGGCTTTGTGAATGTTTTCTTACTGGAATGAATCAGTTTCACTGAGTGTTCAAGGTCTCCACAAAAAGCTAGGTTCAGAATTTAAACAGTCATTCAGATGATATGGAACCAGGGGTCACCATGACAACAACACAAATATAGCCATTTTATTTGCTATCCCATTTCCTAAAAATTTGGGACGCTGTGCAAAATGTAAATAAAAACAAAATGCAATGATGTGCAAATCATTTAAACCCTATATTTCATTGAAAATAGTACAGACAACACATCGAATGTTGAAACTGAGAAATTTTATTGTTTTTTGAAAAATATAGGCACATTTTGAATTTGATGCCAACAACATGTTCCAAAGACGTTGGGACGGGGGCAACAAAAGGCTGGTAAAGTTGTGTAATGCTGAAAAAACACCTGGTGGTTAATTGGCAACAGGTCAGTAACATAATTGGGTATAAAAAAGCATCTCAGAGAGGCGGAGTCTTTCAGAAGTAAAGATGAGGAGGGGTTCACCACTCTGTGAAAGACTGCACAATCAAATAGTGTAACAATTCAAGAAAAACGTTTCTCAACATAAAACAGCAAAGAACTTTTGCTTTTCATCATCTACAGTAATAATATGATTAAAAGATTCAGAGAATCCAGAGAAATCTCCGTATGTAAGGGACAAGGCCAAAAACCAGTATCTGCTGGCTGTGATCTTTGGGCCCTCAGAAAGTGGAAAAGTGTCCTGTGGTCCAACGAATCAGCATTTGAATTTTTTTTTTCATTATGCAGTGATAGGAGTTCAGCTGAGTGACCTTCTGGTGGGCTCTATTGAAGGTCCACTCACTCTAATCAACAGGCTGATCTACAGTAAAATATATATAATTCTAATAAAAGGAGACTTTAGTGTTCCTGAAAACGACCTGCTCTCCTTCAGGAATGTGTGACGTAGGGAATTCCAGCTGGAATTCCCCGTCACATGATCACTTTTTCAGGTACCTTTTCTGTTTCCTTTCTCCAGAACACTTTCCGAGTGGAAATGGAAACTCGCTGTGCTGTTTGTTGTGGACAGAGTTCAGGATCAGAGGCTGGTCCAAAGTACAGACTGTGTTTATCGACACTGAGCGACTGACATTTACATCAGCACATTTTTATATTGATCATTAATAACTCATACAATGCAAATTTAAAGTGGAACTCCTCCAGTTTTTCACACCAGCTGCTCAACCTGCAGCCTAAATCGGCCAAAGTCTCTAAACTACCACACTGGACGAAACATGTAGGCTTGTATTTTGGTGAGATCAGTCCTATGATGTCAGCAGTGTTAGCCTGCATGCAGTAACGGCCGTATTTTGGCTGTGGAGCATTTCTGGACATGACATCATGATTTACCGCCATTCATTTTTCTCATTGAGAGAACCGGCTCAGAGCCGGACGTCCTTATATGGGTGTAGAGGCGGATGTCTGTGGTCAGAGGCCGCGAGTTACAGACAGCAGAACGAGGTTAGACTTCAAAAACTCGCTGTTCTCCGAGCGAAGAAGCCTACACACTTAAAAAAAGACGGTTCTACAAAGGTTCTTTAGTAAAGGGTGTGGTTGTGTTTTGAAACATGAGTTCCATTTAGAACCATTTCATGCTTAAATGCACTTCACACTGATGGAAAATGTGCTGTATATGGTTCTTTATAGCACTAAAAAGGGTTCTTCTGTTCTTACAAGCTTGATATTGTACTAGCAGAACCCTTTTAGGTGCTATATAGAACCATTTCATGCTTCTTTGCATGGGGAAATGGTTCTTAAGATTGATGAAGAATATGTTATAAACAGATCATTATAGAACCTTTGTGAAAATGGTTCTATAAGTATTCTTCTGTTGTTATGAGCTTGGCATCATAACAGTAGCAGAACCCTTTTTGGTGCTATATAGAACCATTTTTGAGAAGGCTCTGTTCCGAAACATTTCATGCTTAAATGGTTCTTAGCATGGTGAAATGGTTCTTCAGATCGTTGAAGAATATGTTGTATATGGTTCTATATAGAACCTTTATGAAAATGGTTCTATTATGGGTTCTTCTGTTGTTACAAGCTTGACATCATGATAACAGAAAAACCCTGGTTCTATATAGAACCATGTACATCACATTCTCCACCAATCTGAAGAACCATTTCACCATGCTAAGAACCATTCAAGATGAAATGGTTCTATATATCCTTAACAGAACCATTGCCTTTACTAAAGAACCCTTGAAGAACCATCTTTTTAAGTGTGTAGAACAAACTACAGGTCTGCAAAACCAGCTGATTATTATTATTATTATTATTATTATTATTACTCTGTTTCTTCAACATCTGCAGTGTTTGTATCTGAAAGGCTTTCCTTCTGTGACGTCACCGCGTCGGGCGGAGAAAGGAAACCGAAAATGTCGCTTCAGGACGAAAAACGAAAACTAGACCAATCTGGCGTCGCTTCCTCTCCGCCTATTGGCTGGCGCGCCCGAGGGGGCGTGGCTATGCCGGTGTTTTTAAGGAGGGCAGCTGATCTGGAGAGCTGGACTCGATCTTTCTTTCTTCCATTGGAGGACGCAAAGCAGAAGACTGACCATCACCTGCCTTCATACAGGACACCGGTCACTCAGAGGTGAGTTCAGCTCTGTTTAAACGGCTTTATTAGACACAGTCTGCCCTGTTTCCGCTCTGCTGGAGCTCATTCAGCTCCACAGTGTTTATACTGAGTGTTCATTCACTGTATTCTACACTGTATGTCAGTGCAGGCTGGGCTCATTTAACACTGCTTATCAGGGCTGTTTCTGAGCATTTGGGGGCTCTAAACTTTGGACTTGGGGCTCATTCATTTTTATCAGGAACAAAATCTTATATTAAATATTAAACTCTAAGGGAAATGTAGTAAAGCAGTGTTTAACTAGACGGAGTTAAAGAAATAGAAACTTTACAGCAGCAAATTGAATGTGGAATTAAAGAAATCATAATAATACATTAAATTACAGTGTGTTTAAGTGGCTCTTTTTGAGGCCAATATTTATTTCTTTATTTATTTATTTGCCACAACTTCTGCCAATATCATGATGAACGACACTAATGATAATAAAATAAAAGTTAAAAAAAATTTACTAGTGTGGCCCCTTTGGCGGCCCAGGGGCCCAAAGCAACTGTTTGTATATAGCTAGAACCATCCCTGGTGCTTTTTTATGGGGAACCCCCGTAGTGAGTCCACCTCACTGATGTAACACTAAGAGTTAAAGGGGAATTCCACTGATTTTCTATAATTTCTGCACAATTCAGTGGTTGAGATGTTAACAGACTCTAAATTTCTTTACAGTGGTGGTGATAGGAACCAGACGTCCACCTCTAAAAGCTCCCTCACAGACAATTATTATACTAAATGGTTATGAATTCACTGCTTGATGTCTGAGACACTGTTTTATAGTTTTGAGAATGTTTTGGTCTAAAACGCGTATTTAAGATAGTGGAGTGATACATGCAGGGCGTTGTGAGGCAAAATAGTCCCCTAAGAAAACTTATTTTATAAGATTTATTATTATTTTACCGTCGTCCCTGCAGAAAAAAAACAGCACAGACCAGCATACATTCCATGTTGGTCGAGTGCTGATCTGATGCTGGTTCAGCTGGTCACCCCTGGTTCCTATCAGCACCACTGTAAAGACATCTGAGCCTCTAAATTGAACCACTTCACACCAAACCACTCTGAATGAAGGACTGAATTATTCTGAACAAACCTGGAAAACTTCATTTAATCATGTCCAGTTTATAATATAATATAATATGTTTCTCTCTTTCTTGCAGGTTATTGATTTATTGATCCAGTGATGGAGCTGATTGTGAAGCTTGTGAGCGGAGAGTGCCGCAGTGTGCGCGTGAGTGGAAATGCCACGGTGGGCGAGCTGAAGCGGGCGGCTGCGCAGAGCTTCGATGTGGCCACCTCATGCGTGCGGCTCTCCACGGGCAACGGGCTGCGGGTGAGCCTGGAGAGCGAGCTCACTCCACTGAGCAGCTACGGCCTCAGCTCAGGCTCCACCGTCATGCTGCTGCTGCTCGCACCTTTCCAGGTGTTCGTCAAAAACGAGAAGGGCCAGGTGAAAACCTACGACGTGACCGAGGAGGAGACGGTCAGCGAGCTGCAGAGGAAGGTCTACAACAAGGAGGGCACCCCCATTGACCAGCAGAGGCTGATCTTCGGCGGCAGGCAACTCGAAGCCGGGAAGCTGAAGGAGTACGGCATCGCCAACGGAAGCACCATTCACCTGACCCTCCGTCTTCGGGGGGGCTAACGAGGCTAACAGACCTCCTTCGGGCCGTTTCAGTGCTCTTTAAACGAGCCCTCGTCGACTTGACTTCACTCTTACTGGACTCTTTTCCATAACTTTGTTAGTATAAGTTTATTAAATGAGGCCTTCGAGGGAACAAGTGAGCATTAGCTTTAGCATTAGCACATTAGCCTCGCAATCACTGACATTTCTCTTTTCAAACCCCCAAAACGTGGAGAGCAAAAGCCACAGCAGCAAAATATTTCAAAGGGTTTCCTGTTTCAAAACTATAACACTGAACTGACTACGGTCGAACTGGCTAATACAGCTTCATTACTCTGCTAGCTTGCTTTGCTAGTTAGCAAGCTAAAAGCTACAAACAACAAAAGTAAAGGTAACTCACCATGGTTTTAATTCAACACTTACAGACAGACAGTTATTAACACAATTTATGTTCAAACGTCGGAAAATCACGTCAGCATTACAAAGTTTGCATGGTTAGCTGGTTAGCACAGTGAGGCTAACCTAGCCGAGCACACTCAGGTTGAGTAATCCCTTCCACCCCAAGCAGCCCCTCGAGAAACATAGGTGCAGTCGGGGAATTGAAGTTGACGGTTGATGATTCAGCATTAGTAGATGTTCACTTGCGAGTGGTCAAAGTTGAAGTTGGCATGTTAAGGAAAAAAAGTACTGAAATGAACTGCAGTTTCACAGAGCAGCGTTCCTCCTGTTAGCCTTTTAGCTTAGAACTACTTTATGTAGTCTGCCAAAGCTAATGCTGAACAGTGTTGAGGCTGCACTTGTTTTTTTCTGTTGGTTTTCATACTAAAAATGAAAAAAAAAAAGGTGAAAATGGTTTAGAAGCTGCACTTTCAACATCATTTCTGTGTGTTACATAAATAAAAATGACTATTTAAAATTCTTAATATATTTTTTAAATAATCAAAGAACCTGCTTTTGTTATCGCCGGCGATAACTGCACCTTAAGCCCAAACTCAGGCCTGTCCAATAGGAGGAGAGGCCACAGAGATTCTTAATTCCTATTGGACAGTCCTCACTTTTGGTCTAAGTGATCCAGTTTAGTGAGAAATCCTGCTTTGGGAAACATTTTCCTGTTTTTTTTTTTTTAAGATTTAATGTTGTAAGTACTCATATATTTAATTATATGCTTTAGTTATATTTATTCACTCTAGGCTGTGTGCAGTGCTGCCACTTTTAACGTTAGCACAGTTTAGCTGTTGAAATCTAACATGCCAAGTATTTTCTCTGTGACCAACATGTTTTTAAGTGATGTTCCCTTGTAAACACCTGCTGTTCATTAAATTATTGCTTTGTTAAAACATTTCTGGCTTTGTGAATGTTTTCTTACTGGAATGAATCAGTTTCACTGAGTGTTCAAGGTCTCCACAAAAAGCTAGGTTCAGAGTTTAAACAGTCATTCAGATGATATGGAACCAGGGGTCACCATGACAACAACACAAATATAGCCATTTTATTTGCTATCCCATTTCCTAAAAATTTGGGACGCTGTGCAAAATGTAAATAAAAACAAAATGCAATGATGTGCAAATCATTTAAACCCTATATTTCATTGAAAATAGTACAGACAACACACCGAATGTTGAAACTGAGAAATTTTATTGTTTTTTGAAAAATATAGGCACATTTTGAATTTGATGCCAACAACATGTTCCAAAGACGTTGGGACGGGGGCAACAAAAGGCTGGTAAAGTTGTGTAATGCTAAAAAACACCTGGTGGTTAATTGGCAACAGGTCAGTAACATAAGTGGGTATAAAAAAGCATCTCAGAGAGGCGGAGTCTTTCAGAAGTAAAGATGAGGAGGGGTTCACCACTCTGTGAAAGACTGCACAATCAAATAGTGTAACAATTCAAGAAAAACGTTTCTCAACATAAAATAGCAAAGAACTTTTGCTTTTCATCATCTACAGTAATAATATGATTAAAAGATTCAGAGAATCCAGAGAAATCTCCGTATGTAAGGGACAAGGCCAAAAACCAGTATCTGCTGGCTGTGATCTTTGGGCCCTCAGAAAGTGGAAAAGTGTCCTGTGGTCCAACGAATCAGCATTTGAATTTTGAATTTTCAGATTGATGAAGAATATGTTATAAACAGATCATTATAGAACCTTTGTGAAAATGGTTCTATAAGGATTCTTCTGTTGTTATGAGCTTGGCATCATAGCAGTAGCAGAACCCTTTTTGGTGCTATATAGAACCATTTTTGAGAAGGCTCTGTTCCGAAACATTTCATGCTTAAATGGTTCTTAGTATGGTGAAATAGTTCTTCAGATCATTGAAGAATATGTTGTATATGGTTCTATATAGAACCTTTATAATAATTGTTCTATAAGGGTTCTTCTGTTGTTACAAGCTTGACATCATGACAACAGAAAAACCCTGGTTCTATATAGAACCATGTACATCACATTCTCCACCAATCTGAAGAACCATTTCACCATGCTAAGAACCATTCAAGATGAAATGGTTCTATATATCCTTAACAGAACCATTGCCTTTACTAAAGAACCCTCGAAGAACCATTTTTTTAAGTGTGTAGAACAAACTACAGGTCTGCAAAACCAGCTGAATGTTCTGGAAAACGCTGATTATTATTATTATTATTACTCTGTTTCTTCAACATCTGCAGTGTTTGTATCTGAAAGGCTTTCCTTCTGTGACGTCACCGCGTCGGGCGGAGAAAGGAAACCGAAAATGTCGCTTCAGGACGAAAAACGAAAACTAGACCAATCTGGCGTCGCTTCCTCTCCGCCTATTGGCTGGCGCGCCCGAGGGGGCGTGGCTATGCCGGTGTTTTTAAGGAGGGCAGCTGATCTGGAGAGCTGGACTCGATCTTTCTTTCTTCCACTGGAGGACGCAAAGCAGAAGACTGACCATCACCTGCCTTCATACAGGACACCGGTCACTCAGAGGTGAGTTCAGCTCTGATTAAACGGCTTTATTAGACACAGTCTGCTCTGTTTCCGCTCTGCTGGAGCTCATTCAGCTCCACAGTGTTTATACTGAGTGTTCATTCACTGTATTCTACACTGTATGTCAGTGCAGGCTGGGCTCATTTAACACTGCTTATCAGGGCTGTTTCTGAGCATTTGGGGGCTCTAAACTTTGGACTTGGGGCTCATTCATTTTTATCAGGAACAAAATCTTATATTAAATATTAAACTCTAAGGGAAATGAAATAGAGCAGTGTTTAACTAGACGGAGTTAAAGAAATAGAAACTTTACAGCAGCAAATTGAATGTGGAATTAAAGAAATCATAATAATACATTAAATTACAGTGTGTTTAAGTGGCTCTTTTTGAAGCCAATATTTATTTATTTATTCATTTATTTATTGATTGATTGACTGATACATAGATAGATAGATTGATTGATTGATTGATTGATTGATTGATTTACCAAAAGCGTCTGCCAATATCATGATGAATGACACTAATGATAATAAAATAAAGGAAAAAAAAATTACTAGTGTGGCCCCTTTGGTGGCCCAGGGGCCCTAAGCAGCTGCTTATATATATAGCTAGAACCGTTCCTGGAACCCCCGTAGTGAGTCCACCTCACTGATGTAACACTAAGAGTTAAAGGGGGATTCCACTGATTTTCTATAATTTCTGCACAATTCAGTGGTTGAGATGTTAACAGACTCTAAATTTCTTTACAGTGGTGGTGATAGGAACCAGACGTCCACCTCTAAAAGCTCCCTCACAGAAAATTATTATACTAAACGGTTATGAATTCACTGCCTGATGTCTGAGACACTGTTTTATAGTTTTGAGAATGTTTTGGTCTAAAACGCGTATTTAAGATAGTGGAGTGATACATGCAGGGCGTTGTGAGGCAAAATAGTCCCCTAAGAAAACTTATTTTATAAGATTTATTATTATTTTACCGTCATCCCTGCAGAAAAAAAACAGCACAGACCAGCATACATTCCATGTTGGTCGAGTGCTGATCTGATGCTGGTTTAGCCGGTCACCCCTGGTTCCGATCAGCACCACTGTAAAGACATCTGAGCCTCTATATTGAACCACTTCACACCAAACCACTCTGAATGAAGGACTGAATTATTCTGAAAAAACCTGGAAAACTTCATTTAATCATGTTCAGTTTATAATATAATATAATATGTTTCTCTCTTTCTTGCAGGTTATTGATTTATTGATCCAGTGATGGAGCTGATTGTGAAGCTTGTGAGCGGAGAGTGCCGCAGTGTGCGCGTGAGTGGAAATGCCACGGTGGGCGAGCTGAAGCGGGCGGCTGCGCAGAGCTTCGATGTGGCCACCTCATGCGTGCGGCTCTCCACGGGCAACGGGCTGCGGGTGAGCCTGGAGAGCGAGCTCACTCCACTGAGCAGCTACGGCCTCAGCTCAGGCTCCACCGTCATGCTGCTGCTGCTCGCACCTATCCAGGTGTTCGTCAAAAACGAGAAGGGCCAGGTGAAAACCTACGACGTGACCGAGGAGGAGACGGTCAGCGAGCTGCAGAGGAAGGTCTACAACAAGGAGGGCACCCCCATTGACCAGCAGAGGCTGATCTTCGGCGGCAGGCAGCTCGAAGCCGGGAAGCTGAAGGAGTACGGCATCGCCAACGGAAGCACCATTCACCTGACCCTCCGTCTGCGGGGGGGCTAACGAGGCTAACAGACCTCCTTCGGGCCGTTTCAGTGCTCTTTAAACGAGCCCTCGTCGACTTGACTTCACTCTTACTGGACTCTTTTCCATAGCTTTGTTAGTATAAGTTTATTAAATGAGGCCTTAGAAGGAACAAGTGAGCATTAGCTTTAGCATTAGCACATTAGACTCACAATCACTGACATTTCTCTTTTCAAACCCCCAAAACGTGGAGAGCAAAAGCCACAGCAGCAAAATATTTCAAAAGGTTTCCTGTTTCAAAACTATAACATTGAACTGACTACGGTCGAACTGGCCAATACAGCTTCATTACTCTGCTAGCTTGCTTTGCTAGTTAGCAAGCTAAAAGCTACAAACAACAAAAGTAAAGGTAACTCAACACGGTTTTAATTCAACACTTACAGACAGACAGTTATTCACAAAATTTATGTTCAAATGTCTGAAAAACACGTCAGCATTACAAAGTTTGCATGGTTAGCGCAGTGAGGCTAACCTAGCCGAGCACACTCAGGTTGAGTAATCCCTTCCGCCCCAAGCAGCCACTCGAGAAACGTAGGTGCAGTCAGGGAATTGAAGTTGACGGTTGATGATTCAGCATTAGTAGATGTTCACTTGCGAGTGGTCAAAGTTGAAGTTGGCATGTTAAGAAAAAAAGTACTGAAATGCAGTTTCACAGAGCAGCGTTCCTCCTGTTAGCCTTTTAGCTTAGAACTACTTTATGTAGTCAGCCAAAGCTAATGCTGAACAGTGTTGAGGCTGCACTTGGTTTTTTCTGTTTGTTTTCATACTAAAAATGAAAAAAAAAAAGGTGAAAATGGTTTAGAAGCTGCACTTTCAACATCATTTCTGTGTGTTACATGAATAAAAATGACTATTTAAAATTCTTAATATATTTTTTTAAATAATCAAAGAACCTGCTTTTGTTATTGCCGGCGATAACTGCACCTTAAGCCCAAACTCAGGCCAGTCTAATAGGAGGAGAGGCCACGGATATTCTTCATTCCTATTGGACAGCCCTCACTTTTGGTCTAAGTGATCCAGTTTAGTGAGAAATCCTGCTTTGGGAAACATTTTCCTGTTTTTTTTTTAGATTTAATGTTGTAAGTTATACTCATATATGTAATTATATGCTTTAGTTATATTTATTCACTCTAGGCTATGTGCAGTGCTGCCACTGTTAACGTTAGCACAGTTTAGCTGTTGAAATCTAACATGCCAAGTATTTTCTCTGTGACCAACATGTTTTTAAGTGATGTTCCCTTGTAAACACCTGCTGTTCATTAAATTATTGCTTTGTTAAAACATTTCTGGCTTTGTGAATGTTTTCTTACTGGAATGAATCAGTTTCACTGAGTGTTCAAGGTCTCCACAAAAAGCTAGGTTCAGAATTTAAACAGTCATTCAGATGATATGGAACCAGGGGTCACCATGACAACAACACAAATATAGCCATTTTATTTGCTATCCCATTTCCTAAAAATTTGGGACGCTGTGCAAAATGTAAATAAAAACAAAATGCAATGATGTGCAAATCATTTAAACCCTATATTTCATTGAAAATAGTACAGACAACACACCGAATGTTGAAACTGAGAAATTTTATTGTTTTTTGAAAAATATAGGCACATTTTGAATTTGATGCCAACAACATGTTCCAAAAAGGCTGGTAAAGTTGTGTAATGCTAAAAAAACACCTGGTGGTTAATTGGCAACAGGTCAGTAACATAAGTGGGTATAAAAAAGCATCTCAGAGAGGCGGAGTCTTTCAGAAGTAAAGATGAGGAGGGGTTCACCACTCTGTGAAAGACTGCACAATCAAATAGTGTAACAATTCAAGAAAAACGTTTCTCAACATAAAATAACAAAGAACTTTTGCTTTTCATCATCTACAGTAATAATATGATTAAAAGATTCAGAGAATCCAGAGAAATCTCCGTATGTAAGGGACAAGGCCAAAAACCAGTATCTGCTGGCTGTGATCTTTGGGCCCTCAGAAAGTGGAAAAGTGTCCTGTGGTCCAACGAATCAGCATTTGAATTTTGAATTTTCAGATTGATGAAGAATATGTTATAAACAGATCATTATAGAACCTTTGTGAAAATGGTTCTATAAGGATTCTTCTGTTGTTATGAGCTTGGCATCATAGCAGTAGCAGAACCCTTTTTGGTGCTATATAGAACCATTTTTGAGAAGGCTCTGTTCCGAAACATTTCATGCTTAAATGGTTCTTAGTATGGTGAAATAGTTCTTCAGATCATTGAAGAATATGTTGTATATGGTTCTATATAGAACCTTTATAATAATTGTTCTATAAGGGTTCTTCTGTTGTTACAAGCTTGACATCATGACAACAGAAAAACCCTGGTTCTATATAGAACCATGTACATCACATTCTCCACCAATCTGAAGAACCATTTCACCATGCTAAGAACCATTCAAGATGAAATGGTTCTATATATCCTTAACAGAACCATTGCCTTTACTAAAGAACCCTCGAAGAACCATTTTTTTAAGTGTGTAGAACAAACTACAGGTCTGCAAAACCAGCTGAATGTTCTGGAAAACGCTGATTATTATTATTATTATTATTACTCTGTTTCTTCAACATCTGCAGTGTTTGTATCTGAAAGGCTTTCCTTCTGTGACGTCACCGCGTCGGGCGGAGAAAGGAAACCGAAAATGTCGCTTCAGGACGAAAAACGAAAACTAGACCAATCTGGCGTCGCTTCCTCTCCGCCTATTGGCTGGCGCGCCCGAGGGGGCGTGGCTATGCCGGTGTTTATAATGAGCGCGGCTGATCTGGAGAGCTGGACTCGATCTTTCTTTCTTCCATTGGAGGACGCAAAGCAGAAGACTGACCATCACCTGCCTTCATACAGGACACCGGTCACTCAGAGGTGAGTTCAGCTCTGATTAAACGGCTTTATTAGACACAGTCTGCTCTGTTTCCGCTCTGCTGGAGCTCATTCAGCTCCACAGTGTTTATACTGAGTGTTCATTCACTGTATTCTACACTGTATGTCAGTGCAGGCTGGGCTCATTTAACACTGCTTATCAGGGCTGTTTCTGAGCATTTGGGGGCTCTAAACTTTGGACTTGGGGCTCATTCATTTTTATCAGGAACAAAATCTTATATTAAATATTAAACTCTAAGGGAAATGAAATAGAGCAGTGTTTAACTAGACGGAGTTAAAGAAATAGAAACTTTACAGCAGCAAATTGAATGTGGAATTAAAGAAATCATAATAATACATTAAATTACAGTGTGTTTAAGTGGCTCTTTTTGAAGCCAATATTTATTTATTTATTCATTTATTTATTGATTGATTGACTGATACATAGATAGATAGATTGATTGATTGATTGATTGATTGATTGATTTACCAAAAGCGTCTGCCAGTATCATGATGAATGACACTAATGATAATAAAATAAAGGAAAAAAAAATTACTAGTGTGGCCCCTTTGGTGGCCCAGGGGCCCTAAGCAGCTGCTTATATATATAGCTAGAACCGTTCCTGGAACCCCCGTAGTGAGTCCACCTCACTGATGTAACACTAAGAGTTAAAGGGGGATTCCACTGATTTTCTATAATTTCTGCACAATTCAGTGGTTGAGATGTTAACAGACTCTAAATTTCTTTACAGTGGTGGTGATAGGAACCAGACGTCCACCTCTAAAAGCTCCCTCACAGAAAATTATTATACTAAACGGTTATGAATTCACTGCCTGATGTCTGAGACACTGTTTTATAGTTTTGAGAATGTTTTGGTCTAAAACGCGTATTTAAGATAGTGGAGTGATACATGCAGGGCGTTGTGAGGCAAAATAGTCCCCTAAGAAAACTTATTTTATAAGATTTATTATTATTTTACCGTCATCCCTGCAGAAAAAAAACAGCACAGACCAGCATACATTCCATGTTGGTCGAGTGCTGATCTGATGCTGGTTTAGCCGGTCACCCCTGGTTCCGATCAGCACCACTGTAAAGACATCTGAGCCTCTATATTGAACCACTTCACACCAAACCACTCTGAATGAAGGACTGAATTATTCTGAAAAACCTGGAAAACTTCATTTAATCATGTTCAGTTTATAATATAATATAATATGTTTCTCTCTTTCTTGCAGGTTATTGATTTATTGATCCAGTGATGGAGCTGATTGTGAAGCTTGTGAGCGGAGAGTGCCGCAGTGTGCGCGTGAGTGGAAATGCCACGGTGGGCGAGCTGAAGCGGGCGGCTGCGCAGAGCTTCGATGTGGCCACCTCATGCGTGCGGCTCTCCACGGGCAACGGGCTGCGGGTGAGCCTGGAGAGCGAGCTCACTCCACTGAGCAGCTACGGCCTCAGCTCAGGCTCCACCGTCATGCTGCTGCTGCTCGCACCTATCCAGGTGTTCGTCAAAAACGAGAAGGGCCAGGTGAAAACCTACGACGTGACCGAGGAGGAGACGGTCAGCGAGCTGCAGAGGAAGGTCTACAACAAGGAGGGCACCCCCATTGACCAGCAGAGGCTGATCTTCGGCGGCAGGCAGCTCGAAGCCGGGAAGCTGAAGGAGTACGGCATCGCCAACGGAAGCACCATTCACCTGACCCTCCGTCTGCGGGGGGGCTAACGAGGCTAACAGACCTCCTTCGGGCCGTTTCAGTGCTCTTTAAACGAGCCCTCGTCGACTTGACTTCACTCTTACTGGACTCTTTTCCATAACTTTGTTAGTATAAGTTTATTAAATGAGGCCTTAGAAGGAACAAGTGAGCATTAGCTTTAGCATTAGCACATTAGACTCACAATCACTGACATTTCTCTTTTCAAACCCCCAAAACGTGGAGAGCAAAAGCCACAGCAGCAAAATATTTCAAAAGGTTTCCTGTTTCAAAACTATAACATTGAACTGACTACGGTCGAACTGGCCAATACAGCTTCATTACTCTGCTAGCTTGCTTTGCTAGTTAGCAAGCTAAAAGCTACAAACAACAAAAGTAAAGGTAACTCAACACGGTTTTAATTCAACACTTACAGACAGACAGTTATTCACACAATTTATGTTCAAACGTCGGAAAATCACGTCAGCATTACAAAGTTTGCATGGTTAGCTGGTTAGCACAGTGAGGCTAACCTAGCCGAGCACACTCAGGTTGAGTAATCCCTTCCACCCCAAGCAGCCACTCGAGAAACGTAGGTGCAGTCGGGGAATTGAAGTTGACGGTTGATGATTCAGCATTAGTAGATGTTCACTTGCGAGTGGTCAAAGTTGAAGTTGGCATGTTAAGGAAAAAAAGTACTGAAATGAACTGCAGTTTCACAGAGCAGCGTTCCTCCTGTTAGCCTTTTAGCTTATAACTACTTTATGTAGTCAGCCAAAGCTAATGCTGAACAGTGTTGAGGCTGCACTTGTTTTTTTTCTGTCTGTTTTCACACTAAAATGAGGTGAAAATGGTTTAGAAGCTGCACTTTCAACATCATTTCTGTGTGTTACATAAATAAAAATGACTATTTAAAATTCTTAATATATTTTTTAAATAATCAAAGAACCTGCTTTTGTTATCGCCGGCGATAACTGCACCTTAAGCCCAAACTCAGGCCTGTCCAATAGGAGGAGAGGCCACGGAGCCTCTTCATTCCTATTGGACAGCCCTCACTTTTGGTTTAAGTGATCCAGTTTAGTGAGAAATCCTGCTTTGGGAAACATTTTCCTGTTTTTTTTTAAGATTTAATGTTGTAAGTTATACTCATATATTTAATTATATGCTTTAGTTATATTTATTCACTCTAGGCTATGTGCAGTGCTGCCACTGTTAACGTTAGCACAGTTTAGCTGTTGAAGTCTAACATGCCAAGTATTTTCTCTGTGACCAACATGTTTTTAAGTGATGTTCCCTTGTAAACACCTGCTGTTCATTAAATTATTGCTTTGTTAAAACATTTCTGGCTTTGTGAATGTTTTCTTACTGGAATGAATCAGTTTCACTGAGTGTTCAAGGTCTCCACAAAAAGCTAGGTTCAGAATTTAAACAGTCATTCAGATGATATGGAACCAGGGGTCACCATGACAACAACACAAATATAGCCATTTTATTTGCTATCCCATTTCCTAAAAATTTGGGACGCTGTGCAAAATGTAAATAAAAACAAAATGCAATGATGTGCAAATCATTTAAACCCTATATTTCATTGAAAATAGTACAGACAACACATCGAATGTTGAAACTGAGAAATTTTATTGTTTTTGGAAAAATATAGGCACATTTTGAATTTGATGCCAACAACATGTTCCAAAGACGTTGGGACGGGGGCAACAAAAGGCTGGTAAAGTTGTGTAATGCTAAAAAAACACCTGGTGGTTAATTGGCAACAGGTCAGTAACATAAGTGGGTATAAAAAAGCATCTCAGAGAGGCGGAGTCTTTCAGAAGTAAAGATGAGGAGGGGTTCACCACTCTGTGAAAGACTGCACAATCAAATAGTGTAACAATTCAAGAAAAACGTTTCTCAACATAGAATAGCAAAGAACTTTTGCTTTTCATCATCTACAGTAATAATATGATTAAAAGATTCAGAGAATCCAGAGAAATCTCCGTATGTAAGGGACAAGGCCAAAAACCAGTATCTGCTGGCTGTGATCTTTGGGCCCTCAGAAAGTGGAAAAGTGTCCTGTGGTCCAACAAATCAGCATTTGAATTTTTTTTAGAAATCATGGACACTGTGTCCTCCAGGCTAAAGACCACTCAGCTTGTTATCAGTGCACAGTTCAAAAGCCAGTATTCATGATGGTATAGGGGGGCATTAGTGCACATTGTATGGGTGACCTGCACATCTGTGAAGGCATCATTAATGCTGAATGATATATACATGTTTTAGCAACATATGCTGCCATCCAGACGACGTCTTTTTCAGGGAAGGCCTTGATTATTTCAGTAAGACAATGTCAAACCACATTCTGCATGTATCACAACAGCATTGCTCCGTATTAAAAGAGTCCGGGTGCTAAACTGACCTGCCTGCAGTCCAGACCTGTCACCACTGAAAACATTTGGCGCATTATGAAATGAAAAGTACGACAAAGGAGAAAACATTTCACTTACAAACCTACAGCAGTGTCTCCTCAGTTCCTTAATGTTTACAGAGTGTTGTTAAAAGAAGAGGTGGTGAAACGCAGTGGTAAACAGGCCCCCGTCCCAACTTTTTTGGAACGTGTTGTTGGCATCAAATTCAAAATGTGCCTATATTTTTCAAAAAACAATAAAATTTCTCAGTTTCAACATTTGATATATTTTCTTTCTACTATTTCCACTTTAAAATATGGTTTACATGATTTGCACATCATTGCATTCTGTTTTTATTTACATTCTGCACAGCATCCAACTTTTTTGGAAATGGGGTTGTACTATCCAAAACCACCAGTGAACGTACACGTCTCTTCTGAGGTTTTAAACATAGAAAATCTGAAAAATAAGTTTTCTTTGGGGACTATTTTGCCTACATGTGTCTCAAAACTGTCATAAACAGTGTCTCAGAAATGTCTCAGTGAATTCATAACCACTTCATATAATGACTGTCTGTGAGGGAGCTTTTAGAGGTGGACGTCTGGTTCCTATCACCACCACAGCTCTTGAATGCAGCTGTTCAGGATCCAAAACAACAACAATAAACATGCTACTGTTCATTATGCAGTGATAGGAGTTCAGCTGAGTGACCTTCTGGTGGGCTCTATTGAAGGTCCACTCACTCCAATCTACAGGCTGAGCTACAGTAAAACATATATAATTCTAATAAAAGGAGACTTTAATGTTCCTGAAAACGACCTGCTCTCCTTCAGGAATGTGTGACGTAGGGAATTCCAGCTGGAATTCCCCGTCACATGATCACTTTTTCAGGTACCTTTTCTGTTTCCTTTCTCCAGAACACTTTCCGAGTGGAAATGGAAACTCGCTGTGCTGTTTGTTGTGGACAGAGTTCAGGATCAGAGGCTGGTCCAAAGTACAGACTGTGTTTATCGACACTGAGTGACTGACATTTACATCAGCACATGTTTTATATTGATCATTAATAACTCATACAATGCAAATTTAAAGTGGAACTCCTCCAGTTTTTCACACCAGCTGCTCAACCTGCAGCCTAAATCGGCCAAAGTCTCTAAACTACCACACTGGACGAAACATGTAGGCTTGTATTTTGGTGAGATCAGTCCTATGATGTCAGCAGTGTTAGCCTGCATGCAGTAACGGCCGTATTTTGGCTCTGGAGCGTTTCTGGATGTGACATCATGATTTACCGCCATTCATTTTTCTCACTGAGAGAACCGGCTCAGAGCCGGACGTCCTTATATGGGCGTAGAGGCGGATGTCTGTGGTCAGAGGCCGCGAGTTACAGACAGCAGATGAAGGTTAGATTAAAAACCACCACAATGTTCTTCAAAAACTCGCTGTTCTCAGAGCGAAGAAGCCTACACACTTAAAAAAAGACGGTTCTACAAAGGTTCTTTAGTAAAGGGAATGGTTCTGTTTTGAAACATGAGTTCCATTTAGAACCATTTCATGCTTAAATGCACTTCACACTGATGGAAAATGTGCTGTATATGGTTCTTTATAGCACTAAAAAGGGTTCTTCTGTTCTTACAAGCTTGACATTGTACTAGCAGAACCCTTTTTGGTGCTATATAGAACCATTTCATGCTTCTTTGCATGGGGAAATGATTCTTAAGATTGATGAAGAATATGTTATAAACAGTTCTATATAGAACCTTTATGAAAATGGTTCTATAAGGATTCTTCTGTTGTTACAAGCTTGACATCATGATAACAGAAAAACCCTGGTTCTATATAGAACCATGTACATCACATTCTCCACCAATCTGAAGAACCATTTCACCATGCTAAGAACCATTCAAGATGAAATGGTTCTGTATATCCTTAACAGAACCATTGCCTTTATTAAAGAACCCTTGAAGAACCATCTTTTTAAGTGTGTAGAACAAACTACAGGTCTGCAAAACCAGCTGAATGTTCTGGAAAACGCTGATTATTATTATTATTATTATTATTATTATTATTACTCTGTTTCTTCAACATCTGCAGTGTTTGTATCTGAAAGGCTTTCCTTCTGTGACGTCACCGCGACGGGCGGAGAAAGGAAACCGAAAATGTCGCTTCAGGACGAAAAAAAAACGCTTCCTCTCCGCCTATTGGCTGGCGCGCCCGAGGGGGCGTGGCTATGCCGGTGTTTTTAAGGAGGGCAGCTGATCTGGAGAGCTGGACTCGATCTTTCTTTCTTCCATTGGAGGACGCAAAGCAGAAGACTGACCATCACCTGCCTTCCTACAGGACACCGGTCACTCAGAGGTGAGTTCAGCTCTGATTAAACGGCTTTATTAGACACAGTCTGCTCTGTTTCCGCTCTGCTGGAGCTCATTCAGCTCCACAGTGTTTATACTGAGTGTTCATTCACTGTATTCTACACTGTATGTCAGTGCAGGCTGGGCTCATTTAACACTGCTTATCAGGGCTGTTTCTGAGCATTTGGGGGCTCTAAACTTTGGACTTGGGGCTCATTCATTTTTATCAGGAACAAAATCTTATATTAAATATTAAACTCTAAGGGAAATGTAGTAAAGCAGTGTTAGAAACTTTACAGCAGCAAATTGAATGTGGAATTAAAGAAATCATAATAATACATTAAATTACAGTGTGTTTAAGTGGCTCTTTTTGAAGCCAATATTTATTTATATATTTATTTGCCAAAAGCGTCTGCCAATATCATGATGAACGACACTAATGATAATAAAATAAAGGAAAAAAAATTACTAGTGTGGCCCCTTTGGGGGCCCAGGGGCCCTAAGCAGCTGCTTATATATATAGCTAGAACCGTCCCTGGTGCTTATTTATGGGGAACCCCCGTAGTGAGTCCACCTCGCTGATGTAACACTAAAAGGAGAACTCCACTGATTTTCTATAATTTCTGCACAATTCAGTGGTTGAGATGTTAACAGAGTCATTCATAGTGGTTTGGTGTGAAACGCTCTGTTCTAGAGAAACTTAGAGAGTCAGAATTGTTCACAGTGGTGGTGATAGGAACCAGACGTCCACCTCTAAAAGCTCCCTCACAGAAGATTATTATATTGAATGGTTATGAATTCACTGCCTGATGTCTGAGACACTGTTTTATAGTTTTGAGAATGTTTTGGTCTAAAACGCGTATTTAAGATAGTGGAGTGATACATGCAGGGCGTTGTGAGGCAAAATAGTCCCCTAAGAAAACTTATTTTATAAGATTTATTATTATTTTACCGTCATCCCTGCAGAAAAAAAACAGCACAGACCAGCATACATTCCATGTTGGTCAAGTGCTGATCTGATGCTGGTTCAGCTGGTCACCCCTGGTTCCTATCAGCACCACTGTAAAGACATCTGAGCCTCTATATTGAACCACTTCACACCAAACCACTCTGAATGAAGGACTGAATTATTCTGAACAAACCTGGAAAACTTCATTTAATCATGTTCAGTTTATAATATAATATAATATGTTTCTCTCTTTCTTGCAGGTTATTGATTTATTGATCCAGTGATGGAGCTGATTGTGAAGCTTGTGAGCGGAGAGTGCCGCAGTGTGCGCGTGAGTGGAAATGCCACGGTGGGCGAGCTGAAGCGGGCGGCTGCGCAGAGCTTCGATGTGGCCACCTCATGCGTGCGGATCTCCACGGGCAACGGGCTGCGGGTGAGCCTGGAGAACGAGCTCACTCCACTGAGCAGCTACGGCCTCAGCTCAGGCTCCACCGTCATGCTGCTGCTGCTCGCACCTTTCCAGGTGTTCGTCAAAAACGAGAAGGGCCAGGTGAAAACCTACGACGTGACCGAGGAGGAGACGGTCAGCGAGCTGCAGAGGAAGGTCTACAACAAGGAGGGCACCCCCATTGACCAGCAGAGGCTGATCTTCGGCGGCAGGCAGCTCGAAGCCGGGAAGCTGAAGGAGTACGGCATCGCCAACGGAAGCACCATTCACCTGACCCTCCGTCTGCGGGGGGGCTAACGAGGCTAACAGACCTCCTTCGGGCCGTTTCAGTGCTCTTTAAACGAGCCCTCGTCGACTTGACTTCACTCTTACTGGACTCTTTTCCATAACTTTGTTAGTACAAGTTTATTAAATGAGGCCTACGGCAGTTTCACAGAGCAGCGTTCCTCCTGTTAGCCTTTTAGCTTACAACTACTTTATGTAGTCTGCCAAAGCTAATGCTGAACAGTGTTGAGACTGCACTTGTTTTCTGTTTGTTTTCATACTAAAATGAAAAAAAAAAAAGTTAAAAATGGTTTAGAAGCTGCACTTTCAACATCATTTCTGTGTGTTACATAAATAAAAATGACTATTTAAAATTCTTAATATATTTTTTAAATAATCAAAGAACCTGCTTTTGTTATCGCCGGCGATAACTGCACCTTAAGCCCAAACTCAGGCCTGTCCAATAGGAGGAGAGGCCACGGATCTTCTTCATTCCTATTGGACAGTCCTCACTTTTGGTCTAAGTGATCCAGTTTAGTGAGAAATCCTGCTTTGGGAAACATTTTCCTGTTTTTTTTAAGATTTAATGTTTTAAGTTATACTCATATATTTAATTATATGCTTTAGTTATATTTATTCACTCTAGGCTATGTGCAGTGCTGCCACTGTTAACGTTAGCACAGTTTAGCTGTTGAAGTCTAACATGCCAAGTATTTTCTCTGTGACCAACATGTTTTTAAGTGATGTTCCCTTGTAAACACCTGCTGTTCATTAAATTATTGCTTTGTTAAAACATTTCTGGCTTTGTGAATGTTTTCTTACTGGAATGAATCAGTTTCACTGAGTGTTCAAGGTCTCCACAAAAAGCTAGGTTCAGAATTTAAACAGTCATTCAGATGATATGGAACCAGGGGTCACCATGACAACAACACAAATATAGCCATTTTATTTGCTATCCCATTTCCTAAAAATTTGGGACGCTGTGCAAAATGTAAATAAAAACAAAATGCAATGATGTGCAAATCATTTAAACCCTATATTTCATTGAAAATAGTACAGACAACACATCGAATGTTGAAACTGAGAAATTTTATTGTTTTTGGAAAAATATAGGCACATTTTGAATTTGATGCCAACAACATGTTCCAAAGACGTTGGGACGGGGGCAACAAAAGGCTGGTAAAGTTGTGTAATGCTAAAAAACACCTGGTGGTTAATTGGCAACAGGTCAGTAACATAAGTGGGTATAAAAAAGCATCTCAGAGAGGCGGAGTCTTTCAGAAGTAAAGATGAGGAGGGGTTCACCACTCTGTGAAAGACTGCACAATCAAATAGTGTAACAATTCAAGAAAAACGTTTCTCAACATAAAATAACAAAGAACTTTTGCTTTTCATCATCTACAGTAATAATATGATTAAAAGATTCAGAGAATCCAGAGAAATCTCCGTATGTAAGGGACAAGGCCAAAAACCAGTATCTGCTGGCTGTGATCTTTGGGCCCTCAGAAAGTGGAAAAGTGTCCTGTGGTCCAACAAATCAGCATTTGAATTTTTTTTAGAAATCATGGACACTGTGTCCTCCAGGCTAAAGACCACTCAGCTTGTTATCAGTGCACAGTTCAAAAGCCAGTATTCATGATGGTATAGGGGGGCATTAGTGCACATTGTATGGGTGACCTGCACATCTGTGAAGGCATCATTAATGCTGAATGATATATACATGTTTTAGCAACATATGCTGCCATCCAGACGACGTCTTTTTCAGGGAAGTCCTTGATTATTTCAGTAAGACAATGTCAAACCACATTCTGCATGTATCACAACAGCATTGCTCCGTATTAAAAGAGTCCGGGTGCTAAAC